>NC_072380.2:140821826-141122307 GCF_028885625.2 Pongo pygmaeus
ATAGCTCACTATAACCTCGAACTACTGGCTTCAAGCAATCCTCCCGAGTAGCTAGGACTACAGGTGCATGCCACAATGTCCAGCTAAGTTTTTATATATGTATATATTTTTTGTAGAGATGGAGTTTTGCTATGTTGCCCAGGCTGGTCTTGAACTCCAAGCGATCCTCCTGCCTTGACCTCCCAAAGTGCCAGGATTACAGGTGTGGGCCACCATGCCTGGCTGTTCAGCTGCATTTAGTCATTTACCTGTGTGCCCTCCCTTGCCATGTGTGCACACCTGGTACCTGAAGACCTGGGAGACAAATCAATGACGGGTACATAGGAAATAATAATGGAGAGAGCCACCAGTTAGTGAGCCGCGACTACTGCCAGGAGCTACGCTAAGTCCTCACCATGCTGCTAGGAGGAAAGTTCTGAAATGTCCCCATTTTATGGATGTGAATACTGAGGTCATGAGGGTAAAATAACATGCCCAAAGGCACAGAGCTGGTAGTGTTGGAGTCAGAACTAGACTTAGGTTCCCTGAGATTCCAAAGTGCTACCTTTGCCTTGGCCATCCCTGCTTGGACTGTCAGTGAGGACAACTGTGTGTTGGGATTGTGGTCCACACTGGAAATCCCAACTAGGTCCCACCCGATGGAAAACTGAAGTTCCTCATTACTTCTAGTGCCAGTGTAGAAGCTGACCCAAGTTGCCTTTTTGGAAAAAAAAAAGAAGGCTGGGCGCGGTGGATCACGCCTGTAATCTCAGCACTTTGTGGGGGGGCGGGTGGATCACGAGGTCAGGAGATCGAGACCATCCTGGCTAACATGGTGAAACCCCATCTCTACTAAAAATACAAAAAAATTAGCCAGCGTAGTGGTGGATGCCTGTAGTCCCAGCTACTCGGGAGGCTGAGGCAGGAGAATGGCATGAACCCGGGAGGAAGAGCTTGCAGTGAGCCTAGATTGCACCACTGCACTCCAGCCTGGGGACAGAGCAAGACTCCGTCTCAGAAAAAAAGAAAAAAGAAGACATAGTTTAGGAAATTCAGTATTTAAGTTATTTCTTGGCCTCTCAGCAGGGCTTTATGTTTTCGAAGGGTGGGCACTTAAATTACACAGATTGGGTTTTTCTGTTCCTCTTTGAACACTGGGCTGTGTGAGGAGGAGGAGGAAGAAGACTGAATCTTACAAAGCTGAGATGATCAGATACTGCCGGATGTGCCATGGGGCCTGGAGAGCTGACGTTGCTAATATATCACCCCATTGGTGCCTACAGTTTCCATTCTCTGATTAGAGATCATATTTCTTTGACTTGATACTCAAATGCCTCTGAGTTTGATCCTTTCTCATATCCTGAATTCGATTTCCAGTTCCCCAGAGTTTTATCCTAATTTTATACATTATTGAAGTTTTCCCAATAAAATGTCTTCATCATCATCATCATCATCATCATCATTATTATTAATTTTTCTTTTGAGATGGAGTCTCACTCTCACCGAGGCTGGAGGGCAGTGGCACAATCTTGATTCACTGCAACCTCTTTCTCTCGGGTTTAAGCAATTCTCCTGCTTCAGCCACCTGAGTACCTGGGACTACAGGTGCGCACTGCTACACGGGGCTAACTTTTGTATTTTTTAGTAGAGATGGGGTTTTACCGTGTTGGCCAGGCTAGTCTCAAATTCATGACCTCAAATGATCCGCCTGCCTTGGCCTCCCAAAGTGCTGGGATTACAGGTGCAAGTCACTGCACCCAGCCCATCATCATTATTGATGTCATTTATTACACACACAGCATTGTATTTCCAAAGAATTGATACAGGTGAGAAAACAAAATCAGTAACTCTTCCTTGACTAATCAGATTGTTTTCAGATATCTGATATGTTTTGTCTTTACATTAATTAATGATTTTATATAGTCATAGGTGTAGGGAATAGTTTGTAGTCACTTTTTTTTTATCCTAAAGCAGAAACATTTTTATTACAATATATCCTAAACATTTGATGTACCCTAAATATTTTTTCATTTTATTAAAGCAGCTTACAAATGATCATTTTTAGAGAGTGTATAATGGTTCATCAAGTGGACAAGTCATATTCTAAATCAGTTCTCTGTTGTTAAAAATTAAAGTGCCTAGTAGTTTGCTGTTACGCTTCTAAGGGTGCCATGAGCATCTTCGTGCATATAACTTTTTTCTTCTTGGAAAATCTTTTGGACAGATTCTTAGCAGGATTATTGAGTCAAAGGGCACAGTTTTATGACTCTTGACCCACATTGCCAAATTACTTTCAAATAAGGTTGTTTATGCTGCTTCAATCAACATGTGGACATGCCAGTTTCACCACAATCTCATCAACACTAGGTATTATTAGCTTAAAAAAATTATCATTCAATGGGTGCAAAATGGTCTCTTGTTAGATTTATATATTTTTTTATCCTTAGTGAGGCCAATTTTCTTTTTTCCATCTGTGTGTTTACCAACTCTCTTTGGGAATGCTGACATTGCCTGCTCCTCCAGCCAAGTTCGTTACTTTCCATGTGGACGCCTTCAAGTTGTGCCAGTTGCAACGCAGCCTTGACTTAAAATGAGTGAGCTTCAACATTGAGCCTTTGTATGAAATTCGGCTTAGCACACTGGCCCCTGAGTTTGAAGGCTGGGATTGCAACACCCTGCTCTTCACGTCATGGGGTTCTGCATGAAATCACTGAACTGGCCTTATGGTCTTTATGACTTCAAACTTAACAGTTGTCCCCCTAGATATGTCTTATGAGCTAGGCAGGGTTTTTCTTCAGAAAGCTTTGAGATACAGCTCCTTCAACTATTTTTGGGTTTCCTAGCTTGAAAAACGAAGAGAAGTCCCTGTGTGTTCATGTTGTCTCTTTATTTGTGGGGCTGTTGTGTTTCTAGATGGTTTTTTCTGGTTTTCTCTTGCTGCTTCACTCACCACATCCTGTGGAGCTGGAGGCTTCTCTAGCCCTGTTTGTCTCTGCCTGTCTGACATTGAGTGCCTGGAGCCCTCCTTAGCTCTCCAGCTGGAATCTTCCTCTGTAGGAAGGCTGAGGCTAGCAGGGAGAAGCCAGGATGGATTTTAAAGAGGCTTGTCGTCTCTAAGGAAGAGTGGAGCTTACATCTTTGGGTTTACAGAAATGCCCACATTCAACTCAGGGGGAATAAAGGGATGGGAGTTAGAATTTCAACTTGCAGTTGCAGAATCTCAGAGTTAAAAGAAACCTCAGAGGTCATCTCTTCCAACCCTTCTCCAGAGCAGCTTTAATTGCCTGTGTGGGAGATTCAGGGCCAGCAGCTGCAGCTTCCCTTTCCCTGCCTCTGACTTGCCAGGTGAGTTTAGATGAGTTCCTTGCTTTCTTGAGTGTTTATTATTATTACTAATAAACAAGAGGATGAATATTTGAAGTTCTTCTGCTGTCTTAAAGCCCTCAAACTCCACTGGCTACTGAAATCTTATATGCAAGCTTTATACCTGTAACCAGTTAAAGGAGAGCTGCTTTGATAAAAATAGGGTTATAGCCCTCCTGCTGAACCTCCCATCTCCACCTGGCCCCCAGAAGTCACTCAGGAGGCTCTCTTGAGTGAGAGAGCCTAGGGATTTGTGGAGTACAGTTGGAAAGGGTGGCACTGTGACCTATGGTTATAATAACACCGGCACCTACTTATTGAACATTAACCAGGCATCAGGGGCTTGGCACAGGTCATGTTCAGTTCTGACAGACACTTTGGGAGCTCTGAATCCTTATCCCCATATCATAGATCAGATCTGAGCCTCAGGGAGGTGCTCGTTGCTCTGCCACACAGAGGTCACACAGGAAGGAAGTGGTGGAGACTCAGTTCCAGCCCAGGTAGCTCAGCAGCAAGGCCTGTCTGCTTCAGCTCTGAGCTTTACTGCCTCTTTGTGACTTGTGACCTTCAACCTGACACACAGCATCCCAGCCTGCCCTGGAGTTTGGTTTTTTGAGTTGTCATCCCACCTGCCACCTCTGACAGCCCCAGTATTTAGTGTTTTAGGTGCTCCCAGATCCACGATGTGTAGTAATAGGCTAAAGGCATCAGTGTTCTCTAGAATACTTCGTACCACTTAGCAAATAGCCTCTGCGACGCCACTGGTTTTGTGATTTTCCTAACCAAACTTTACTATCCCTTTCTTATTGTCCTCTTCACTTACTCTTGTTTGCACAAAGCCCAGGCTCTAATTTATTCCCCTTGTCCTTAATCCTCTCATCTGTTTCTCCAGGGATCACCCTCAGAAATAAGGATGTCCAGTAGGTCTGGTGGGCATCTGAATGAGGATGGCCTCCAGGGTGTGTACATTTCCTGGGGGGAAACTGAAGCTGGAGTCTGGGCTTCTCAAATGTAGATTCTGCCCCTGAAGCCGGTTTCTCAGAATGGAGGCTCCTGGTACTTCCTAAGCCTCCATCTGCTGCAGCAGATACCTGAAGAAACTGTGGACAGTTCAAAGGCTGGATTATTTAAGAAATCTTGGCTGGGCATGGTGGTTCATGCCTGTAATCCCAGCACTTTTGGGAGGCTGAGGTGGGCAGATCACTTGAGGTCGGGAGTTCAAGACCAACCTGGCAAACATGGTGAAACCCTGTCTCTACTAAAAATACAAAAAAGTTAGCCTGGCATGGTGGCACATGCCTGTAACCCCAGCTACTCAGGAGGCTGAGGCAGGAGAATTTCTTGGACCCAGGAGGAGGAGGTTGCAGTGAGCCGAGATCATGTCACCACACTCCAGCCTCAGCAACGAAACCAGACTCTGTCTCAAAAAAAAGATATCTTGTATCAGTTCTGACACTTGCATTACTAGCTGTCACCCAACACCTTAGTTCCATAAGCTTGAAGGTTTCTTATCACTATAGGATTAAGTCTGTAAACCGCAGTTGTAAGTTCGGTGCCTTCTGTCAACTGTTCATCTCCCCTGGTTGCAGGCATGTTCTCACCCACATCCATGGTGATGGGTGTTAGGTGACAGCATGCTTCCCCATGCATTGCTGGGCTATCCTAGTGACAGTGTTATATTTACCCCAGCATCTGATGAGCAGAGCAGAGTCAGGGTTATGTGCTAATGTCTTGTTGCTCTTCTCTTCTCTTGCATGCTTACCTCCACACTGTCACTTCTTTCAAGCTGCTGATCACAAGTTACCTCTTACAGGAAGTTCTCCATGAGTAGCTTACTTCTCTTTCTCTTTTTTTAAGAGATAGGGTCTTGCTCTGTCACCCAGGCTGGAGTGCAGTGGTGCAGTCATAGTTTACTGCAGCCTCAAATTCCTGGGCTCAAACAATCCGTCTGCCTCAGCCTCCCTGAGTAGCTGGGATTACAGGTGTGTACCACCATACCTGGCTAATTTAAAAAAAAAAAAATTTTTTTTTGTAGAGACAGTACTCACTATGTTGCCCAGGCTGGTCTCAAATTCCTGGCTTCAAGTGATCCTCCTGCTTTGGCCTCCCAATGCACATTCCTGAGCCACCACATCCAGCCTTAGTTGTCATGTTTTTGTTTATTATTATTAGTAGTAGTAGTATTATTATTATTATTTTTAAATAGAGTCTTGCTCTGTTGCCCAGGCTGGAGTGCAGAGGCGGCACAATCTCAGCTCACTACAACTTCTGCCTCCTGGGTTCCAGTGATTCTCCTGCCTCAGCCTCTTGAGTAGCTGGGATTACAGGCACGTGCCACCACGCCTGGCTAATTTTTTGTGGTTTTAGTAGAAATGGGGTTTCACCATATTGTCCAGGCTGGTCTAGAACTCGTGAAAACAGGTGATCTGCCCTCTTTAGCCTCCCAAAGTGCTGGGATTACAGGTGTGAGTCACCGCACCCGGACCATTATTATTATAATTTTTTTAGAGGCAAGGTTTTGCTCTGTTGCCTAGGCTGGAGTGCAGTGGCACAAACATAACTCAGTGTATTCTTGAACTCCTAGACTTAAGCTGCCTTGCTAATTTATTTATGTGTGTGTCTGTGTGTGTATGTGTGTTTGTAAGTCTCACTATGTTGCCCAGGCTGATCTCAAACTCCTGGCCTCAAGTGACCCTTCCGCCTTGGCAGTTGCCATTTTTAGCATTATTGTTATTTGGACATTGTGATTAATACTTTACACAAATGACACAATTTAACCTGTACCAAATAATCGTCTTTCATTTATTGTCTAACAATAAACTCAACCAAATGTGTAAGTTCGTCTATCTATTTGTCCATCTAGTCATCATCTAATCACCCAACAGAAGTTTTACCAAACTCCTTTTTTATGTTAGGTGGTAGGTGAACAAAGTTGAAGAAAATGGGTGTCTAACTCAATGAGCTGGGATTCATCCACGCATTCAAACGGTCACGAGTGTTTGCACACTGCTCACTACCCTTGCTCGTTGATGCCAGCCTTGAGTCCAGGCTTTGCATCCTTGTCAGCAAGGTGTTCCCACAAAGTAGCTCCCATTTGCTATGATATGTTTGCCCTTCTGGTCCTGGAACCTTCATCTTGGTGGCACAAGGCCTGAGCATCTGTCATATAAACCTTCACGATGCGGGCTGTGTTCTCTAGGAAACAGACGCTAAGATGTAGATTAGCAAGTAGGATGTTTATTATGGGATTCCTTTGGGATCAACAGCTGTGAAACTGAAGGAGAAGAAACCATAGTTGGGCAGAGGGAGAAGTGGAGCTGTAACAATGTCCCAACAAAGGCCAATGCCAGAGGAGCCTAGGAGCTAGACTGATCCTTCAGAATTGTCCTGAATTGAGGTGAGGATTGATCAGTCATTTCATGTGCCCCTCGACCCCACCACCCAAAGGATGCCTAATCTTGAACAAGGTGATTGTATTCAGCCAAGGCAGTTCCCAGAGAGGGCTGAGAGCTGATGGTCATCTGCCAGCACTTTAGTAACTGCTTTAGAGAAGCCTGGATGGAGAAACATCTGCTTTGTTTTTTTGTTGTGATGGTGATTTGTTTTTAGTGAAAGGGTCTTGCTCTGTCACCCAGGTTGGAGTGCATTGGCATGATCATAGCCCACTACAGCTTCGACCTCCTGGGCTCAAGCGATCCTTCCACTTCAGCCTCCCAAGTAGTTAGACCTACAGGTCCATACCACAGCATCCGGCTAATTTTTAAAATATTTTTGTAGAGATGGGGTCTCACTGTGCTCCCCAGGCTGGTCTTGAACTCCTGGCATCAAGTGATCCTCCTGCCTCGACCTCCTGAAGTGCTGGGATTATAGGTGTGAACCACTGTGCCTGGCCAAATATCTGCTTTGCTTACCATTTTATCACCAGTATCTAGTACATAAAAGCACCCAGTATTTTGGGGAATGGAATTACCTAAGCTTTACAGAAGCACTGTGAGTAATTCATTTAGCAAATATTTATGATCTATTATGTTCCTATGACATGCCAGGCACGATTGCTACCCTTATGGAGGTTATAGTCTAGGGGGTTTGGGCTGAGCGGTGGCTCAATATTGACTTCCTGGAAGAGGCAACCTTCATACTGGGGGCGTGACTTCCTGGACGATGGGCTCTGGGCCAGCATTGGGCTCAGTGTTTCCTGGGTTCCCTAGAAGGTGGCTTATTGAGCTGGAGAGTTGAATGGATATGGGATGTTTTCTCAGGGAGGGGACTCTCTGTGGCAGCTCACCTCTGGGTGCACCTGTCCACCATGGGAAATTCCCTGCTTCACTTACCTTCATTGACGTTTGAACTCCCAGGAGCCTGGAACTTCCCCAGGTGCCCCATTGGCTTGGTGACTTTACATCATTACATCAGTTGAGTAATTGAAGAATGGAGGAACCATTCTTTTGAGCTAAGTGGAAAAATATATTTTCTCCTCTGTGAGTCACCAAAAACTACAGCTTCTTTTTTTTTTTTTTTTTTGTTTGAGACAGAGTCTCGCTCCGTTGCCCAGGATATAGTGCAGTGGTGCAATCTCACTTCACTGCAGTTTTTACCCCCTGGGTTCAAGTGATTCCTTGCCTCAGCCTCTTGAGTAGGTGGGATTACAGGCATCCACCACAACACCCAGCTAATTTTTGTATTTTTAGTAGAGATGGGGTTTCACCATGTTGGCCAGGCTGGTCTTGAACTTCAGACCTCAAGAGATCCACTGCCTTGTCCTCTCAAAGTGCTGGGATTACAGACGTGAGCTACCGCACCCAGGCTTAGAGCCCAGCTTATACGCAGTTACTTAGCTTCTGTGTGTGTGTGTGTGTGTGTGTGTTTGTAAATGAACTATTTTATTTCAGGAAGTTCTGAGCAGGGAGGATGAGATGGAATCAGTGAATTTTAGATCTCAAGGAGAACTAGAGATTGCTTGGTCCAACCTCCTTCCTCTGCAAGAGGGCCCTTGTGGGGAAGGGACTGGCCAAGGCTACCCAAAGAGCTTGGAGAGAGGTGCAGGGCATGTGACCATGTGCAAAGCATTTGCCAGTAGAGTTCAGCATTTTTTCCTGGCCTGTTCACCTCCTGACAGGGCACCAGGAAGGTGCTGTACAGCCTGGCATGTGGTGGGTGGTGTTTATCTGCACAAGTCATCCAAGTGATCAGAACGCTTTTACAGAAAACAATGGCTTTGATCTTCTGGGTGACAAGACCAAAGCATGCTGGCGGGAAGAGAGGTTTTTGGGGTTAGAGAAATGAAAACTGTTTACATTTAGGGCTGACTTAATAACTTAACACCTCTGAAGTGGGAGGATGTTTTTGAGGGAAAGTTGAATGTAAGTGTAGTACAAAAAGGAAAGTTTGAGGTAGAAGACTAGGAGTGGAAATACTTCTAATGGCTCAGGGAAAACCTCCTGGTAAGGTTGAACTTCCAGATGCCTCCTTCCTTCCCATGCCCCGACTGCATCCTCTGTTTCTACGGTGAGATTTGCATGGCACTTTACAGTTTCCAAAGCATTTCCTCACATATTATCTTCTTCAGTCCTCCCAGGAGGTGGTGCCACCAAAGGCTGTCTGACCACACCTGCGGCTTTTGGAGGGAGCTTGGCTTGGAACCCAGGGTTCTCTGAGTCAAAATCCTTTTTTCCTGGGACAGTGGTGGTCCTCACATTCCCTTCAAGGGAGATGTATAGACTTTAGAAGCCCAATCTCTGGTGCTAGACTTCCTTTCTTCACCTACCAGGCTTCTCCCTCTGCAGAGGTCTTGGGTGCCTTTTGTGACCATTCTGTGACCTGGTTTCTTGAAATGTAAGACGGGGATGATATGAGCACCTACTCACCTTCTTGGGTTGTTGTAGAGATGAAAACATCTTCACAGTTCCTGGCATCTATTGGAGTTGGATAACGATGTTAGGATTACTTGAGGATGGCTTTCCTACCTTGTTTTAATAGCAGCTCTAGAGTTTCAGAAACATAAGGACTGGACTTTTGGTGATCAAATCTAAACACTCTCCAGTAAAATCAGCGATGCTGCTGACTCTGAGTCTTTAATCATTCTAGTCTCTTCACCCTCTGAAAACAAGAGGATGTGTAGCACAGTGAGCAACAGCTGTGTGCCAGGGACTCAGCATTAAGTAGCATGGGATTACTCACGACTTCGCACTCATGGCAGCCTCACAGGTAACTTTGTCAATTTCTTTTTTTCCTTTTGTATTAAAAAAACAAAATGACTGGGTGCAGTGGCTCACGCCTGTGATCTCAGCACTTTGGGAGGCAGGGGAGGGAGGATGGCTTGAGCTCAAGAGTTCCAGACCAGCCTGGGCAACACAGTGAGACTCTGCCTCTACAAAAATAAATAAATAATAAAATAAATGAATCAATTAAAAGAATTAAGAAAAACAAAACAAAACTTTTGGAATAAGTAAAGCATTTACAAGACACAAAATCCAAAAGGTATACAAAGTTTTCCAATGAAGACTGCCAACCCTCATGTCCCCAGACCCCTGTTTCTCCTCCCTGGGACACAGTTGTTGCAGATTTCTTGCTCCTTCTTCCTGAAAGAGTCTGTGCATTATTGAAAAGAAGATGTGTGTCCATGAGTACATCTACAGACGAGTGTTGAGCACCTGTTGTGCACAGTGGTGGGAGCAGTGTGGTGGGAGTACACAGGGCAGGGAGACACGGGTCTGGGCTCCCCCTGCAGTTTGCAGTCGTATTAAAGGCTCAGCCTTACAGTGCGTGGGGCCTCGGCTTCAGAGGAAGGGCTGATCTTGGGAATGGCTGCTGCTTGACTTGGAGTACCTGCCTCCCTCTGGCCTCCTGTTGAGGCAGCCTGGGGTCAAATCCCAGCTCATCTATGCGCCAGGCTGCTGGATGGCTCCGATGTGGCCTAATTGTTCCCTGATGGCCCTGTCAGCCTGGCCGTGGGCTGTAGGAACAGGAGTAGCCATCCATTTTTCTTTCTTCTTCTTGGACGGAGGTGGTGGTTCAAATGAAATTTCAGCCTTACCCTTTGTAGTTTTCTACGTAATAAATCCTAACATTTATAATTAAGGTGACATGGGTTTTTCTGAGAAAGGCTTTGATTTCTTGCTTGCATGGACAGTTAATACTCCAGGCTCTTCAGGGTGATTCTCGCCCTCCTGTTCTGTAGCTTGTAGTCGTTATTTATTTTATGATAATTTCAAACTCGTAGAAAAAAATTATGAAGATATGAAGAACTACTGCACACCCAGATCATCAGTTGTTAACTCACACTCCACCCCACCACCAAATACGCTATTTTTTCCTGATCCATTTGAGTAAGTTGTAGACATGCCCTTTCATCCCTAAATATTCAGTGTGTGCTTCCCAAGGATAACGACATTCTTTTACACAACGACTGTGTAATTATTAAACTCAGGAAATTTAGCATTGCTGCAATTGTATTATCTAATCCTCAGGCCACACAAAATTTGATCAGTAGTCCCAATAATGTCCTTTTTGACATTTTTTTCCCCAATTACAGGTCATTATTGCATTTAGTGGCTGTGTCTCATGTTCCCCAGTCATACTTGACTTTGATTTTTTTTTTTTAAATAGAGTCTCACTCTGTGGTCCAGGCTGGAGTACAGTGGTATGATCCCAGGTCACTGCAACCTCCATCTTCTGGGTTCAAGTGATTCTCCTGCCTCAGCCTCCCGAGTAGCTGGTATTACAGGCGTGTGCCACAAAGCCTGGCTAAGTTTTGTATTTTTAGTAGAGACGGGGTTTCACCATGTTGGCCAGGTTGGTCTCGAACTCCTGACCTCAAGTGATGCACCCACTTTGGCCTTTCAACGTGCTGGGATTACAGGTGAGAGTCACTGCACCTGGACGACTTTGACATTTTTGAAGAGTCCAGGTAAGTTGTTTTGTAGAAACACTCCTCAGTTTGGGTTGAGACTGTTATTTTTGAAAGCTCATACTGCACCACTTGCTTTAATTCTGTAATCCTCAGTGGTCCCCCATGGCTGGTGGTCACATCCACATTTCTGTAGATAAGAAAATGGAGGCTTCGGGAAGTCGAGTGGTTTTTCAATGGTCACATTCTCAGCAAGTGGCAGAGCTAGGATTCAAATCCAGACTATCTGTGCTGAAACCTAATTTGCCTACCAGGCAACAGGAATAAGGACAACAATTAGACCCTGAGAATAACAAAGTGTTTATCAAGCACCCACTCTGAGCCAGAGGTTGTGTTAAGCACTCTGCAGATACTGCAGCACAATACTCGCATTCACCCCACCCCAGTCCAGGAGTAGCTGTTTTATGTTGTTGTTGTTTTGAGACAGAGTTTTGCTCTGTCGCCCAGGCTGGAGTGCTGTGGTACAATCTCAGCTCACTGCAACCTCTGCCTCCCAGGTTCAAGCAATTCTCCTGCCTCAGCCACCCAGGCAGTTGGGATTACAGGCATGTGCCATCATGCCCAGCTAATTTTTGTATTTTTAGTGGAGACGCAGGTCTCGCCATGTTGGCCAGGCTGATTTCTTCCTTCCTTCCTTCCTTCCTTCCTTTCTTTCTCTTTTTCTTTCTTTCTTTCTTTCTTTTCTTTTTCTTTCTTTCCCCTTCCTTCCTCCTTCCTTCCTTCCTTTTCTTTCCTTCTTTCTTTCTTTCTCCTTCCTTCCTTTCTTTCTTTCTCTCTCTCTGTCTTTCTCTCTTTCTTTCTTTCTCTTTCTTTCTTTCTGACAGATTCTCACTCTGTCGCCCAACTGTAACCTCTGCCACCCAGCTTCAACTGATTCTCTTGCCTCAGCCTCCCGAGTAGCTGGGATTATAGGTGCCTGCCACTGCCCCTGGCTAATTTTTGTAGTTTTAGCAGAGACAGTGTTTCACCATCTTGGCCAGGCTGGTTTTGAACTCCTGACCTCATGATCCTCCCCTCTCGGCCTCCCAAAGTGTTGGGATTACAGGCGTGAGCCACCGCGCCCAGCCTTCCAGGCTGGTTTTGATCTTCTGGCCTCAAACGATCCTCCTGCCTAAGCCTCCCAAAGAGCTGGGATTACAGGCGTGAGCCACTGTGCCCGGCTGAGTAGCTGCTTTTTTTTTTTTTTAATCCTCGATTTACAGATGAAGACCAGAGAAGCTAGGCTGACTTCCCATGTTGACACAGCTCCTAACTAGTGGGGATCGGCTCAGAGCTGGACAGACTATGTACTTCCCACCCTGCCCCGCACCCCATGGTCGGCTTGCTGGATTTGATAGAATCTAACAAGCGTGGGGGCCAGGCTCTGCTGACTCCCTGTGAGAAGCAGTATCTGTTTCTGTGTCCTTTTCTGGGGCCTTCTCCAGAGGGAAAGAACATATCCCAAAGCTGGAGCTTGCACTCAGGAGCTTCCCAGGGGAAACTGCTCCACTCTCTGCCATCTACAGCTCCTGCAGGTACCATAGTCTACCTCCGTGATCTATTTGCAGTGAACAATGGCGTTTTGATGATTTCCGCATCATGAACCCAAGTGCTGTTGCTCATTTCGAAGCTTGTTCACTGTCTCCTGCCAAGTGGCCAAGGGCTCCTACCCCAGCCCTTGGTGGCTGGTCCTGGCTGCCATCTGCCCACCCAGTTGGCCCCACTGCCTGGGCCACGTTCTGGTGGCATCCAAGGCCAGCAGCCGTGCAGGATGAGCCACCTTGCTGGTAGCAGAGATGGTGATTAGTCAATGTTGTGTGTTATACCCTGGGTCTCTCCATCTTTCCAACAGAGACCTGCCTTACATGTAGGACTGCCTCTCCTTGTTCAGGTTACCTAGCCCTTGTGCAATTCACCTTCTGATTGGAGAAGGAAGACAATACGGCCCTGCCTCTCAGCCTGTGGAGAGGAATGGATGATCTGAAACTGTGGCATGCTTGATATTCTGCTGGCAGAGAGGAGAACAGATGTTAACACAGAGCACACCTCTGCCCCGAACCTCCTGGGAGCCTCGGAGGTCCTGAGTCAGTCTGTCCTTGGCACTCAGGCTCCTCAGACGTCAAAGCACAGCACTGGGCCCAGCATGACCTTCTGCGGTCCCAGGCAACATCAGGGAAGTGTTGTCAGTGTCCTTAGAAAGCCCATGGCTTGCTTGGCCGCATCAGGTGCAGGTACCTCAGTCAACCACACAGCAGGTGGATATCCCATCCTTGAGAACTGTGTTAGGTGGGAGGATAGCCAGAGGGTCTGGGGGCAGCCACCTGACCCTTCAGTCCCAAGCTCTAGCACCTCCCATCAGACCTTCCTCTTCACTCCCTGCTTCTCCCACCAATTATTGGCATTGGCATATTTCTGAGCAAGCTCTCTCCTTGTGGACTGTCACTCTGTGGGTGGGAAGCGACCCCCTGCTGAGCAGGTTCAGTGTTTTGAGGTAGGGCTATGATCTTCTGCTTTGCACCGGGCTCTAAACACCCTGACCTGCCCAGGATTCTTGGCAGCTCCTGGGAGAAGCTTAGAAATTTTAATTTCTTTAATTTCCATGGAACATTGCTTTGTGTGTGTGGCTAAAAACATTAATTAAAAACATTAATCAGTTTGGCTGCCTTGGAAAGAGGTTCTTTTTTCTGCAGGAGCCAACGTGCTGGGTTATTGCAACCCCCTCTCCCCAGACCCTTACAAGGAGGAGGGGACAGGACATCAGCTTGCAAACCAACACTTCAGCCCTGTATTGGTGGATTTGTCTCTTGGTGTCAGGCAGACTCCTTAGCTCCTCTGAACTTTAGTTTCCACATCTGTAAGATGGGAAGAAAGGTTATGCCTGTCTCCTGATTTATTGGGGACTCTGTGTGTGTTCAGTGAGGTCCCAGGAGGACAGTCCTTAGTGAAATGTCCTCTACAGAATTTGCTAGTAAAGGTGCTGTTGTTATAATTAGCTGGATTTCCCTGGTAGTTTACAGAGTGCCTCTTTTGCGCACTGTCTCATTTAATCCTGTCAGCGCACCTGGCAGACGGGTAGTGTTTGAATCCACTCTTTTTCACAGATGAGTACACTGGAAAGGGAGGGTTACAGCCAGGCTTGGAGCTGACAACCTTTGACTGAAGCCCCAGGCTTTGGCCCAATCTCATTGCCTTCATTTGTTCCCTTGGCCCCATGTGCTGAGCCCCTACACTAAGTCACTGTGGTGAAATAGAAAGAGGGGAGGCCTTTTCATTTCCTCCTGGGAGGAGAGGAAGAAGTTAAGTCTCTCGCATTTGCCTAAGTGGTGCTAATAAAAGCTGACATTTCTATGGGCTTATAATATCCAGAGACAAGTGCTAAACTCTGCAAAGATTCTCACTTAACACCAGGAACAAGCCTCGAAGATGAGAAACTGAGGCTCAGAGAGCTCAAGTTTGAGTACTTGTTCAGGGTCCTAAAAAGCCTCTTTAAGTAGTAGAACTGGGATGCCAACCCAGGAAGCCTGAGAAGAGCCCACCGTCAACCAGGAGGCTGTGCCTCTGCCCTTTTTGGGTAACGAAGCAAATACATTTTGACAATAAGGCTAAAAGTGCTTTCCCAGTCACAATGCCTGAGACGTGTGGGAGGCTGCTCACTGGGGAGCCCAGAGGAGCTGAGGACAGCATCTTTCTGCTTGCCTAGCCAGTCAAGGGGACTTTTCAGAGTAAGGGGGAATTCACTCTGTGCTGCTGGGAACTGGGCTCTTGGGTGCAGGATGCGTTAAGCCAGCACTGAATAGGAGGAGGCGAGGACTCTGAGGCTTGCAGAACGATTGCAGATCTGTCCGTGATACCAACACATCTAAGGAAGGAATATGACAACCAGAGTGCCTCAGAGAAGACAATTATGGCCAAGTTGTTCCTTGGGGAGAGATGAGGAAATCAAAGTGGGGAATACAAGCCATCTGCCCACTGTTCTTGCCTGTGGGGCAAGGATGTTTCACCAGCTATTCCAGAGTTGAGAGCAAATTCCCCTTCAGAACTTTTCAGGGTTCTTTATTCTGAGTTTGTGCTGACCAAGCTTCATCTCATTCATGATTTGGCTGCCAGTGAGGATGGGAGGGGGGGCCTGAAAAGGGAAAAGGGCACCGTACTGTAAATGTACGAAGGAGGTTTTCTGTGGGGGCCATGCCGGAGCATCACAGTTCTTTGAAGGACAGGAGAGAAGGTCAGTGCCTGGATCCCCAGGCTAAGTACCAGGCGCTGCTTTAGGATAACGTAGAAGGGTGGCCCCTGGGCCTCATTCTCCACACTGTCCCACCCCTTTTGACCACCTCATCTAGCCATCTTGATGATCAGTTAAGATAAGAATCTCTAGTGAGGCTACATTTTTTTGTTTCCTGAATAATGCATGATGTCCACTGAACACATGTTACCAGATGACAGTGTTGGGGTCAGATAAAACTTACAACAAAATTAATCTGATGCAGCCTCCATGGCTCACATGATCCCCACTGTGTATGAAATGGGCTGGGCACCCAGGTACAGGCTATTCTCAGAATGGGGTTATTGGGTGTGTTTCTTATTCCTCTCTACCTAATGTTCTTGGAAGAAGATGAATGAAAATGCTCTAGTAGGGGAGGGAAACATGATTAATGGGTGGGGGCTTATGAGTTAGAAAGACCCAACCATCACTTCTGCCCTGGCTGCCTGTGTGACTTCAGAAATGGGGGATATCAAAACCTATCTCATAGGATTAAACAGTTTAATGTATATAAAATGCCTAACACAGTGCTTGACACATAAGCATTGCTCATTAAATGTCTTCTCTTCTTGTGCTCCTCATTCAATGCATAGTAAATGTGCAGTCCTTATCTTTTAAATGAATGAAACATCTCATTACCAAATCTATTCAAGGTAAACATTGATATTAATATGTACCCTTTTTGTGTGTGTTTCTAGAATCCTGTTACACCTGGGATTTAGGCACTGTCAATCTGAAAAAATACATATCCTTTCAGCACTCTGGACGGACTTGAGAACTGTCCTTACGTGACCTAAAGCTGGAGTATTTTGAGATTGGAGAATTAAGGTAAGGGACTTTATCCTCCTGATCCTTGTGAAACCAAAAACAGCTTTTGGAGTTGACGATCTCCTGCAGCACAACTTGGGTTGTGGTTCTTGACTTCTCAGTGTGTCTTCCTGTGCCGCTCCAATGTGTTCGGGAAGCTGGCTCCCCATAACCTCTCCCCGACCTGGTTCTCAGAGTCTAGTCCACTTATTCATTGTGCCTAGGAAGCTCTCCCGCTGTCCCTAGTGGAGGGAGGAGCCCACCGTCTCCTAGTGAATGCCCCACTTGTAGCAGAAGGTGCAGGATGCTCCAGCTGTCTTGTGAAAACATGTGGAGACAGCCTTGGGGAAAAGAGGAAAAGGTGGGGTGAGAGTTATATAATTAGATTGAAACACCTTTGGGACATCCAGAACGTGAGCTCTTCCTCCTTTCCCAGCCAATCCGTGCTTCCTCCTTTCACCTCCTTGAATTCCATGCTCCTTCCACACTAAGGCTAAGGGTGCAGGAGGTAAAGGGTTAGAGATTAAGACCGAGCGAGTCAGGTAGACTTGGGTTTTCTTGGTTTTGCTACTTGCCTCACTTTGGACAAGTCACTCAGCCTCTCAAAGCCTTGGTCTACTCATTAGTAAAATAGGGATGGTATTAGTGCCTACCTCATGAAGATGTTGTTTGTGTTGATATTGGAGCAAAACAGCTTAGCAGGCTGCCTTGCACTGAGGAAGAAATGCTCCAAAATGGAAGAGAGTTTTTGCAAATTATTCATCAATTACACCATTTAGAATTCCTTCCATGTACCAGGCTATTTTGAAGTCTTTCATTTGCTGTCCCCCAGCCTTTCACCTATCACCAAGTCAGCCTGGGAAACAGCCGAGAATCACCTTCCCAGTTGTGCCCAGCCCCTTACCCAAAGCAGAGTTGATTCCCCCCTCCCCTGGATGGCAGCAGGCTAGTGAAGACATGGCTCCATTATACCATGGCTACTGCACTGGGTTGAAATGTCCCTTGCCCCTTCCCCTGCCCATTCCCCATATTGCTGGTGAAATTGCTTAGAGCAAGGACTGTCTTACACATCACAGGATCTGGCATAGTGCCCGACCGAGGGTGAAATAACAAACGAATGAGTAATTGAAAGGAGGAGAAAAAGAGATAGAGAAATAACCAAAAGAAGAAAGTTTTTAAAGGTTCAGAGGAAAGAATGAGGTCAGCTGCAATTTTTTTTTTTAAGTAAGATGTTGGAAAGAATAAATGACATGATGAAAAGGAAACTGACATGATTCCTATCATGAATTTGAAAGCTATGCAAGGGTGGAAAGGTGGGTGAGAAGGTGTGGACTGGTGAGAAGACAGAGAAGTCAGAACTGAAAGCATAGCAGAGGATTGTACTCCTGTTGTGCTACATATGTCATCTTTTGTATTGTGCCTTAAATTTTCAAAAGTGCATTTGCATTTCAAATCTGCTGTGATAGTCAGCATTCCTGTGGCATGCAGAGGTGAAGAGCATGAGGCCTTGCCCTTCAGTCAAGGTGGGGATACTGGCACACATAGGATATTCCATACTCCCTAGGTGTCTGTAAGGATGGTGGAGGGGACTTTCTCCATGCCGGGAGGCTTCCTGGAGCAGGTGCTGCCTCTTGTGACTCTTGAAAGATGCTTGTGAATAAAGCATACTGGGAGCTGAGCTGCTGTTTAGCAATTAAAAATCCTTTCCATTGTTCAGAGCTCAGCACCTTTGTGCATTCATATTATGCATTCATTTTCGTTTCATTGTTGAATTTCTCACTTCTGCTACTGCAATGTATGTCTACAGCCGACAAGCCTTCCTTGGGAGCCCTACGTAGCTCTTTTTTTTTTTTTTTTTTTGAGACAGAGTCTTGCTCTGTCACCCAGGCTAGAGTGCAGTGGCGCAATCTCGGCTCACTGTAAGCTCCACCTCCCGGGTTCACACCATTCTCCTGCCTCAGCCTCCTGAGTAGCTGGGACTACAGGCACCCGCCACCACGCCCGGCTAATTTTTTTGTATTTTTATTAGAGACGGGGTTTCACCATGTTAGCCAGGACAGTCTCGATCTCCTGACCTCGTGATCCACCCGCCTCGGCCTCGTAGCTCTTTTTGACCCTCAGGGACTGTCACTGAATTATGGCTTGGGAGCCCATGCTTCTGAGGCAGGCTTAGGGAGCAGGAGAGCATACAGGGGCAGCAGCCTTTCCAGCTGATCCCCATGCCCTGTTGCACCTGGAGGGCTGGAACAAGCTATTCTCATATTGGGGAAAAGGGCTGATGGGACCTCAGTCATGTGGCAGAGAATCTGAAAGCCAGAAGCTTGGCAGGTCTGTCTCGGGGTGGGGTGACGGAGAGACATTTCCCTAGAATTCAGCTGCTGGGAGCAGAAAGGCAGAGCAGGGGCAAGTGCTGGGTTTCCGAGTCCTGCAGTCCTGAGCACGGCCTCAGGGAGTCTGTTCTATGACAGAACCTGAAGAAAGGCCCAGGCATTTGCATCTATGTGTGCAGTTCTACTTGTCCTAAAGGCAGTTCTCACACTGGGAGCCTGCCTGTCTGTACCTGCCTAGAAATCAGCCTGGCTGGGACGCACACCAATAGGAGGGCATCCTCACCTTTCCCACCCATGGGTCGGGACTGTTGCCTGCCGTGCAGCAAAGGCACCAGGAACACGGAGTCAGACACTTAGGGTCTACCCCAGGCTCCACCTCCCACTGCCCATTTGACTCTGGGCAAGTCTTTTACAGCTTTTCAAACTTCTCTCTTTCTTTTAAAAAAAAAAAAAAAAAAAGGAAAAAAATTTCTCAACAGGCACAGTGGCTCACGCCTATAATTCCAGCATTTTGGGAGGCTGAGGTGGGTAGATCACTTGAGGCCAGGAGTTCGAGACCAGCCTGGCCAACATGGTGAAACCCTGTCTCTATTAAAAATATACAGATTAGCTGGGCATGGTGGCACACGCCTGTAATCCCAGCTACTTGGGAGGCTTAGGCACAAGAGTCACTTGAAACTGGGAGGCAGAGTTGTAGTTAGCCAAGACTGTGCCACTGCACTCCAGCCTGGGTGACAGAGCAAGACTCTGTCTCAAAACACACATAAAAATTTTTTTCTTTTATTTTTTTAAAGACAGGGTCTTAGCTATGTGACCCAGGCTGGCCTCCAATTCCTGGGCTTAAGCAATCCTCCCACCTCAGCCTCCTGAGTAGCTAGTACTACAGGCGCACACCACACACCCAGCCAGACTTCAATTTTCCCAGCCACATCATGGACCAGAAGCCACTTGGTCTGGTTGTGAGGATGACGGAACCTTGCCCGAGGAAATGGGCAATGAACAGGAGCCTGTTTGTTTCTCCTTCCAGCTCCTGACCTGTCTAGCTCCTGACCCTCTCAGTGTCATTCTTGCTCACCCCTGTCCCCGCTCCCTGGATGTGCAGACAGGATGGGCTTCTTCCCTTTAGACCCTCACTTTGCTCTTTTGGACTCCTCTTCCGGCCTTGCCTCCCCCTGCTGTCATCTGCTGGCTCCCTGCCTGATACTGCCACACTGGCCGTGCTGGGCTCCTGGCCTTTGCTGACACTGCATCAGCAGGCTCCCGCTTCCCTGTCAAAGGATTCAAGCCAGCACCAGTCTTTCACCACAAGGTATGTGTGTAAAGATTGCTTCCTGTACTTGGTGTCCACAGGATTTTAAAGAACTCCTGGCCCACTCGGAACTCTACACTTGAAACAGAAACATCTTCTCAAAACACCTCTGGTATTGGCCCATTTCTCTATTACTTTTTCTTGTGGTTTCATATTGAGGTTTTTGGTGCATTGCAATTGCTCTGGAGTTTATTTTTAGTAATAAAGACAGAGTTCAATTAATGTCAAAACATGAGGGTAATTGCAGAGGAAGGATTAGTAAGTCTAGGGGAAAATGTGCCTAATTTTTTTTCTTCTGATAACATCTTTCACTGATCATACACCGTCACACCCACAGACACGGAGCTTCCTCTGTGATGTCTGCAATGCACTAGGCCCAGGCGGGGAGCAGTGGCTGTGCCACCACCTGAAAACGAAAGCATTTCTGAGTCTCTTTCAGTCCAGCTCATCTAGCAGCCGGCCACACAGGTGACCACCCACTGTAGCTGTTACTATGGGTGATGATTATCATTATGGTTTTGAGGAAAGGCTGGACTTTGGAATTATCAATTCTTATCCTTTCTCTGGGGGGATTTATTCTGTCTCCAGAAGCAGCATTTCACTTTCCTGAACATCAGCTCTTCTCCCCTGGATTGCAGGGTCTGGGTCTTGTTCTCTGTCTGCTTCCAGCTTTTGGCATTTTTACAGCACATAGGACATGCTTGGAGAACGTTTTCTTGGGTTGACTGAATTCAGGACACTGACTTGGGGCTGGAAAGGCAAAGTGAGGAAGAAAGTATTCCCCTTTCAGAAGCTCCCCAGTCTGCCTTAAGAAACAAAGGCAGCCCTGTCATCTCCCCAGGACTTTACAGTTTATAAAGTGATTCCTCATCCTTTCTCCTTTCTTGTATTGCACAAATATCGAATGAGAACCTGCACTGTGCCACTGTGCAGGGTGCCTGAAATAAACGAGAAAAGCCGCTGTGCTTTCTCTGAAGGAAATCACAGGGAGTGAAGCCAGCTTCATGGATCCCAGAATTTCACAGATGAAGGGACTGGAGGCTTGGAGCAATTGCATTGCTTGAGATCCTACCCTGCTCATGGATGGTGGCTCCCAAATCAGGACATGAGTCTTCCGAATCCCTTACACCTGCTCTGTGCCCACCTGTTCTCCCGGCACATTCTCTGTACTCACTTGTGCTGCTCCTCAGCCCCTCTCCATCCATCTCTCCTTCTCCACCATTGTCCTCTGCCCACTCCTAGCCCTCTCCTTCAGCTCTGTTTCTTCTGAAGATGAGGATCTTTCTCTCTACAGTGCCTTTTGTGGGAAGGGATCTGCTGATAGGGGGCTGTGTTTGGGATCTCGCCTGGGAACACGGTCTCTCCAACTTTCCCTGGGAGCAGAGCCTTGGGTGTCACTGAACCCACCTCCCCAGCACCTTTTGTGGTGGTGACTGGCAGGAGGTAGCCATTCTCTCCTGTCCTGTCTGCCCTTGTCCACTTTCCTGTTATGAGTCAGGTGCTGAGATAGTCTATGAGGAGTCAACAGAGTGGATAAAAAAGAGCTTTGTCCTTCTTTAAAGTCTTTAAAATATACAGATGTATTAGTCAGGGTTTTATAGAGAAACAAGACAAATAGAACATGAAGATAGATGCGTATCCATGTCTATATCGATATCTACCTTGATATTTATATCTATATCTAGGAGATTTATTTATTATAAGGTATTGGCTCATGCAATTATGGACCCAGAGGGGTCCTGTGGTTTGCCACCTGCAAGCTGGAGACCTAGGAAACCTGTTGTATCACAAAGGGCAGAGGGCTGGAGAACCTGTAGTGTAGATTCCAGTCTAGATTCGAAGGCCTGAGGACCAGGAATGCCAAGGGCAGGAGAAGATCGATGTCCCAGCACAAGCAATCAGGCAGAGATGAAATTCACCCTTCCTGTGCCTTTCTGTTCTATTCAGGCCCTCAGTGGGCTGAATGAGGCCCAACCCATGTTAGAGAGGACCATCTGCTTTACTCAGTCTCCTGGTTGAAATGATAATCTCATCTGGACATACTCAGAAATGCTGTTTAACCAGCTCTCTGGAAATCCTTTGGCCCAGTCAAGTTGACACACAAAATTAACCATCACACTGCAGAGACACAGTCTATCCCAATACCTGTATTTACTGGGTAACGTGCATCTCAGCTCACCAGGCTGGTTTGATTGACTTGGCCCAAAGCTGCCCTTTGAGTGTTGAGCCCCAGCTGACCCCTTTGATCCTTCTCAGCCCCATCATTAAAACAAGGACCCTGAATCAAGTGACTGTAAGAGCCACTCTTGTCCTGTTCTGTGTGTATCCTGGTTTTGAGTGTTTATCTAAGCTGAGCCCAATTGACTGTTGTCATTCTTTGTCCCTTCCTTGCTCAGACAGCAGTTAGGTATTTATTGAACACTCCTGTGTTCACAGCATCCGGCTCCTGGGACTAGAGACAGCTCTTGATTCCTGGTTTTGCTCTTTGCAACTTATTGGACCGCTTTTCTTTTAAGATACACCCCGCACATTACAGGAATCTATCCATTTCTTTGTTCGTTTCCTTAATTGTGCATTATATCAGTCCATCAGTCAGTTTACCTCCTGAAATATGCTAAGTATTGAGAATTATAATAGATTCTATTAAGCACCACTAATAAAGTACTATCCTTCTAGTAGTAGTAGTGTTTGCGGTGATGGTCGTGTTAGTGCTAGTAGTAATCAAGATGGCCATGAAGAGACTACTTCTAATCCACCAGTAATCATGGTAAAAATAGTAATAGCTCAAATGTATTATTCATGGTGTTTCAAGCACTTTACATTATATGATCTCATTTACTCTTCACAACCTGCCAGGAAATGGAAATGATTATGTAATATACTCCAGCTTGCAAATGAAGGAATCTTCCTGCGGAACGTATGTGAAGCACATACTGGTGCTCTGGGCCTTTGCATAATTTCAAATGTCCTTTTTTTTTAAACTTAAGGCTAACGTTTAGAAGCTTTTACTAATGAGAGGACCATTTGCTAAATCGGTATAAGTGCTACACATTTGGGTATCTCCATCCCAACATACCTCTTATTGTCATTCCCCAAAGCAGACACCTTCTCCTCCCTCCCTCAAGGACCTCCGAGCTTGCCCTCCAGTTCCTCTCCCACACTCACCTTTCTCCTTTCTGTTCCTCTTGGGATCCAGGTTTATTTGAGGAGCTAGGAAAAGCTCCTGATCCAGCAGGTTTTATTCTTAAATTTGTAACAAAGTAAATCACAGAACCTCCACCCAGCATCTAGGCCTCTTGTTCTTTCCCTCCTTCCCAGGTATAGGCCGGGTTTCAGAAACCCTGCACCACATAGACCCTGGGCCTGAATTGCTGTGAGTAATAATGACTCTGCTGGTAATTTGTGTCCTTCTGCTTAGAACTGTTTCCTTTTTAGTTTGGTCACCCTCCCAGAGCTGGTTGCAACGGGGTATACTCATTGTGGGATGCAGGGCATCCTGCATCCTGAGGAATTTTTTTTCCTCCAAAAATGAAACCTTGAAATGAGGACATTGGCCTGTCCACGGACTGCACAACAACACTGAGCCTCAAGGACTCATATTGGCATTTTTCTTCTTTTGCAGAGCGTGGGCACCCTGGCTTCAAGCTCACGAGAAATCAGATTGGGATTTAAACAATGTTGGGTTAAAGAAAAGTTTCATAAAGACAGAATCAAGAAAAAAAAAAAAGAGAAACCAATCTAAGTGCCATCCTCCCTGAGTTGCATCTTACCTGAGTCTTCAGCCACCGCCCCCTGCTGCTGTGGGAGGAAATGGGAAAGTGACTGGCCATGGGGACAGGGGTCGGGGGTGTGAGGGTTAGTGGTAGTAGGGAGGTAGTGCTTCTGTGAAGCCGGAAGGGAGACCTGAGCCTGGCTCTCTGCTTTGCTGCTTGCCAGCCCTCTGGCTGGGAAGAAGGCTCTTGGCTCTTGTGAGCCTCGGTTTCCTCTGCAGAGTGGGCTGTTCTGAGGACAGGCTGACATTGCTGTCCGTCACTCTTCCAGGACCCTGAGGATTTCAGCTCTACCCATGGGCACTGAACTGAAACATTCACTGGTCATTTGCTTCCGGGTTTTTTTTTTTTTTTTTGATACAGAGTTTCACTCTTGTTGCCCAGGCTGAAGTACAATGGCGTGATCTCGGCTCACCACAACCTCTGCCTCCCTGGGTCAAGAGATTCTCCCCAGTAGCTGAGATTACAGGCATGCGCCTCCATGTCCGGCTAATTTTGTATTTTTAGTAGAGACGGGGTTTCTCCATGTTGGTCAGGCTGGTCTCGAACTCCTGACCTCAGGTGATCCGCCTGCCTCAGCCTTCCAAAGTGCTGGGATTACAGGAGTGAGCCACCGAGCCTGGCCGCTTCCCGTCTTTGGATTTGATTTTCCTCAAGTGTAATTGAAAGCAGGGGCCTGGATGGCCGCCATAGTCCCTCCCAGCTTCGACATTACACATTTATGCCAATCCATTTTTCAGGCTGATGACGTTGTTCAGAGTTTAGTGGGAACAGGGTAAGATAGTCACTGTGGGGAGCAGAAATTGAAGGAAATATTCCGGGTGTCATGATTTTTTACCTGTAGCTCCTCTGCTTCCACACCCTTGTGCACATCCTCCAGACACTTTTAAAGAATAAACTCTATTTTCAGAAGAGTTTTAGATTTACAGGAGAATTGTGAAAACAGTTTAAAAAGTTCCCATATACCCTGCTCCCAGTTTCCCCAGTTACTAACGCTCTGCATTAGTGTGGCACGTTTGCCACAATTAATGGACCAATATTGATACATTATTATTTACTGAAGTTGAAACATTATTTTAGTTTTTACCTGGTCCAGGATCCCGTCTGGGATCCCACATCACATTTAGTGATCTTGTCTTCTTAGGCCGCTCTGGGCTGTGCCGCTTTCTCAGACTCTCCTGGTTTGTGATGACCTTGACAGTCTTGAGTTTTGATGACCAGTTTCGACTGGTCAGGTATTTCATAGAACGTACCTCTGTTAGGGTTGTCTGATTCTTATTATTATTAGATTGGGATTATGGAGGAAGGCCGCAGAGGTAAAGTTCTGCTTTTACGAAATCAAGGGTGGGCACCATCAGCATGACCGATCACTGATGTTGACTTTGATTACCTGGCTGCGGTATCGTTTGTCGGGTTTGTCCACTTTAAAGATACTTTTGTGTTTTTGTTCTTTCTTAACTCCCTTTTTATATTAAACTCTTCAGAAGAAAGTCACTGTGCATAGCCATCCCCTAAGAAGAGGGCATTCCTGCTCTTCCTTCTCCACGGCTGGAGGATCTACATGAACTATTTAGACTTTTTCTACCTGGGAGATTTAACTCCTCTCTCCTATTTATTTATTTATATATCAGTATGGACTTGCAGGTATTTATTTTATAATTTTTAATTTATTTGGGTTATAATGCAATATGATTTTATTCTGTTGCTCATGGTTTTTCTTCCTTGGCTATTGGGAACTCTTCAGTTACTTCCTGTGTCCATTTGACATACTTTCTTATTATGGGTCTGTCTGTCTGTCTTTCTTTCTTTTCTTTCTTTCTTTCTTTCTCTCTCTTTCTCTCTCTTCCTTCCTTCCCTCCCTCCCTCCCTCTTTTCTTTTCTTTTTTCTTTTCTTTTCTTTCTTTCCTTCCTTCCTCCCTCCCTCCCTCCTTCCTTCCTTCCTTTTTCTTCCTTTTTTCCTTCCTTCCTTCCCTCCCTTCCTCCTTTCTTTCTTCTTTCTTTCTCCCTTCCTTCCTTCCTTTCTCCTTCCTTCCTTCCTTTTTCTTCCTTTCTTTTCCTTCCTTCTTTTCTTCCTCCTTTCCTCCTTCCTCTCCTCCTTCCTCTCCTCCTCCTCCCCTTCCTTCCTTCCTTCCTTTCTTCCTTCCTTCCCTCTCTCTCTCTCTTTTTTTTTTGGTGCAGCCATACTTTCTGGCACTATAAGATGCTTAGGGCTTATCTTGTATATTTCCAGCCCCAGTTATAGAATCAGCCATTTCTTCAAGGATCCCCTATCATTTTACTGGAGAAAGGACTTAGAATCCAAGATCTGGGTGCTAGATGTGCTTGAGGTGTTGTTTCCTCCAGATCTTCTCAACTGACAGAGCAGTGAAATATATGTGCGTAGGGGGGATGAGGAGAACAATTTTTTTTTTAACACATATATGAATACTTACCTGGCAGGGGAGATACCATGATCACGAAGGTAGTTACCCCAGGGTGAGGCTTATCCATTGCATTCCCGATGTGCTGACCCCTGTGATTCCCCCAACTGTGGGAGACTTGACTGCATCATTTGTGGTAATGGGGGACTGCATTTGCACTTTTCCCTGTGAAAAATTTTAAAAATACATAAATACATAAATAAATACATGTGTGTGTATGCATCCATGTGCATGCACGTATGTGTAAATATTTCTCCAGGTATCCGTCTTATCTATGTTAAGCTAACTATGAGTTCACACTGCTGTCTCCAACTCTAATTCATTACCACATTTCACCCATTTTTTTTGTTTGTTTGTTTTGAAATGGAGTCTCGCACTTTTGCCCAAGCTGGAGTGCACTGGTGTGATCTCGGCACACTGCAACCTCGCTCTCCCAGGTTCAAGCGATTCTCCTGCCTCAGCCTCCCGAGTAGCTGGGATTATAGGTGCACACCACCACACCTGGCTAATTTTTGTATTTTTAGTAGAAACGGGGTTTCACCATGTTGGCCAGGCTGGTCTTGACCTCCTGACCTCAGGTGATCCACCCACTTTAGCCTCCAGAAGGGCTGGGGTTACAGACGTGAGTCACCACGCCCGGCCTCCATCCACTTTTAGCAAACTTGTTTTCTTTTTGCCCACATTGATTGACAAAAGAAGGTAATGAACAGAGATGTTGGAAAGTTCACATGGGGCAAGAGCAGTTGTCTGAGAACATTGGACTTTTCCCTATGGTCAACGTGGTCTCATTCAACAAAAATCAAGATGAGTCAGGTGCATGTAGAAAGAGACTCCGAAATGTGTCCTGCCTAGATGTTTGCAAACCGGGACACTGTGTTATGCTCACAGGCCTTTGAATGTGTCTCTCCCTGGGCTTCATGTGCCCTTGCTGGTTTCTGGACTGTCCTGTTCTGCTCCTGTCCTCCTACTGACAGACTTTCCTGCTTTCCTTTCCCTCCCATGCCACTCCCACTCCATACAACCTCTTCCCCTGCACACTGCTCCTAGAACCCCTTGGTTAGCCCCATCAGGGATGTCCCTGCTTTCCTGGGACATGAGGCACACAGAATGAGGATGAAAGAGTTGACGTATCATGTAGTATCCCCCACCTGGCTTCCTTCTCAGCCAGGTGTCCCAAACTCAATTGTCTACAGAGGCCAGGCAGGCAATAAAAATAAGTGATGTGGGCCTCCTGGGCAGTCAGGAGGGCTTGGTGTAGAACTGGAAGCACCAGAGGTAACAAGGAACCAGGAGATCAGGCCAGCACCTGCTCTGAGTGGTCAGGCACCTCCCTGGTTGCATAGCAAGTCAGTTGTTGAGAAATGTTTTGACTATGGTCCTTGTGTAGGCCCAGTATAAAGGGGGAAATGGCCAGTCTGTGGCTACTGATTATGGCCTGAAAGTCTGCAGGCCCAGAGTGGCCAGACCTGGTTGTTCAAAGGAAAACTGGCAGGTGGGAAGGGCGGAGGGCCTTGCCCCTTCCCATTTGCCTCCTGTGCCTGACAGTGTCACCGTAGCAATACTTTCCTGGCAGCAGGACTTTGTCCCATAGCAATAGTTGATTTTAGTGTATAGGGCTTTTGTTGTTGTTGTTTATTCCCATACTTGGAACCAGCTGCGTTGTGCTACTATCAGAGATGACAGCCCAGCCTGGAGCTCTGCAAGGTCCTCCAGGCTTCTCAGTTCTGATCATTCCACCCACAGATCCCATCACCAAAGGGGTGTACTTGCTTCTTCTCCCAGACCTCATTGTCCCCCTTGTGCCTTTTCCATGTTCAATACAGGGTTTGTTTTTTGTCTGAAATTCTACCCATTAAAACATCTGGTATGTTTCCTCTTCTCTTGCGAGGTGTATTTCTGTATTTCCTACCTTTGCATCCTTTGCTCAGTTCAACTTGAAGCAGGTTTCCAAGCTCATCACTTGGAGGCCCAGGGCATTGCCACTGCCCCCCACCTCACCGCCCACCACTCACCTGCAGGTCTGTGCCAGGAAGCCCTGCGTGCTGTCTGCACCCCATTTTGCTGCTTGCCCACAACCATGACTGCTCCTGAGGGGCTCGCCAGCAGCCCTGTTTCCCAGCCTGCTGTGCATAAAGGTGACTCTTCGGGTTTTCCACAGTGAACAATGGTTCCCAGAGTGGGCAGGACTCCCTGGTGTCTGTAAGGGTGTGTGACCATGCAGGGTGGAAACAACCTTGTCAAAATAAACCAGGGCAGTGCTGAGGGGGGAAGTGAGGCTAGCTGGGGGGAAATGTGGGCTGAGTGCTTCTTGGGGGGTTTCCTCTGCACCAGTGCCAGGCTGCTCAAGGGTCCCAGAAGGCAGAGGCTGACACACTTCCTGTGACCCTTTCAGACTCGCCATTGGCCTCCACCAGATCAGGAATCTGTTTTCCCTTGTTGACCTTGAGCCACTCACAGAGTGGCAAAGGTTTGCCTATGGAACGAAAACAATCCTCCTTCCATGATTGCCCCTTTGCTCCCATGTTTGTCCATGTGGGCTGCTGTAACAAAATACCATCAACTGGGTGGTTTACAAACAACACAAATTTATTTCTCATAGTTCTCAAGGCTAAAAGTCCAAGATCAATGCGCTGGGAGATTTGGTGTTTGGTGAGAACCTGCTTCCTGGTTCAGTGTCTTCTTACTGCGTCCTCACATGGAGGAAGGGGCGAGAAAACTTTCTGGGGCCTCTTTTGTCAAGGCACTAATCCCATTCATGAGGACTCCACACTCATGATTGGATCACCTCCCAAAGGCCCTACCTCCAAACCCCATCACCTTGAGGGTTGGGATTTCAACTATGAACTTTGGGGAGACACCAACATTCAGACCGTGGTGGCTCCCCAGCACAATCCTGCTCGACCAAACTCACCTTCCTGACCAGGCACGTCAACAATCTTTCTGTCCCTCTGATGCCAGAACTTTATGTTTCTGAGGGTGAAACTTGAGTGATTAATTGACAATATTCCTCAGGAATCCTTGCTGATTGCTGAAATGCATAAATGAGTGAAAGACCTGGATAATCCCTAACAGGCACCTGAGTCTCACATCAGCCCTGGGTGATTCCCCATGGCCAGGAGCCCACCTCAGTTCCCAGGGATCCGTGGGCATGATCATTATGATGAGCCACTACTCTCCAATCTGGCCTCTGCACCTGTGTGACATTTTCCTCCCATTGCTTTACATGTTACTCTTTCCTATTCAGTAGGATGTGCAGATTGGTCAGGGTGTGTATTAGTTTCCTAGAGCTGCTATAACAAAGTACCACAAACTAGGCTGCTCAAAACAACAGAAATGTATTCTGTCATAGTTGTGGAAGCCAGAAGTCTGAAATCAGAGTTGTGAGGTCTGTGTTCTCCCTGCAGACGCCCAGAAAAATCCTCCCTTTCTCTCTCCTGGCCTCTGCTGGAGGCTGGCCATCCTTGGTGCTCTTTGGCTTGTCATTGCATCATCCAAGTCTCTGCCTCCATCCTCCTGTGTCCTCTCCTGTGTGTTTGTGTCCAAATTTCCCTTTTCTTAGAATTGCATCTTCTCTAATCCAGCATGACCTCATCATAACTTGATTACATCTGCAAAGACCCAATTTCCAAATAAGGCACATTCACAGGTTCTGGGAGTTACGACTTCAACATAACACTTTTGAGGACACAGTTAAAACCACAACAGAGTATAAGGAGAAAATGTTACAACTTCCTTTGTCTTCTTTTCTTTTTTTTCCTTTTCTTTTCTTTTCTTTTTTTCTTTTCTTCCTTTTTCCTTCCTCCCTCCCTCTCTCCCTCCCTCTCTGCCTCCCTCCCTCCCTCCCTCTTCCTTCCTTCCTTTCTCCCTTCTTTTTTCTTTCTTTTTTTGATGGAGTCCTGCTCTTTGCCCAGGCTGGAGTGCAGTGGTGTGATCTCGGCTTGCTGCAACCTCCATCTCCCAGGTTCAAGTAGTTCTCCTGCCTCAGTCTCCCGAGTAGCTGGGACTACAGGAGCCTGCCACCACACCTTTTTTTTTTGTTTGTTTGTTTTTGTATTTTTAGTAGAGACAGGATTTCACTGTGTTAGACTATCCTGCCTCCCTCCCTCCCTCCCTCCCTCTCTCCCTCCCTCCCTCCCTTTCTTCCTTCCTTCTTTCCTTCCTTCCTTTCTTCTTTCCTTCCTTCTTTCCTTCCTTCCTTCCTTCTTTCCTTCCTTCCTTCCTCTCTTCTTCTCTCCTCTCTTACCCTCCCCTCCTCTTCTGTCTCCTCTGCTCCCCTGCCCTCCCTTCTCCTCCTTCTTCTTCTCCTTCTCCTTTTTCTTCTTCTCTCTGTTGTCCAGGCAGGAGTACAGTGGCAGGATCATGGCCCACTGTAGCCTAGACATCCCAGGCTGAAACGATCCTCTCTCCTCAGCCTCCCAAGTACCTGGGACTACAGGTATGTGTTCCCATGCCTGACTAGTTTTTGTATTTTTTGTAGAGACAGGATTTCATCATGTTGCCCAGGCTGGTCTTGAAGAGATCTGCTTGCCTCTGCCTCCCAAAGTACTGGGATTACAGGTGTGCATCATTTCGCCTGGCCTGTTTATTTCTTTTTTATAAAATGTCTTTGTTTTCATCCCTGTTATAATAATAATAGTATAGGCATTCATATGTATATGTGTAAATTACAAGTGAGTTCTTACATAGATTTGGGGGACTATTCTCCAACATGACTGATGAGGGCATAGTCAACAGACAAATTAATCAGGCCACCAGTCTGATTTATGTAGGGTCCCTGTCTTTGTCTATTTGGGCTGCTATAACAAAATATCATAGAATGAAGGGCTTAGTTTATTTTCTCACTGTGCTAGAGGCTGGGAAGTCCAAGATCAAGGTGTAAACTGATTCAGTTTCTGGTGGGGGCTCTCCTCTTGGCTTGCAGATGGTTGCCTTCTTCTGTGTCCTTACATAGTTGTAGGAGCAGAGAGAGTTCTCTGGTGTTTCTTCTTATAAGGACACATATCCTTTCAGATTAGAGCTTCACCCTTAGGACCTCATTTAACCTTACTAACCTCCATAAAGTTTCTATCTCCAATACAGTCACTTTAGGGGTTGGGACTTCAACATATGAATGCAGAATGGATGCTGGCACCTTTCAGTCCACAGCAGGCCCCAACTACTGTATTTCACTGTACAATAAGATCCCCTTGACTCTTGTGAATTATAATGAACATTAGTCTGTAAAGCAGGTCCGTGTAATCCAGCCAGTTTGTATACAGTAGGTAATCAAGAACTATGCATTTACTGGGTTTATTGGGTGGGGGAGAAGGGAGGGCTTTATCCAGGTGCCAGCACTTCTTCACCTTTCTCTACATTTGCTTATCCTGGAGGTGGGGTTGAGCTGGGTCTGCCTCGTCCCCTCACTTCCCTCTCTGCCGAGAGAGTCCTGAGTCCATCCATTACTGATAGTAAAAGCCCTGGGCACAATCTCCGTTTTCCTATTTGTAAAATGGAGCAACAATAGTACCCATCTCATCAGATGGCTCTAGAGATGAAATGAGATAATGTATTTGTGGCCTTAGGACAACAGTGGTCCTGCTACAGGGAGAAGCCCGGGCCAGGAGATAGACTAGTCTCCAGATACCACTGAAGTAGCCTTTCAAATACCAATTACCTGCCTCACTTTGCAGCTGTGCAGCCCTGAACAAGTTACTTTCCCTCTCTGATTTTCCACTCTTTGTTACCTGTAAATGTAACAATGCCTTTCTCTATGTTGTTGCAAAGTCCACATAAAGTGACATGAAATTGATTATAAAATACAACATAGGCTGGACACAGTGGCTCACGTCTGTAATCCCAGCACTTTGAGAGGTGGAAGAGGGCAGATCACTTGAGGTCGGGAGTTCAAGACCAACCTGACTAACATGGAGAAACCCCGTCTCTACTAAAAATACAAAATTAGCTGGGCGTGGTGGCACATGCCTGTAATCCCAGCTACTCGGGAGGCTGAGGCGAGATAATTGCTTGAACCTGGGAGGTGGAGGTGGCAGTGAGCGGAGATCACACCATTGCACTCCAGCCTGGGCAATGAGAACAAAACTCCATCTCAAAAAAAAAAAAAAAAAGTTACAACACAAAGGTTGGCAACTATCACTAATAAGTTTGACTGGGAAACGTCACTACTACATTTGTATTGTCTTAGACCAAGCTTGTGAGATTTTTTTGTTATTTGTTTTTAAAGCTCATCAGCTATCGTTAGTGTTAGTGTATTTTATGTGTGGCCCAAGACAATTCTTCTTCTTCCAATGTGGCCCAGGGGAGCTAAAAGATTGGACACCCCTGTCTTAGACTTTTAAGGAGCTGTGATCGAAGGATGGAGACTGGGCCAGGTGGGGCTTGGTGCAAGTTTAAGCTCTTAGGTCATTTCTAAATAGCAAACCTCTCAAATAGCATCCAACAGATATGTTAGTCTTGTCTTCTTTCCTCTGCTATCTTTTGTACATGTACCTGCTGCTAACTGCAGCGTGTCCTGGAGCCCTGACTTAGTCAAACCTCAGAACATCCCTCTGCATCTGGATGCATCCAGTACTCTCGGTTTGTCTGGCTCCTGCTGTACTCCCTGCATCTGCCCAGCTGCTGACACAACCACATATGGCTTCCTTTGCCCCAGCTTTCAGCATTCTGGTGGCTTGTAGTGCTGAGTGCTAGCAAAGAAAGTGGGTACTTTCACACACTGCTGCTGAAAGGTGGAGGGTGATGAACAGGACCAACCACTCTAAAGGAAGTTTCAAGGCCAGGTGTGGTGGCTCACACCTGCAATCCCAGCACTTTGGGAGGCCAAGGCAGGCAGATTATTTGAGGTCAGGAGTTCGAGGCCAAGTTGCCAACAAGGTGAAACCCCGTCTCTACCAAAAATACAGAAATTAGCCAGATGTGGTAGTGTGCGCCTGTAGTCCCAGCTACTCGGGGGCTGAAGAAGGAGAATCACTTGAACCTGGGAGGCAGAGGTTGCAGTGAGCTGAGATTGTGCTACTGCACTCCAGCCTCAGTGACAGAGTGAGACCTTGTCTCAAATAATAATAATAATAATAATAATGATAATAAAAAGATAAGGGAAGGTTGGGCAGGACTTCTCCAAGTTTAGAGTATATGCACCCTTTGGCCCAGCAATCCCACTTCTCGGAGTCTGTACCCTAGGAATAGTGAGAGAAGTTTCAAAAGATATTTATTCAACAGCATTAGTAATGTATCAGAACCTTGAAGACAGCCTAGCTGGTCAACAGTACAATACTCGGCTGCCACTATAAAGAATGAGATGCTGTGTCCTTCTCAGTGCCTCAGATCAGGAGGCACCTGGTGTTGGTTTGTCACATTACTAATGATGTTTACTTCCATCACTTGATTAAGGTGATGTCTGCCAGATTTCTCTATTGTAAAGTTTCTATTTTTTTTCTGTGTAATGAATAAGTATCTTGTCAGGAGATACTTTGGACCTATGTAAGTATCTTGTTTCTCATCATACTTTCACCAAACTAATTTTAGCATTCATGGATAATTCTTGTCTGAAACAGTTATTACTACAGTGTGTGCCAAACAGTAATTTTCTACTTCCATCATTACTTCTACATTTGTTAATTAAAATTTTACTATAAGGAAGATATTTTCTTTTATATTGAAAAAATGCAATTTTTTAAAAATCAGTATGGACTCATGGATTCTCATTATATTGGTTATAACCCATGACTATAATACATTTTGTGCTCAGATTTTTCTAGAATTTACATTGGGATGCCCTTCAAGTTGGGTTCTATGTATTTTTGCCATTTTACTTTTGTTTTTTGAGCACTGTCTTACCTTTTGGCCCCACAAGATATTCTAGGCTCAGTATATACTTTGCCTGCTCCAGCCCTGGAATCAGCCATTGCTGCTGTGCTGTCCTTGACAGAACTATAACCTGAATTTAACAAGGAGGAAATATCAGGCAAACACAAATGGAGTGACGTTCTAGTAAACAACTGATCAGCACTCTTTAAAAACGAAAGACAAAGAATGACTGAGGAATGAGTTCAGATTAAAAGAGACAAAGGGACACGTTCCAACTGTAACTACAAGACATGACTGCGGGCTGCGTTCTGCATTGGAAAAAAGTGTTACTGATGAAATTTGAATATCATCTCTAGATTAAGCAACTAAGCAATAGTATTGTACTAAATTGCTAGATTAGGCAATAGTATTGTACTAAAGTTAACTTCCTGACACAGTTAAATAATTGTACTGTGTATATAAGATGTCAAAATTGAGAAGTTGCAAGGCTAAATGGAATTTCTCTGTTGTACATCTGAAATTATTTTAAAATAAAAACTAAAAAAAAAAAAACCTAAATACAAACCATGAGATACATTTATATGTACTAATATGGGATGGTGTCCACAATCAATTGGAAAAGATAAGTTGTAGTACTGTTTGTATAGAATTGGCCCATTTTTATAGAGGCAAGACAGAACAATATAGTGCATATGCATATTTATCTAGACATGGGAGAAATTCTGTGAAGGGTATGTACTTCCTGTTAACAGACATTTCTGGGAAATGTGTTTGGAAGGTATGAGACACCTTTTACTTTTTGATGTCTCCTGATAATGGGAAAACAGTAAGAATGTGGGTTGTATGCATGAGTGTGATTCTACACGTGTAGGTTTAGGTTTGATGTCTTCCCATCCAGCTTATTCTCTTTTGCATTTTCCAGCACAGGCAGTGCTGTGCAATGTCTTGCCCAGTGGACACCCACCTAATTTTCACTCCACAAACCACTGTCCTACATCTGATCCTTAACAAAGTTTGTTAGTTGTAGACACAAAGGTGGCCTACATGTCATACTTGTTGACAGTAATGCTAGTTGACTCATCTTACCTTTGTCTGAGGAGGCTGGAAATTGTTCGTCCTCAGAAACTTTAGAGAGAAATTTATTTCTAAGATTGTATCATTTTGGTCTCCCCAGAGAAATGAAAAATTAGAAATTTGCCATGTGACAATCATTGCTTTTACCTCTTTAAGGAGCAGTGATTCTTTAAGTGGTGCTTGATTTATCTAAACCCAATTAATTAGTGAATGGTCATCTGTTTCTCCTAGGAATTTTTAATGATCATTAGGCTTTTGTAGTTACTGTGAAATTTTGTTTACGTGGATTTATTTTTGTGCAGGATTGTATTCAGGGCAGATGCTCCTTAATTTAAGAAGGGAGATGTGAGAACAAAAGTGTCTTCTCTTGAGTGAGGTCCTATTATATGCCCTGACTTGTTACAAATATTGACTAATGTAACCTTCCCTACCATGTACCTTTCTTCCAATTTATCAGTGAGGAAACTGATGCAAAAATGTATGCTCCCACAGGCTCTGGGGTGTTCAGTGAGTTAGCTCCAGAAAGAACTGTCCCCTTCTCATGCCTGTTCCCTACTTCTTTTGCAGCTAATTCTCTGAAATGGTTTCTGTCTTCAGCTTTCTGGGCTGCCCCATCACCTGTGTTGCTTCTAAATGTTAGTTTCATTGCTGCCTTCTGTGTTCCTCTGCTTCTCTCTGACATGATGTCTCTAGGATGCATCTGTCAGTAATGATTGTAATGGTGGTGATAATAATAAAAATAGAATATACAAGTGTTTTTATCAATCTCTGACCATGCTGGGCACAATGCTGAGCATGTGCAGGCGTGATGTCTTTATTCTGCCCACTCAGCTGATGAGATTGTAGGGGCTCCCTGCAGGTTGGGGCCTGAAAACCACAGCCAGGTCCATCTAGGAACTAGAAGCTATGGTCAGGCTTACATGCTTTTTTCATATCGGTGTTTATGTAGATGTTTAAGCTCTTGCAGTAGGTTTTTGCAAGCTAGTGAACACTGCCAAATTATGCTCACCACACAATTGCAGCCACCTATTCCCAGGCAGTATAAATATATGGTTGAACTAACATTAATACATATCACTATTTTATCAAGTGACATAATCAAGATAATTATGAAGTATCCACATACTAATTTTCACAGATTAAAAGCAGATAAAGTATTAGAAATCTGCTTATATCATTAGCAGAAACATTTTTGGGGGCCACAGGGTAAGGAAAAGAGGGGAAAATATTGTCCTTCCACAAAAGTAATCATATTCTAGTAAGTATAATAAAAGAAATGACAAGCTTTTCAGAATTTCCACAACTAAAAATTGTTTTAGCTGCAGCTAAAAAAGCATCACATAACAAAATATCTCTTGTTTAAAATATTTGCTACAAAAAAGGCCTATTCTATATGTCCTGCATAAGAACAAGTATGTTTATATAAGAAATGTGTTTAATAGCCCTCGTTCATTCTTTTTCTGAAGCCCTCTCTGTTAAATTGCACCCAAAGGGGAAACATTAATTGAACTGTAAAGCTTTTTTTTTTCTGTCTAAAGACACTGAAGACATATAGGTGGTATCAAATGAACCTTTAACTAGAGCTCTGTGATAAAATAAAATCTCAAAATAGATTTTATTTTTCTTTATCATAGGCCAACAGAGATTTTGAGAAACACATTGAAGGATCTGTTAACACTTGATACACCCAATGAAAGCAGTGGTTGTGCCAGTGCTGATCTGTCTTGATGTGAATGTGAACAATGGGAACCTGAGCTAAGCAGGTAAATAATCATGTAGTACAGTCACCGTCTTCAGTGTTTGAGATGACTAGCAGGGTAAACCACACTGTGTCTAAAATGCAATGCTAATTCTGTTTGAATTAAAAATATGCAAGTGTGGTACTGGATATTTTGGCACGCCGTCTTGCAAAATTTCTCATTGATGAGATTCTGACATAGGAACTACATTTGAGTAAGAATCATAGCTCAATACAGCATGATTTCAGGAAAGTCAACTGATAAGATAAAATTGTTTCTGAGGCTGAGCAGCAAGAATCTTTTGCTAAGAGTTAGAATAGATTGACAAGAACCTAAAATCAGAAGTTGCAATTCTGCTGAGATACTGCTTTTCAGTTCTCTAGTGGAAGCTTCATTGGACATATTGTGCATCAAGCCTCTATGTGACTGATTCGTGCCTCTTAAACTATGTCTTGTTTTAGATTCTCCATGGCAGTAGCTTTAGGCAACCCAGTTTTACTGAATGCAGCAATGGTTTCAGCGACCATTAGAGTCCAATTTTAGGATGATACTTCTCCAAATTGTTAAAACTCCCTGGTGCTTTTCTCTTATAAACTGCAAAATGTCTTCATATTTCATCCCACTTTTCAGTTAATGCTAGGGTGACAGAAACTGGACCTCTCCCAAGACATGTCACAGAGTAATACAGCAGCCAACTTCTTCGCCAAATTAAAGTTTTACAAGATTTAACCTGTCATCAAGACCTGGGATTTTGGTGGTAAGTCATCTTCAAAAGCCAAGTTCTGTCCCTGGTTTGCCTTCTTTTCTGCACAAGAACAAGGGTTTTGATGGCTCTGGTCTCCAGGACCATCCATGGCTTTCTATTAGCAATAATCGAACCTCGGAGAAACCTCATTGGCTATGATACTGCCACTGCGCAAAGCTCATGGCTTTCTTTAATAGCAAATGGCCTCTGACTTTTAAGAAGCCATGTGGCTACCCCTCAGCAGACTTAGGAGAGGTCTTGGCTATTATTTGTTGTTTTATAAGGTGTCATCATTGAGCATCTACTCTGGATGAGGCTCTGTGCTGGGCTTGAGGGGTACAGGGAAGTTTCACATGACCCGTCTCGTTGAATCACACACACTTCATCTCACTACAACAGCAGAAAACAAGTTAAAGTTCCCCAAGGGTTGATACATTTGCCTGCCATGTTTATTGCTGCTGTGATCTCTGCAGCATGGTCCAAAGAAGGCAATCAGTCAACAGTGAATGGGTTGAGATTTTGTGATTTTGGTTCAGGAGTCTTAGTCTCTAGAATAAAATCTAATCAAAGGGTGGGGCTATGTTTTTCTCTTGCCTTGACTTCTTTGACTCTATTTGTAAATTCCCTGACCCAGGCCTCTGGCTCATTCTGTCTTAAGGTGCAGGGACCTCTAAAATGTAGATGGTAACAATCTCTAGATTATATGGGTCTTGATGGTAGGGCAATCAAATTGATTTCCTCAGCATATATGAGTCATGTTTTGTAGGCATGGTGGGTACTTAGTCAATGTCTCAATCAGAATTGCTTCTGTTTAGCAAGATAATCTTTTGTGGGGGAGTGTTATGGACTGAATTGTTTTCCTCCTCCCAAATGTATATGATGAAACCTACCCTCCATGTATTCAGTATTAAGAAGTGGACCTTTGGGAGATAATTCAGGTTAAATGAGATTATGAGGGTGGGGCCCTTGTGATGAAATTAGTGCCCTCAAAATAAGAGACCTCAGAGAGCTTACTGTCTCTCTTCTCTCTCTCTGCTATGTGAGGACACAATGAGAAGGGAGCCATCCACAATGCAAGGAGAGGGCCCTCATCAGAACAGACCATACTGGCACCTTGATCTTGCACTTTTAGTCTTCAGAACTGTAAGAAAATGAATTTTCTATTATTTAAGCCACCCAGTCTGGGGCAGTCTATTATGGCCTTCCAAACAGAGTAATACAAGGAAACTAGGGCCGTCTTAGCTTCACAGAGAGAAGATGTGGAGAGGAATTAGGAGGTAGAGGCTGGACTTTGATGATGGTGACATTCAATTAGTGAAAGGCTGAGAAGAGGTCAAATATACTTCTTGTGGCCCCAAAGATCAGAACCAAAATGGAAAGGTAGAAACAGCAGGCAAACGGAAAGCAACTTAATAAAAGGAAAAGGAACCTGAGAGAATGCTCTGTCTCTGACAGTGGTTGGGATCTCATCACTGGAGATATCCACACAGGGACTGTATTACTACTGAGAGGGGGTGGGGCTGAAACGATCCAAGCATTGCACTGTGGTGTGACCCCATAAGGTCCCTATAGACTTTGGGACTTGTGAGCTCACAGTGAATCATTACAAACAGAAACAATTCCCTCTTATTTGTGGAGCACATTAAAATTTCCAAAGCATTTTTGTGAGTACATTAGCTCCCATGATTTATATCAAAACATTACAGTTGACATTCAATACACATTTGCTGAATGAGGGAATGCATGAAGGAGCTATTGTGGTACCTTGGTTGGCAGAAGAGGAATACATGGGCAGAGTCATTTCTAGACTTGCTAGGAAAGGCCAAGCCAGGCTTGGACCTGGGTCTCTACTGTACTCTTTACTCTACTCAGCCTTTTCCAAGGTGGAAATAATATTTTCTCTGAGGCTGATGCTTTTCTGTTTGTTTTGCATTTTGGTAAATTCATCAACATCAATATCCCCTTTAATGCTCACAAATGCCCTTTGAACCAGCTTTTATTGTTCTCATTTTGCAAATGAGAAAATGGAGGCTTCAAGAGTTGAGTGAGTTTAGCAAGGTCTTCAACTCCTCTTGGGTGGAGCATTAGGGTTGCAGACAGTTGGGCACCCTCTTCAAATGAATGTGAGCCAACGTTGACCCTGTTGGGTGTGCAAGGAGTTCTTGCAGAGTTGATGGAGACCCTGTTTCAAGTCACATGAATAATTAATCTAGTGAACCAGTAGTCAAACAGTCAACTCATTCTTTCTTGCACTCTTGCTGATCCTCAGCAATTTCTTGGCTGTTCCTCCTGCCAGAGTCCTGTTTTGTACCTTGTAAACAAGTCACTCTAGGAGTTCCTAGTCCTGGCTGTATACCATAGTCACCTAGGGGCTTGCAAAATCTACTAATATCCACCCCACTCCCACCTTACTTCAGAGATTAAGATTTAATTGATCTGGAGAGGGATCTGGGCTTTGGTGTTTGAAAAAATCTCTTTAGATGGTTGAGAATCACCAAATTTTTGTTGGTGTGGGGCAGGTTTGCACATTCAGGTTCATGGGTTATTGGAATGAGGCATGAAGGGGCCCGCTATGTTCCCAGGGCCTGCTAGCTCTGTGCCAATTGCTTTTGGTTTTGTAGAAATGATTTCATTCCTTCCTCCCTGAAGCCATCCTGATTTGAGGTCATAGTCTAGGGGGGTGCCATGTGGATTTATACTGCAACTCTTGTTTTTACTAGCTCTGTGACCTCAGAAAGGCCACCCCCCACTTCCCTGTGCCTCTGTTTCCATCTCCTCTGTAACATGGGGATAATAATACTAGTTTCCTTATAAGTCTGTTGTGAGCATTAACTCTTGGGACTATGCCTGTTGAATAGTTAGGGTTCCACAAATAAGTCTTGCTTAATGGTGTTGTTATCATTGCAGTAGCTGCATGTGTGTGAGCATATAAATGTATGTAAGATATTGTTCCAGTTTTTTTTTTTTCCCCCGGCAGAGTTAGCCACTTCTTCCTGTGTGTAAGCATATCATCACTTTCTATTTCTATTATGGAATTGTAATGTGTTTCTGTGTCCCTAACCTGATATATTCATTCCACAAATGTTTATTGAACACTTGCTGAATGCAGACGAATGGACAAGAGAGACGCAATCTCTACCTCTTGAGCCATTTGAACTTTGAAGAGGACAGATGATGACAAGAGGAAGTGGAAATAGGCTAGGATGCTACAGAGACTAGAACAAATGGTCTTATTCGTACCTTGCTGTGGGGGAGACTCTCCTGACAGAGTTAGTTGTGTCACCTGCATTCTTTCTTTCCCTTCCACATATAGTGTCCTGGGACTTACTGTGATTACTTACCTCTCTATCCCTCAACAGTAAGTCCTAATCATTGGGGCTAGGAAATGTGCTTTGTCAAATGAATTAATGAATGAATCACACTGGAACAAAATGAACAAAAAGTTATTTTTGTTCAAAAAAATAACTTTTTGTTCATTTTATTCCAGTGTGATTCATTCATTAATTCATTTGACTCAATTTAGCTTAAACATCACATCCTGAGATGCTGTGTTAAATCCTGGAGTCACAAAAGACCTTTACAGAAATCTTTACAGATTTCTGGGAACTATAGACACGTATATGAGGATAGGTTTGGACCATTGTAGCTGCTGTCATAGCTGTTGTTCTGGTGAGCAGTGGGGACCCAAGTGTTAATGGGCCCTGCAATAAACATGTATAGGCCTGAGATAAATGGGTCAGTGTCTCTCATGAAGCTCTGTTTTATCAAGGTGAGGGAATGTGTCTTTTTTGCATTTATTCCCTCCCAGGGTTTAGGTCACTGCCTGACACATGGCAGGTGCACAGTGGATACACAGAGAGTGTATAAATTCTCTGGGAATTTATCCTCATCTCTACAAGGGGGGTTAGCCAGTATTTTGAGGATCTCCCTCAATGCTGACGTTCTAGAATCCTGTGATGGGTGCTGAAACAATGCTCCCTCATGGGAGCTGCTTGAGAAGGTCATTCATTATTTTGCGACATCTTCAGACTCTCATGATTGCTAGAAGCTGACTAATTATGAGAAGAGAAGTGAAGGCCTTGAAATGCCTCTCTATGCACATCTGGCCTCACTGTCAAATAAAGTACTTATTTCTGATAAGCTCTTTGGCTTCTGTGAAGCTGCCTGGCCGTGTCTGGCCGTGGGCGGTGCTGATAATGAACCGAACAGAGAACACAGACTTGGCGGGGAAGGTGGGGACCCAGTGGGTAGAAAGAATGGGCTTTTTAGACCATTTCAAAGTAACAAGAAGGCTTTGAGAGTGCTTAGTGATGTCTGCTACCACATTCGTTTCCTCTGTTTCCATTGAAATTGAAGTTCTAGATGGACTGAACCTGACTAAGAAAAGGGAACGTGGACAGGAAAGCTAATGACAAATGCAACTGGCTTATTTCTGGAATGCTTTATACTCTCAGAGTCTTGTGCCCTGAACTTTCTTCATCTGGACTCTAGGGGCACTTAAGCAATTAGCATGCCACCAGCTGGGTGCTGTGGAAAGATCACGGACTTTAGAAACTGTCCAAGAAACTAGTGGGAATCCACCCTTGTGAGTTGTGTATCCTTGTCAAGTTTAATTTGCCATGCTGAACCTCAGTTTCCTCACCTAAGAGAAAGAAAAGAGAAATAGATTTATTTATTTATTTATTTATTTATTTATTTTTGAGACAGGGTTTCACTCTCTTGCCCAGGCTGGAGTACAGTGGTGCGATCTCAGCTAACTGCAACCTCTGGTATCTGGGTTCAAGTGATTCTCGTGCCTCAGCCTTCTGAGTAACTGGGATTGCAGGCATGCACCAACACATCAGGCTTATTTTTGTATTTTTAGTAGAGACTGGTTTTCACTATGTTGACCAGGCTGGTCTCAAACTCCTGGCCTCATGTGATCTGCAAGTCTCGGCCTTCCAAAATGCTGGGATTTCAAGTGTGAGCCACTGTGCCTGTCCGAGAAGTGATTGTTTAGTTAGAGTAACTCTAGATGACATAACAAATAAACCTCAGTATTTTAGTAGCTCAAAGACGCCTCTTTCTAAGTCAGATAATAGTTTCAAGCTGGGTGCAGTGGCTCACGTCTATAACCCTAGCACTTTGGGAGGCCAAGGAGGCAGATCACGAGGTCAAGAAATCGAGACCATCCTGCCAACATGGTGAAACCCTGTCTCTACTAAAAATACAAAAATTAACTGGCTATGGTGGCACGTGCCTGTAGATTCAGCTATTCGGGAGGCTGAGGCAGGAGAATCGCTTGAACCTGGGAGGCGGAGGTTGCAGTGAGCCAAGATCACGCCACTGCACTCCAGCCTGGCGACTGAGCAAGACTTTGTCTCAAAAAAAAAAAAAAAAAAAATAAATAAATAAATAAATAAAAAGTTTGAGAAGGGTTTTCCTGGTCATTAGCTGGCTTTTCTTCATTCTGTGATCTAGAGACCCAGGTCTCTTCCATGTTGTTGTTCTGCCATCCCTGGGACCTTGAAGTCACTCCAGCTGGCAGCGGAGATGAAGGACAGGAGAGAAGGCACACCACTTCTTAAACACGTCTTCCTGGAAGTAGGATGCAATCATTTCACTTGCCAGGGATAAGTTCTAGACGAGCTTTAGAAGGGGGATGGTCTTTGGGAAGCCAAGGTGGGAGGACTGCTTCATCTCAGGAGTTGGAGATCAGCCTGGGCAACAGAGTGAAACCCTGTCTCTACAAAAAATACAAAAATTAGCCACGTGTGGTGGCACATGCCTGTGGTCTCAGCTACTTAAGAGGCTGAATGGGAGGATCACCAGAATCTGGGAGGTGGAGATTGAGGTCAACCAAGATCACACCATTGCACTCCAGCCTGGGCAACAGACCAAGACCTTGTCTCAAAAAAAAAAAAAAAAAAAAGAAGGGGGATGGTCACCATTCTCTGCCATAAATACCTTAGTGTTGCTTAAGAATAAGTGAGGTTGGGTTTGTGAACCTACCCTTGCATAACATGTGTCACCAACTATGGCCTTACTTATTTGTGGATTGTTTGTAGGTACACATGGCCTCACAGGACCATTCGTGTGTCCTGAAATTAATGTATCCCTTTGGAAATATGTGGTAGACATCTCTCTGTGTTATTAAGGATAGATCTCCACCATGAATGTAATGGCTAACGCTTACAGCTGGATCATGATTTACATTAACTCCTCCCTTGCTGGTATCTTATAGATTGTCTTTGGTTTTGTTTTCACTACAAAGGAGACAGCACGAATTCTCCTACATGCTCACCACACAACTGGTACTGTGAGGGAGACGAAGATGAGTCATGCCTGTACTGCTCTTTAAACACTCACAATTGAATAAGCTACCCAGGTGACACGACATGGTTATCCTGGCCAGAAAACCATGGCTTTTCCTAATCAGAGCTTCAGTGCTGTGGAAACTTGAAGTTTGGAGGGTCTGATGTCTCAGTCTGGATGAGGATGAGTTCCCTGCCATTCCTGGATCAGCAGCTTAGATTCCAAGATGGTGGCTCATGCCTGTAATCCCAGCACTTTGGGAGGCCAAGTTAAGAGTATGGCTTGAGCCCAGGGGTTCAAGACAAAACTGGGAAACACAGCAAGACCCTGTCTCAAAAGAAAAAAAAAAGATTCCAAGATGGTGTAGAACATCAGAGAGGGGCTCTTGGAGATTATCTGGCCATCGTCACCCCACCTGCTTATAGATGGAAATGCATAGACTCAGAGAGGTTGGGGGACATATGGTCAGCTGTACAAATCCAGTGGACCTCAAATCCAGACATTTCTAACCTGAATTAAATTCTCTCGCCCTTGTATGGAGGTCCCAGAGTCCTATTTTCCAAAATTTGCCTCTGAATGTCTCCATGTCAAAGGGCTTTCTCAGTGTGCCAGAGGGCAATGGAGAATGGAGCAGAAGTGACCACAGAAGAACAGGTGGGAAGATTCCTGCAACAGCAAAAATTCTGCTGCCTAGTTCCTGAGACATTAAGAATGTATGGTCTATACAACTACATGGCCAGCTGCCTCCTCCTTAATTTTTTCGTTTTGTTTTGTTTCTGAGACAGTCTTGCTCTGTAGCCCAGGCTGGAGTGCAGTGAGCTCACTGCAGCCTCAACCTCCTAGGTTCAAGTGATCCTCCCACCTCAGCCTCCCAAGCAGCTGGGACTATAAGTGCACGCCACCAAGCGCTATTTTTTTTTTTTTTTTTTTTTTTTTTTTTTTTAGAGGCAGGGATCTTGCTATGTTGCCAGGGCTGGTCTCGAACTCCTGGGCTCAAGTTATCCTCCTGCCTTGGCCTCCCAAAGTGTTGGGATTATAGGTATAGCCATCATGCCCAGCCCTCCTTAATTTTTTAACATGAATTAATAGGACCTGGACACACACAGCCTCATTTATATTGGCAGCCATCACAGCCTGCCACATGTCAGATGAGGTCTCTGGGGCTCTCACTCCTTGTGTCAGGGGTGATGCCACATGTGGCCCAGCTGTAAGTCACATTCAGCTCCTGTGTTCACCAGGATCAGATAGAATACCAGCACATCTTACCCTCCTGCACCCTGGAAGTTTGTAATAATCTATAAATACGTAGATTATTTCAGAGAACATTTTCAGAATCCTGTTGCGCATATGCACAAAAATATTGGCTGCAGTGTGTTTATAACCATGAAAACTCCAAAATAGCTTCAATCTCCTGTGAGAGGGGAGTGGTTGAAGGCCCTCCAGCTCGTGCACAGAATTCTTTCTTCAGCCATTTAAACATGAAAATGAGGGTTAAAAATGACTACATTATGGGGAAAAGGGACAGGATGCAAATTGTTCAAATGGCATGATGACACGATAAGGAAAGAAAAAGATGTTGTAAAAGGTCACAAAAAGTCACCCACAGATCAGCAATCATGTCATGATTAGCTGCTCTGTGCCAGACACACAGGCTGGGAATTGGTAGATGCTCTTCCCAGGAAGTGGGCAGCTGCCCCTCTGTGCCTCTGTCACCTCTGTTAGGCTTCTGGAAGCCCCCTTCATTGCTGCGTGTAATGACGTCTTCATCACCACGTGTAACAGCTTCTTTACCACTATGTGTAATGCCATTCTGTGTGCTTACTGGGCTAAACAATCACAGAGGAAAAGAGTGCTGGAGAAATGCCAGAGAGGTAGGTACCGAAATGTTCCAGATGGAAAGTCTCGGCTTCAGGTGGCCATAGCAGTGAATGTCAGGGTCAAACAGGGGGTGTATTCTTGGGAGAGCTTCAGCTGGTCTGTGACCTAGTGTCCAGCCAGCTTCCTGGGAAGCAGGCTGCATCCTGACATTGAAGCCCTGTGTGCTAGGATGAGTGTGTTACGCAGAGCCTTACAAATGAGAAAATCTTGCATCCTCAGGACAGGCAGTTAGTGTTGCTGTCTGGAATACACCGGCTACCTCCCTCCTCCTCCCACCACTTAAAATTCCCTGAATCTGACAGTGGTAGGGAAAGGGCTGATCCTGGAGAAGACTGTTCCTTGATAATCCTAGTATGATTCATAATGGTTGCAGCAGATGAGCCCCGAGGTCCATGACTCAGTCTGCAGCTAAGGAAGGCTCTTCTCTGGGGAGGTGTGTCCAGCTTCCCGGGAAAACCTCAGCTGTCTAGCTGGTCTGGGCTGCCCAGTTCTTAGCAGTGCATCAGCGATGAGCAGCCGCTGACCATCAGGCAGCGTTTCCCGCCTGCCAGAGAACATCAGAGCCACTGCGTCTGGACCAGCTGAAGGCAGCCATGGTGCCCAGGATGCTGCTGCTGCCTCCAAGGAAAAGAACTCGGAAAATAAGGAATTACAGCCTGGTGGTTTTGTTTTATGTTCATTAATTTTTTTACATCTGGAAGATAATGGAAAAAATTAAAAATTGCTATAATTGCACCAGTTTTAAAAATTAATAATATAAAGAAGGGAGAGTAACCAACACCAGCTTGAAACCCATCCCGCCCCTTCTTGAGATAATCCCTGTTATCAATTTGGTAATTTATGCAAACGTAGTGGTGCACTGTTAAACTTCTCAAGAGGAGAAACAAAAACTCTGAATTGTAGGTTTGTCGATTTCAATGGCGAAATCCCACCACTGCCGATTTCAGGCAAACAAAGCTTTAAAAACAAGTTCGCAAATTTCTTGAATATTTAACAATCAGCTTTTGCAAGCGCATACATGCTCACAACGTTTGCTTTTTTGTACTTCGTTTTGAGGGAGGCAGGAAATGGAAACTTGCAATGGTATTGATAAGCATGCCATTTTTATTTACAGTATCACGGATGTCTTCCTAGACCAGCATGTGCAGATTCACTTAGCTTCTCTCACTTGTGGGATGGGGTTTCCATGAAGGCGCACTGTGTTGCTTCTGGAAAGGCAGAATCGGTCCCCCAGGAGACGGGAATGGCAGCAGCTTGGCACTCAGAGGCTAGCTCCTGCAATGCTGTCCACTTGCAGTGGACAAAGCAGTAAACTTTGGCATTTACTTGGAGTTCACTCTAGCTTCGGTTTCTTCTAAATATGTTCTTCCAATGACCTGTAGCCTAATCAACTCTGCTGGCAACACATCCCTTTGCTCTGCTCAATTCCAGGTTCCATCAGAGAATCTCATTTTTCTTTTGGGAAATGTTTCTTGATTTTCGTCTTTTCCACCACCCCTCACTGAGGCTGGGTAAAGTCCTTCTTCTCCATGATGCTTAGAACCCAGGCCTCCTTCTGTGGCAGGGCTCTCTACCCCTTATGATTTATTGTGTGATGTCTCAACCTGTTTCCTGTGGAGAAGCAGAGAAGCTCTGGTAAACAGAATGGCTCTCTAAAGATGCCCACGCCTTAATCTCTGATGTTATGCCCATGAATGAATATGTTACTTTATATGGCAAAGGAGACTTTGCAGTTGTAATTAAGGTTACTAATCAATTGACTTCTAATAGGGAGAGTAGCCTTGGTTATCCAGGTGGGCCCAATCCAATCACACGGGCCCTTAAAGGCAGAGGTTTTCTCTGACTGTGATCAGGAAGATGCCGTGAAAGATTCTAAGTGTGAGAAGGAGTTGATGTGCCACTGCTGACTCTGAAATGTGGGGCCCACTTGTAGGAACTGGAGGGAGAGACTGGTTGCTAACGGTGGCCCCTAGCTAACAGGCAACAGAGAAGTGGGGACCCCCGGCCTACAGCTGCAGGGAACTGAATTCAGCAACGTGAATAAGTTTGGAAGAGGATCCTTCCAGAACCTCCTGATAGGAGCCCAGTCCGCTGTCACCTTGAATTCAGCTTCGTGAACCAGGAGCAGGGAAACCAGCTGAGCCAACCCACATTCTGACCTAAGGAGCACTGAGGTAATTATATGTGTTGTTTTAAGCCAGTAAGTTTGTAGTAATTTGTTATAGTGGCTGTAGAAAATTAATACAGGATCCTAGTGTTTGGGAATGCAGACTCCAGGCCCCTCTTTTTCCAGAGCGTGTTTGCACCTTCACAGGGGACCCTCAAGTCCCGGCAGTTCACTTTCACGTGTCTCAGCCCAGCTTGCCCTGCTGCTCCTGAATGAACAGGTTCTAACATCTTCCAAACACTTCATGTCCCCCACCTGCCTATAATCACCGCTTGGTGGATTTTTACCACTGCAGTGTGGGCCTTGGCTTCCTATTTCAGACCCCCTGGGATGTTTTGGTAGCTTCCTTAGGGGTCTTCTCAACTCCAGGCCCTCCCTCTGCCCAACCATCCTTCATACTGCCTCCAGATGCATCTTCCTGCAGTGCAGCTTTGCTTCCATCGCTCCCTAGCTACAGACATCCTGTGGGCTTCCTGTTCCTACTGAATCCAGGGCACATCCCCCAGCCTAGGATTCACAATCTCTACTGGGGACAGGGGCATTGCCTCTCCAGTCGGATTCCCCAGGACTTGTGCTTTTTTTTTTTTTTTTTTTTTTTTTTTTTGAGACGGAGTCCAGCTCTTTTGATCAGGCTGGAGCGCAGTGGCGCAATCTCGGCTCACTGCAAGCTCCGCCTCCTGGGTTCACGCCATTCTCCTGCCTCAGCCTCCCGAGTAGCTGGGACTACAAGCGCTCGCCACTATGCCCGGCTAATTTTTTGTATTTTTAGTAGAGACAGGGTTTCACCATGTTAGCCAGGATGGTCTCTATCTCCTGACTTCGTGATCCACCCACCTTGGCCTCCCAAAGTGCTGGGATTACAGGCGTAAGCAACAGCGCCCGGCCTGTCTGGGCCATCTTTATACTCAGTGTAAGCAGCCCCCACAAACAGAAATGCTGTTGCAGGGTGAGTGTGCTAAAAATACTCCTGGGATTTTTCAAGTCCTTGGAGACATCCATCTTAAAATAGTGCAAAAAGAACTGAATAAATACTCATTTATGTGCTATTTTAATGAACAACTGTAGGCAATATGCCTAATATGGCAGGGAGGTCTTCAGTGTCCTTTCTCCTTCATTCTTGATTAGCGTCTGAGCTCAGATGGCATGCATCGTTATGTTTGTGGCATTACAGAAGGTGCTGGGAGTGAGGGAGAGTGCAGGAGTGGGGAAACATTACGTTCCTGTAATCCCAGCTATTTGTTGCTGAGGCATGAGAATCGCTTGAACTCGAGAGGGAGAGGTTGCAGTGAGCCAAGATCATGCCACTGCACCACAGCCTGGGCCATAGAGCAAGACTCTGTCTCAAAAAAAAAAAGAAAAGTCAGCTTCTGTGCTCCTGCCCAGAACCACTGAATCAGATGCTGGGTGTCAGCTCTAGACCCTGTTTGTCCTTTTCTTTCCTATGTCAACCCAGCAGAGCTGCAGGCCTTGTATGGAGGTGAGTTACAATGTGCTCTCCTTATCCCCAGTAAAACCAGGACATTTTAAGGTGGGGAGGGGGTGGGAGTGGATCAATTAACTTGGAGTCTTGGCTTGACCTTTACCCTGGATTTATGGGGCTTAGAAATAAAGGGAAAGTTGCATTCTTCTCTGAGGAACTGCTTAATTCGTATCCACTCTCCCAAATAAAGCTGCTGGTTGATTGCGGCTATTTAATTCCATGCTATTTGCTTTCATTCTGTATAGGGTGAGGATAGCTTTTGTTGGCCAGAGCTTGTGCTAGATCTCCACCTGGGCCAGGAAGGCATTTCTCTGCACTCACAAAGGCCTTCCACACATGAGATGCACTGAAGAATTCCTGGCAGGGCCAAATCTGGTGTCCGGTTCACTCTTGGCCTTCCAAGATCTTGCTGCCTCTCCTTTGTACCCATGATATCTGATGGCAGCAGCATGGAACTTGGTACAGTTGAAATAGACCAAGTTCAAATCCTGACTCAGATACTGAGCTCAGTAACTTTATGTAAGTAGCATAATTATATGGACCCTCCCTTCTTCATCTATAAAATGATGTGGTAAACTGATTACAGGAATGGCCCTAACTCTTCACTCATTCCCTGTATCTCATTCTGGACTGACTGTGTCTCATAAGCTGTCAGTAGACATGATGCAAGCTGAGATTTTTTTTTTTTTTTTTTTTAAGACAGAGTCCCGCTCTGTGGCCCAGGCTGGAGTGCAGTGGTCTGATCTTGTCTCACTGCAAACTCCACCTCCTGGGTTCAAGCAATTCTCTTGCCTCAGCCTCCCGTGTAGCTGGGATTACAGGAGTGTGCCACCACACCTGGCTAATTTTTGTTATTTTTAGTAGAGACAGAGTTTCACCATGTTGGCTAGACTGATCTCAAACTCCTGACCTCATGTGATCTGCCTGCCTTGGCCTCCCAAAGTGCTGGGATTATAGGCATGAGCCACTGTATCTGGCTGCAAGCTGAGCTTTGAAATACTGTTTCCATTTCCACTGTTGAATCTCTTTTATCACCATGAAAAGGGATTTCAGGGCTAGTCACTGGTTCCGGGAGAAGAAAGAATAACACATAGAACATAACTCAGGTGCTCTAATGGTCCCAGTTGACACCAACCTAGATCAGTTGACAGCCAGCCAACTCCTAGACCTCCATGTGAGCCCAGCCAACATCACCAAAGCTACCTACTTGACCACGCAGATATGTGGACACTTAGTGCTTATGCCACTGAGCTTGTTGTGCACCATTGTTTTGGTAATAGATACAGTGGGAAACTCAGTAATAACTATTACTATTACAATAGTAATAACTATTGGATTCAAATCCTGCCAGGGCATGGGTTGGTTAGTGCTACATGCATTGCCTGATACATCAACTACTTTTGGAATGACTGAATGGTCTTATAAGGATAAATTATGTAACCCCTTTGCACCTGATTTCTCTATTCAGAACATCTCTAGTAGGCTGCAATCACTGCCACTCACTTGAAATTCTTTAAGAGTGGAAATGCCATTTGCTGGACGTTCAGAGAGAGAGACGTGAAGTAGCTAGGTTCCTAGTTTTACGTGAGATGTCAATTGATCTACGGAGTAATTTGGGTCCCTGGCTTCAAGGCAAGCCTGTTACATTCTTCAAGGAGAAAACAGCTTGACATCAGTATCAGTTTGAGAACACAGCATGAGTGAACAAAAGAAACAGCAGTCCACATATTTTGGGCATTTGCTCTACACCAGGCACTTCTTATCTATTCTGCATGGAAAAATTGCTCTCCTGATTTTTAAAGGGGACAAAACAGCTCAGAGACATCAAATAGATGATCAGAGAGCACACAGCTAAGGAGGTAACAGCTCGAACTTCTAGATCCAGAGCTACCTCACAGCAAACGACAGCCTCTTAACACCCCACCACCGTCTGCAGAGCCCACAGCAGGCATCCAGGTGAAGCTCCTCAGTTTATCAATGAAGGAATTGCACCTGTGAATGGAAGTGGCCTGCCCAAGGCTACATGGCAGTGAGTGTAACCAGATTACCTGATACCCCTTCCAGGGCCCTTGGTGTGACTTATTGAGATCTCATGGGCCAGTGGGTGTCACTGAAATTCCTGGATAAAAATTGCTTGTGGAGGGCTGGCATAGTGGCTCATGCCTGTAATCCCTGCACTTTGGGGAGCAATTTGGGAGGCCAAGGCAGGTGGATGGTTTGAGCCCAGGAATTCCAGATCAGCCTGGGCAACATGGCGAGACCCCGTTTCTACAAAAAAAATAACAGAAATTAGCCTAGTATGGTGGTGCGTGCCTGTAGTCCCAGCTGCTCAGGAGGCTAAGGTGGGAGGATCACCTGAGCCCAGGAAGGTCCAGGCTGCAGCAAGCCATGATTGTGTCACTGCACTCCAGCCTGGGTGACAGAGTAAGACCCTGTCTCAAAGAAAAAAGTTTCCCATGGAGGCATTATCAGTTTCTAGGTCTCCACGTGAGCACCTTAAAAGAAGCACTGTAGTTTAACAACAACAACAAAAGATGCACTAGGGAACACCTGAGCTGCTCCTATGCTCCTGTGCTGTCTTCAGGGAAGCAAGTCAGCATCATGAGGAGGATGCCTTTTGGGAAGAGGCCCGAGGGCTGGCTAGCTGCAGGTGTACCATTTCTAATCAATTCATTCATTCATTCATTCATTTATTTTTATAGAGGTGGGGTCTCACTATGTTGACCAGGCTGATCTTAAACTCCTGGCCTCAAGTGATCCCATCTTGGCCTCTCAAAGTGTTGGGATTACAGGCATGAGCCACTGTGCCCAGCCCCAGACATGCCATTTCTAGACAACAGCTCCAAGGATCTGAGGAGAGAAGCCCCTCATGCTGACTGCCCCGGCATCTACCTATCCTTTGTTCTGCCTGCCAGCTCAGAGAGTGGGAGCAGTGCCAGGGAGCTGGTTGGGCTGGCGCTGGCCAGGCAGGAGCCCTACTTGGCTAGCAGCCCCGGGCACCTGCCACACTTGTGTATTTGCTCAGTGGTTCGGGGTATGGAAGCAGGATGCCTTCCGTCATTGCACCCTGGGTGTTCCGGGCCTCGGGGGCCAGCTGCTGGGCTGGCAGCTTCTCTGAGGAGCTGTTTCTTGCCCTCTATGTACCCCTGTCTCTCAACTACCTGTCAGGCAGGTAATAATCCCACCATCACCTAATGTACCCGAGGAGAAGGCAGGAGGCCTGCTCAATGTGCACAGAACAAACACTGACAAGGTGCCTTGAGAGCCCTGCACCAGGCACCTTCAGCCCTCAGGGGAGAGAGTCTCCTGTCCAGCTCACCCCAGGCACCCTTCTCCAAATGCCCAGTCTTGCACCATTCCCAGACCATTTGGGCCACATCAGAAAGAATTTGTCATACTGCCTGCCTTTGATTAGATGTTAGGGAAGATTTAAATTCGTGCAGAATCTCAATATAGCTCCCTTCCTGTTGGAACTATGTGAGAGACTATTTCCAAGGCTGTTTCTTACAAGAGGATCTGCCTTGCTAAGACAGAGCATTGCAATAATTAACATGTTGAAAGCTTCCTGATTTCCAAAGCATTTTCACATACATTAGCTCACTTAAGGTCTCCCAAACCCTCTGAATGGAGCATTGTTTTTAGCCCCATTTTACAGGTGAGGCAACTGAGACCAAGAGAGCTTGAGTAGCTCCCCCAGTGCCTTAATGTAGAATAAATATCAGAGCAGAGACTGCAGCCCAGATCTTCCTTATGAAAGTCCAGCCTCCTTTTTTTTTCTTTTGAGACAGACTCTTGCTCTGTTGTCCAGGCTGGAGTGAAATGTTGTGATCTCAGCTCACTGCAACCTCTGCCTCCAGGGTTCAAGTGATTCTCCTGCCAGAGTAGCTGGGATTACAGGTGTGCACCACCACACCCAGCTAATTTTTGCAATTTTAGTAGAGACGAGGTTTCACCATGTTGGCCAGGCTGGTCTCAAGCTCCTGACCTCAAGTGATCCACCTGCCTCGGCCTCCGAAAGTGCTGGGATTACAGGCATGAGCCACCGCGCCCAGCCCCAGCCTTCTTTCTGATTCACTCTTGTTTTGTAGTAGTGGACATTTAAGAAGACTTTTTATTTTTTTATTTGTATTTTTTTTTTATTCAAAGGGCTTGTGCTCAAATAAAGTGAGAGTAGGGAGAGAGGAATTCATGTTTCTCTGCGCTGTTTTTTGTTTGGGCTCTCATTTAATCTCTCTGACAACCTTTTGCAGCAGATGTTATTCTCGTCCATATTTACACCCGAGGAAGCTGAGGCTCACAGAGGAGAAATATCCTTCCCCAAGCCCCACATCTAGCAGTGGGTAGAAAATGAGCCCAGATCCCTCTGTCTCCATCTCTGCAACCTGTCTCTCTGCATGCCACTTTGGCTTACGACTGAGATCAGCTGCACCAGGGCAGGCTGGAGGGTGTGGAGGCTGGCTAGACCCCTGGGAGGGCAGGCAGCACCCAGAGCTGTTCCAGCTCTGCTGATCCTGTTCGAGAGGCCAGAAAAGTTCAAATATTGGCCTTCTCCTTATAGTCTCCCACCTACCCTCCCTCTGGAAGCACAGAACTGTAGTGTGCAAAGAAAGACCTTGTGGATCCTCTGCTCTTGCCCTCTCATTTACCAAATGAGAAGAAGCTCTGTGGGGAATGTGACCGGCCTCATTCCATAGAAGAGATGGCAGAGTCTGGAGCAGAATCCGGGACCCCTGACTCCCAGGCCTGTGCACTGAGGCGTTCTTGTCTGCCATCTCCCAGCCCCTCTCTTTGCCTTCCTTGATCTTCTTGAGTTCTCTAATGGGTCATCTGTTGTGACCGTTGATTACAAGACACCATGCACGGTTCCCCTGCTTCCATTTATGTGTGGATCTCCCTCTGTTCTTACATAAGAATCTCAGAGACAGGGGTCAGGTTGTGACCTTCTCTTTGGTGCTGGCTTGAAGTTGAGGAAAAAGCCAGGCTCCGAGTCCCTTGGATCTGGGTCCCAACCCTGCCTGTGTGGCTCTGAAGTCAAGTGACTGCTCCTCCCCGTGTTGTATTCCCCGGCAGCACTAACAGTGCTCCCCTTAGCTGGACACCTAGAGTGCCAGGCTCTGTGCCCAGGACTTCACTGTTTGAGGTCCCTGGAGAGTGGAACCTCTCATCCACAAGGTGGTGATTCCCTTGGGAGTGGGCAGGATGCAGTCAGAAGGGAACTTGGGTGGGGACAGGCATCCTATATCCTGGGTTTACCCACTCCTACCCATGCACTGATGGGCTTGACTGCCTGGCCAACACTTACTGAGCATATAGTGAATGATGGGCACTGAGGCTCAGGGGATGAAGTCATAGGCTTTGAGTCCCAGAGTCAGTGATGGAATCACCAGGGAGCCCAGGCATTGTGTCTATGCTCTGTGCCATGTGACAAGTCTCTGCCCTCTCTTCATCCTGGAGAGACCCTGGGTTCTTACCTCCCTGGGCTGTGGCACTGTGCAAGGTGGCCAAGGTAGGGGCCCTGGTGTTCTGGCCCCCAGCTAGGTTCTCAGCACTACTGAGTGCTGGCTCATGGTGAGTGTTCAGCCACTGTTGGATGAATGGAGAAATGACTCAATGAATTTCCCAGAATGCACAGATGCTGCACCGAATCCCTTGGAGTTTAACCAGCACAAGAGTTTGCACTTTGCTGGCCATCTCCTGCCAAGGCACAGCCTTCCCTGAGCCTGTTTCCCTTGTATGTGGGTCATACCTGAGGCCCCCAGCTGGCGTTTGGTCCCCTCCTGCAGGCGTAGGCTGCCCAGTGCCAAGTGCACCTTGCATCTCTCCCCAGCCCTCCCACTGCTGTCTCCCGCTTCCTGCCCTCCGTCCCGCCACGGGCTCCCGCCAAACCAGCCCACACGGCCTCCTTTTGTTCAGCCACCTCAGTTTCAGGCAAACCAGTCCAGCCAGGTCCCCCAGCCTGCATTGCACACTCCTTTGAAGCCCTGACAGGCAGCCAACCAAGCTGGCCCGAGCGTGCAAGGCAGGGTGCTGGTGCCGGCGCGCTGGCAGCTGCTTCCCGCCTTTCTGGCTCCTGGGACCTGGCTGCTCCCAGGCCCATTCACATGGGGACAGAAATGCCTGGACGTTCTCCTCAGCTGCCATGGGCATTGCGTCCAGGGCCGCCGGCTGGGGCTGTTCCCACAGCCCAGAGTCCTTTCCCAGGCTCCCTGTTCTCCATAGTGAAGCCCTCTGGTTTGTCCCAGGCAGTGCATCCCACAGCCTCTGTCTCCACAAAGGAGAACTGGCAGCAGGAATAGCCTGGCTGGGTTCTGAGCTCTCTGAGGAGAGGCAGGACTGGGCAAAGGGTAGGAGCGCTGGCTTTGGCTTCAGATGAGTGTCGAGCGCCTCACTCTGCCATCTCTAGCTAGGGACCTATCTGCTTCATGCTTCAGTTTTCTCTTCTGTAAGTGGGGAGCATAGAGCACCCAGTTCACCGGCACAGTGAAGGGTGATGAATACTGTAGGTTAGCACATTGAAAGCTAAGTCTTCAACAGGAGTTGTGGGGAGCACTGTTAATATGTGGGGGATCATCATTCTAGTAGCTGAGGAGCATTGGAGCCTAAAAGACTCGTGTGAAAGAGGGGTCTCCTGTTCCTATTTTTAAATTTTTAAATGTTATTTATTATTATTTTGGGGACAGGGTCTTGCTCTGTCACCCAGGCTGGAGTGCAGTGATGTGACCTCAGCTCACTGCAGCCTTGACCTCCTGGGCTCAAGCAATCCTCCCACTTCAGCCTCCCAAGTAGTTGGGACTACAGGCACATACCACTGCACCTGGCTAATTTTTTTATTTTTTATAGAGATGGGGTCTTACTATGTTGCCCAGGCTGGCCTCAAACTCCTGGACTCAGGTAATCCTCCCACCTTAGCCTCCCAAGCAGCTCTTGGGACTACAGCACCACCACCATGGCTGGCTAATTTTTTATTTTATTTTATTTTTTGTAGAGTGCAGTGGCCCTATCACTGCTTACTGCAGCCTTGGCTTCCCAAGCTCAAGCAATCCTTCTACCTCAGCCTTCCAAGTAGCTGGGACCACAGGTGCACACCACCACCCTCAGTTAATTTTTTGACTTTTTTTTGCAGGAAACGAGGTCTCACTATGTTGCCCAGGCTGGTCTCGAACTCCTGGGCTCAAGCAACCTGCCTACCTCATCCTCCCGATGTGCTGGGATTACAGGTGTGAGCCACTGTGCCTGGCCTCCTATTTTCTAAATTTCAAAAGTAGTACATGCTGACTGCACAATTTAAGAAATTCAGATAAGTGAAAGAAAACTTAAAAAATACTTGTTGTGGTCGGGCGCAGTGGCTCACGCCTGTAATCCCAGCACTTTGGGAGGCCGAGGCAGGTGGATCACGAGGTTAGGAGTTCAAGACCAGCCTGACCAACATGGTGAAACCCCGTCTTCACTAAAAATACAAAAATTAGCTGAGTGTGGTGGCGCTCACCTGTAGTCCCAGCTACTCGGGAGGCTGAGGCAGGAGAATCACTTGAACCCAGGAGGTGGAGGTTGCAGTGAGCTGAGATCGCACCACTGCACTCCAGCCTGGGCAACAGAGGGAGACTCTGTCTCAAAAACAAACAAAAAAACACTTGTTGCTGGGTGCTGTGGCTTGCGCCTCTAATCCCAGCACTTTGGGAGGTTGAGATGGGAGGATTGCTTGAGCCCAGCAGCTTGAGACCAGCCTGAGCAACAGAGTGACATCTTGTCTTTATACAAATTTTTTTTAAAAAATTAGCTGGACATGGTGGTGGGCACCTGCAGTTTCAGCTACTTGGTGGCTGAAGAGGAAGGATCACTTGAGCCTGGGAGTTAGAGGCTGCAGTGAGTTGTGACTGTGTCAGTGCACTCCAGCTTGGGTGACAGAATGAGATGCCATCTTAAGAAAAAGAAAAATTAAAAAAACCTTTTTATCCTACCAACGTATATACTCATGTGTGCACATGTACACACACGTATGCATACCCCTACACACACTAGAATTGCTAGTTTATAACCATGTGTAATAATAGTTTATATGGACATAACAGTGCATGCCTATTATATTATGTACATATGTAATGCATTTTATGTACTTTTCATATATATTTCATTTCATATTAAATACAGATTCTTGCATATACATATATTTGAAAAAGTAAAAAATAGGTTCCTCTGGTTTTGTAACCAGCTTTTGTCATTTAATGTAAGTTGAATTTTTTTTCTGTTAGGGAATTTTTCTGCAGGAAAATATTTCAGGGCCACCTGGTATGTTATAATACAAACATGTTATATCCATTTTACAGTTGAGGACCTGGAAGTGCTGAGATGCAACATAAGTTCCCCAAAATTACGCTACTTGAGGCACAGCTGACATCCAGAAGCTTCTCTGGGAAGGCTTTTGGAGTTCCCCAAGGCAGAGTCAACAAGAACATAAGTTTCTTAAGAACAGGGACTGTGTGCCTCACTTACTGTCATCTCCCCAGCATCTGCCGCAAAGTGGACATTCTGTTAATGGTTACTGAGTGAATAGACACAGGAAGTTCAGTCTTCTTTTTTATCTCATTTCTTGCTCAAAGCTCATCACAGCATTGAACATGTCTTTCTACATGGCCCCCTCACTAGCTTCTGTACCCAAGTCCAGGACCATGTCAGATTGTCTTTGAATCCCTCAGCCCCAGTCTCAGGCCTGCCCTAGAGCAAGTGTTCAGTAAATGACTATCGAATTGTGGAAACAGGGATCTCTCCATTCTGGATTCAAGACAGCACCCTCCCTATGAAGCTTTTCTGAGCTCTTTCATGCCAGAGTTCTCCAAACCATCGTGTTGACAGCTATCTGCCTGCTGCCCTCAGTCCAGGAGCAACTTGGACATCAGCCCTGCCTGTCACACTGGGGTTGGCGCACCTGGCCTGTTCCGGGACAGATCGCAAGGCTGAGGGTTAAGTAACACCTGGAGTGGTTAGGAGGCTGGGCACCTCCTTCTTGTGAATCTCCCGGGCTGCGTGGCGGGTGGCGGGTGGCTGGCAGGGGAGGGACCCTTGGCACTGCTGTGGCTTTGTATTTGCTGCTAGCGGGGCCTTTGATGCCCCAGGGGCTGCTCGCCCAGCCAAGGGCATTGTAGAACACAAAAGCTGCAGAAAGCAGCACAAATAAAGTGAAAACGACCCAGGAAACTGCCAGGGAGCTTATCAGCCTGTTTCCTGATCATAGGTATGGGGTGTAGGGAGGCACGGGGAGCATTTCTGGGCCCTGTGATTGCCTGCATGTTGCCAGAGCCCCTGGTATTGTGTACAAACCATTAACCTGGAAGATAAGCAAGGCTCTTCACCTTGCAAAACTGACTGGATGAGTCCAAACTCTTAGAGTTTTTGTGAGGATTAGACAGGTTGATAAGTTAAAGTGCCTACTCTGTGTGTGTGTGCATCTAATAATGATAACAGTGACAGTAGTAATAACAGTAGCAGCTAATACTTTCTGAGCATTTCATATATGCCAAACACTATTTTAACCGATTTTTATATTCATTTAATCTTCATAATGACACTAAGAGGTAGGTAATACTGTTATCTTCATTTTATAGATGAGAAAATCGAAGCTCAGAGATGTTAAGTAACTTTCTTAAGATCTCACAGCACATGAGAAGACAATCCGGCATTTGAACCGGGCACTGCGGTTGTGAAACACTGGTCTATAGCCACCTTGCTCCCCATTGCTTCCCCCTAGCCTTTGGAATATTGTGTTCCCCTAATTATTATGATAGTGAGGACAACCATGTGATTGATGATGATGATGATGATGATGATGATGACGATGACGATGATAGCGATGGCGGTGGTGAAGGAGGAAGACATCCCTTCATTTCGTATAGCAATCTGCTTCTTGCTGGGATTTCAAATCCATTTTCATTGTTGATCCTGAGAACAAGCCTTGGAGGCAGAGTCATTTTGAAATCCCAGGAAACCGGGTCTTAGGAGACGGCTGAAGACCCAAGCAGTCATTTGGTGGATTCTGTGAGGCCCAGAGCTGAGGAGGAGGACATGGGTGTAGAAATGGTCACAGCCCACACTGCTGTGCCTACAGCTCTGGATCCTGACTGTGTGAGTGGGCCCAGGGCTGCTGGAACCTGTGGGGCTATAGCAAGAAGGGTGAGGAGGTTGCCCCACTCCTGCTTCCTTCATGAACGTTCGTTGTTCCCTCAGTACAGGAAACTGAGGCTGTTCCCTTGACCTCTCCAGACAGCTTAGTGGTGATCTCAAGCCCTCTTATGAGATGGTGGATCACAGCTACCATTCATTGAGTTAAGACCTTCATTTATTTCATTTAATCTCATCAGTAGCCCTGGGAGATGCATATTATATTTCTATCATGGTGTACCATAATTGCATCAATTAATTTTTGCCACGGCAATGCCAAGTAACAACTGCAGAATCTCAGTGGCTTTCAATATTAAGCATTTATTATCTACATATCTGGGGAGATTGGCCAAGCAGCCTTGCTGATCTTGGCTGGACTGCCTCCATGTCTGGGGTGTGGCTGCCTGGTGGCTGATGTGATTTTGCTGGAGTGGCTGGGGTGTCTCCACTCTGCCCTCTGTGTCTTTCATCTCCTTCTGAAACCAGCAGACTAGCTGGGGGAATGTCCTTCTTATGGTGAAAAGCACAGAGCAAGACAAGACCACTCCTAGGTGAGCAAGCCCTTTCCAAGCTTCTGCTGGCCTCTCTTTTGCTAGCACCCCATTGGCTGAGACGAGTGACCTCACCACGCTGAGTGTCGGAGTGGGAAGGCACTGCAGAGGTACATGGTGGAGGGTGAGGGTGTAGGTAGGGTGAAGAGTCAGGACCTGTTTGCACTTGATCACAGGTGATGTCATCTCAACTGTCCCTCAGGCTTCTCTGAGCTTTGCTGTCCTTACTTAAAACTATTTGCATTGTTAGAAAGAAGAAGAGACTAACAGGCACCTAGCAGTGACTGAATACACAACAATCCACTTAAGGAGATCAATGGTATGATTCTCCGAGGCTCTGTGGGACCAGGGGGCTTTATCAAGGTTGCCTAACAGAGCAGTGGTTCAGCCAGCATTGAAATGTCACCTGCCTGGTTCCCGTGTGTGTGTGTGTATGTGTGTGTATGAACCCAAACCTGTGCCCAAGTCAGACTTATGTGACTCTTGCAGCCAGTTCTCCCTCACAGTGTTGCTTGGGTGCTGGAGGCTGGAAGGAAAAGAAGCTTTAGGAGAGAGAAATTGTGACCTCCTTTCCACAGGTTGCTATTGCCACAGGCTTTCCACAAGCTTTTCCCTGGGTGGCCACCCCAGAGGCTAGAACATAGCAGAGGATTTTTCGTAAAATCTTTGGAGTCTTCAGAAGAAGGTCTTTTGAGATAGGTCATGGAGAAATGGGGCCTTTGAGCCATAAATTAGCCATAGTGTGCAGGCTGGAGCCTCACCAATCTCCAGTCTTGAGAACTGAAACGGACTTGGGGCTCCGATTTTGATAATGGCCTTGAAGTAAGGCATTCCTCCTTGTGTAATTGGAGCTGCTTCCCCTCCTCCTTTGTCTCCCTTCACCATGGCATAGCCCCAGGGAGTCCAGATGCCAAATTAAGTCTTTGGCCTGTATCCTGAAGTCCATTCCCTTAGGAATACTTTTCTTCACTTGCCTGCCTGAGGCCCCTCTCCACACTTTTACTTGCTTTCCCATGTTAAGAAGACATATTTGAAAGTGATTCCTGGGTGGCCAAAGTCAGAAGCCTGGGCAGCCGTCTGCCTTGCCGGCCACCTCCCCAACCCTGCCGAGCTGTGAGCTTACAGGTGGTACCATCTGCACTTCTGCATCTTTTTTTTTTTTTTTTTTTTTTGGCCCTGACCTTTGGCCTAATAAAAGCAAAGTGCAGAACTTTGAATGAGGGAGATAGAAACAAGATGTTCTCTACCTCCCCCACCCCCTCTTTTCTCTCCTCCTTCTCCTCCTCCTCTTCTTCCTCTTTCCCTCTCTACACTTATTCTGTGCCAAACATAAATCCAGGGATGTATTTATCTTTCCCAGTGAACTAAAGGTTTATAAGGAGGATGCCCTTTTCTCTGCAAGAACTAGTATTCTCTTCCCTTGGAAAACTCCTGTTCATCCTTCTGGATCTGGGGGAAGAAACCCATTTCCCACAAGACCGTTCTCACCACCTGGGTGGAGTTGCTGACTCTCCATTTTGGAACATCACACTTCCAGGGCTTTGCTCTGGTCCAGAACACCCTGTGCTGTTCTGGCTCATCTCTTGGTGTGTGTGTCAACTGAACCATTTGAAGGGGATGACTGTGGCTCCTTTATTTATCTCTGTGTCCTCTGTGCCCACTACAGTGTCAAACACAGCATGGAAGCTAAACATACATGTGCAAAATGGACAAATGTAGGTACAAGCAGGGACACCCTTAGTTCAGCAGGGAGCTTGGGCTCCAGATCACTTAGCTCTAACTTGGAAGCTGGAACACCTGGCTCTGTTACACAGACAAGACCTGCGTCTCCATATACACAATTTATTCCTCACACTTGGCAAATGTGTGCCAAAGCTGAAAGAGCTCAACCTTAGAGTTTGACAGGTTCAGGTTTGAAACCCTGCTCTGCCTTTTCCCAAGCAGGGGACTTTGAGTAAGTGACTTCACTGCTGCCTTTGCCACAGTTTCCCCATCTGTAAAATAAATGTAGAAACACTTGATTTGCCTGATTTGTTGAAAAGAATAGAGATGATGTTTGCAAAGTCCTGGCATGAGCAGTAGCTATTTTATTTACCCTGAAAAGCAACTGTTCATAGTGTCACATGGCGGGCAGGGGTAGGGGGCAATAAAAGCATTTGTGGCAAGGATCCAGTTATTTGCAGGCTTCTCTTCTGTCTGGCTTTGTTTGCTGTCATGCAGGAAAAGTGCCTTCACCAGGGCACAGCAGTAAACCTGTTGGCTACTCTAGCCCTGCCTGGGTTCCCAGGAAATTGGCATGAGAGGAGCTGCCTGCTGCTTGTGGGCCTGCTATTTAGGCTGCAATAGCTGTGGGAACACACAGGGTTAGGAAAACAAACACATGACTCATTGGGGACTTCCGTCCTCAAGCCAATGAGGTGCTGACACCTTGCAATTTCTAAGGGTTCCCAGTACATATGTATGTGTCTGCTCAGCCTTCCTTGGACCTGAGCCCATCTCTCTCTGCTCTCACACTCTGTGGGGGGCTAAGGGATGGAATGCTTGTGTTCCTACCCTTCATCCCTCCTTCTGCATTTATTGAGCCTTGCTAGGTGCTGGGAATGTGATGACGAATAAGACAGTGCAGGGTACAGACAAGTCAACACATGTGGTCTGCTGGACAGCAGCCCCCCAAGATGACCATAATCCCTGGGACCTTCGACTGTTATCTCATGTGGCGAAAAGGACTTTGCAGATGTGATTAAGTTAAGGATCTTGAGATGGGAAGAGTGCTGAATTACTCAGGTGGACCCAAAGCAATCGCAACTAGTTACTTATTAGTGGTTCCTTATTAGAGGGAGGCAGAGGGAGATTGACTACCCTAGAGGAGAAGGAGATATGACCATGGAAACAGAGATTGTAGTGATGCAGCCAGGAGCCAAGAAATGCTGGCAGCCCCTAGAAGTGGAAGACAAGAAACTGATTTTCCTCTGGAGCTCCAGAAGGACCCAGCCCTGCTGATGCCTTGCTTTTAGTTCCTTATGACTTAGTTCAGCCTCTGACCTCCAGAAGGGTAAGAGAATAAATTTGTGTTGTTATTAGCTGCCAAGTTTGCAATGATTTGTTACAGCAGCAAAAGGAACTGATACAATGTGTCCTTGCGGTATTATAAGTGTTAACACCACTTCCCTAGTGATGAAGGAGACTGAATGGCTCAGTGGTTCCAAGGTAGATCCCTGGAGTCCCAGTGCTTTTGTTCAAGTTCACGTTCACCTTTTGTTAGTTAAGGGGCCTTTTGCCATGTTACTTCTCAAAGCCCCAGGTTTGTCTGTCATCTGATGTAACATCGTGATATAAAATAAGGGTAATAGTCATTTCCATCTCATGCATGGTAGTGAGGATTGAGCTGTGAAATGCACATGAAGTTGGCTGTCTGGAGCGCAGTGTGTACCCCAGCACCTTCCTCCCATGCCTTGCCTCTTGCACCTCCTCATCGACAGGAGGGCACTGGATGCTGGAGAACCTCTCTGCAGGGATGTCACAATGCAGGGCAATGTCTGCAGAGGTGTTCTGGGCTAAGGCTTGTGGATAGGATTGATAAGACATTTAGAAGTTAGCAGTGGGAGGTGGCAGGGGTGCCCGAGACCCAGCGCTTCTGGGGGGCTGGGCACTGTGCTGGGGCCTCAGTAGTTTAGTGGCTATTCTGAAACAGTCACTCACTCCTGATCCTCCCAGGCACTGCAGTTCACAGGCAGCCTTAGTTTTACCTCTGTAAGCTACTCATGAGCATACATCATTATTTTATTTAGTAAACGGGAATCTCGCCCCTGCCATGTACCTGTCAGGCATTGTAGGAGTGAGTGGAAACTGCTGCAGGGTTACCACACCTGGGTTTTGCCAGAAAGGTACTAGAAGGCTGTCAAAGCAGCTCCTGGAGGACAGTTGAGCAAGTGACTGTTAGAGAAACCTGAGGCTTCATTAGGGCCAGGACTTGGCTGCAGCCTGCTGTTCCATTCCTGCCTGCCTCTGCTGCATTGAGGATGCTGCCTCCAGGCCCACCATGGATTTGGACTCCTTCCCTGGGACATTTGGGATGATTTTGATGCATACTTGCTGTTGAGATTCTCACCAAATAGCTGCCTGGGCCCCTCTCCTCCTGACCAGTCAGCCACTGCCACTGCCAGAGGTCCACAGATGGAGGCTCCCCCAGGCAATGGGAGGAGGCAGGGGTGCCCGAGACCCAGCACTTCTGGGGAAGTTGGGCACCGTGCTGGGGCCTTAGGCCCTGCAGTCACCACACCTCTGAGGGGCAGGAGCCACTGGGTCCATTTTACAGTCTCCTCGCGTGTCTTTCAGTTGGTGATGGGACATACGCCCATTTGTTTTCATTTTGCATGTATGTTCAGAGGGGAGTAATCATTATCACTGCTTCCCACTGGGGAAACTGAGGAACAGAGAGGCTGGCTGACTCATGGTCACACAATGAGTAGAGGTGATCCCAGATGAGATTCTATAATTTATGCTTTTAATGGATTTTTCAGGTGTGGGTTTGTGGGAGCTTGCTTTGATTCACTGTAGAGAATGTTCGTTTCCCCACCTGGAAATGCAATTGTCATTGTTATTGTGTTGTTGCAGTTTGTTTGCATTCCTGAGGCCATGTCAGCAACAGGCTTGGAAAGGGAAGTGGGGGACAGCCTTGAAGCATCTGGCCTGTAAGTACAGTCCATTTGGAGGGAGGATCTCAATGCATTTTTTAGCGTAAATACACGCTAGGCTGGCTGTGCCCACAGACAGAGGGGGCACCCAACCCTCCCAGGTTCTCTGCCCTTGCTGAGAAGCCTGGGTTCTGAACCCCATGCCTCAGTGGGACACAGAGCTTCTCAGGAGCACACAAAGCTCAGTCTCTGCCCCTGCCTTCCAGGTAAACACAAATGCTGCTTGCGTTGGTGGCTTAGAGCCCAGCAGCACATTTAGTTCAGTGCCATTCCTGGGGTTGGTGGGCAGGTGAGGGTGCAAAGTCACCCTTGATGAAGAACCACTGGTGTAGACTAGTGGTTCCCAACATTTGCTATATCAGAAATCCCTTTTAGTGGTTCTCCTTCCCTGTGAGGGAGTTTATCAACCGAACAAACTTCACTGTTAAGTATTTATTCCTCTACTTTCTTATCTAAAAATATCTGCCAGTGGGAGTTCCTGATCTGGGTCAGCAGTCTGAGTTGATATAATTCTGGCCAGTATCGAACAAAGAAGCTTGATATTTTAGGTGACAACTGTGGTCTTATTGGAAAGGAAGGTGAAATTTCTGGTAGACTTCTTGACCCTTCGAAAAATAGACTGAGGACCCCCATGGAGGAGTCATGAGATTGGAATCACTGGTATAAACTTTTATTTTGCTGTTTGGAATTAAGAATTTGGATCAAATGCTGATGGAAGGTTTCTTTGAGCTCCACATTTCCCCAGGAGCCTCCATCCTGTCTTGTCCCCTTTTAGCATGAGCAGTGTCATTATTCAGCATGTATTTATTCAGTGATCGCCACATGCCTGGCACTTCCCTGGGTGTGAGGTTGCCGCGGTGAACAGCACATGCATCTATGGTACTAATGGGGTCTGTAGCCAAGTGAGGGAGGCTAAGAAAGAAAGAATGTCATTTCCAGCAGTGATAAGTCCTAAGAGGGAGGTACGGCACGTGAATGGGCTTGAGGGTGCTGGTCTCTGGAGTAACAAGCCTCTGGAAATAATCAAGTCACCCATTTCCCAGTCCTGCCCTGAAGCACAGTCTTCACTTGGCCTGTTTAGGATCATTTCACAGATTCATTGACAGGGCCCAGTTCCTGCTAGTTGACTCCTTGGGGATGGAATCCTCTATTGCTTGCAAAAATGTACTCTGCAGTAGGCTGTGTCTTGCTAATTGAGAGGGATTCTGAGAAGTGGATCAGCCCTGCCTCACTAGATTCAGTAAGAGGAGTCCTTATAGGTATGTTGAATCTGGCCTGGTGGACAAAGCACCCTGCTGAGAGCTGGGCAGGTCTTCGGAAGGAGATTTAATGTTCTTCAGTAGGAAAGATGGTAATTCCTCTCTCCCTCTCCAGATGTCTGCAACCAAGTCATCAGAACACAGAAGGGATCTTGCAGCCATTGTGTCTTTGTGCTCAGGTACTGTCTGAGGGAGGGAAGGGAGGCAGAAGGAAGGGGAGGGACAGATCAGCTCCATTTGCTGAGCCAACCTACTCAGCACCAGGTGCCCCTCCTCTTGGCCACTGGAAGGCTTTCTTTCTTCTGGCCACAATCAAACACCGTTTCTTCTTTCTGCCTTTGTTCCCTGTGAGTCAATGACTGTTGCTGTGGGAAATAGTAGCTGCTTGGCAGGGGAGTTTATGAAGGTTGCAGAGCACCTGCTCAGGTTCTTGCCTCACCTCCTTTCCCCCTTCCTCCCTCCTCCCACCTTTCCTTACCTGGCAGCCACCTAATTCTTCTCTTTTAAAATACAGTTCAGAGAACAGTCTACACCAGCTGGTTGGGGAATCGTCCAAAGAGACAAATTCCACCCTGTGCCCACCTGTCCTCTAGTTAACACCTTTCAGTGTTCCCTCCCTTCCTATTGTCCTTAAGTTAATGCCCTAAAGTCATGGCCCTTGCTCAGCCTCTAAGGCCCTGATGGGTGCTGCTTCCCCTTGTAGCTGGGTGGGTTTCAGGAAATGCCCCATCTGGTCATGAGAGATAGGCAGCCATACCTCAGGGGAGATGGTGGTGGGGGAGACAGTCTAGCCACAAAGAGCAAAAAAGATAGGGATGAGATGGCTCAGAGGGAGTCTTGGTAAGGACTTTGGCTCTTTCTCTGTTGAGATGGGACCATCAGAAACTTTTTAGCAGGTTCTGATTTGCATTTTAATGAGATCCTTCTGGCTGCTGTGTTGAAAGTGGACTGGAAGTGGCAAAGATGGAAAGACAGACCAATCAGGAGGCTATTGTGGTAATCCAGGATATTGCAGTAATCCTGGACTGGTGGAAGCAGAGGAGATTGTGAGACATGATCAGATTCAGAGTATATCTCAAAGGTAGCATTTGCTGGTGGATTGGCTATGGGGTGCCATAAGAAATATGATCCCGATTGTTGATTATCCTGTGCAACTACAGAATGAAGTTTCCATTTATTGATATGGGCGAATCCTCAGGGTGAGCAGGAGTGCCTATTTGTTTTTTTGTGGATAGAGGTGGAATTGTTATGTTAGAGATGTTGGTCAGACATCCAAGTGGAGACGGTAAGGAGGCAGCTGCATGTACAGATCCAGAGTGTCCACTTGGCCAGGCCATGGTACTCAGACATGTGATCAAATACCATTTGAGATGTCACATGGAATATGTTTTGAATGAGGTTAACATTTAAATCAGTATACTTTGAGGAAAGGACATTACCCTCCACAGTGTGAATGGGCCTCATCCAATAGTTGAAGGCTTTAAGAGTGAAAAGACTGAGGAAATGGGAAGTGGGAATTCTGACTCCACATTGCCTTTGGACTCAAGCTGCAGTGTCAGCTCTTCCTAGGGGCTCCAGCTTGCTGGTCTGCCCTGCAGAGTTTGGACTTGCCAGCCCGCATGATCACAGGAGCCAACTCCTTAAAATCTCTCTCTTTCTGTCTCTCTCTTCAACATACACACATCCTACTGATTCTGTTTTTCTGGAAAATCCTAACACATGGAAGAAAGGGATAAATTTGGATATCCAAAATTTATGCAAAAATGGATATTCTGATTTCTATTTGGGACTTAAGTTATTTAAGCCTTAAATATGAGCATGATCATCAAGAGACAATTGTGGGCAGACAGGAGCCAGTCCATGGGGCCGCACAGCACAGATTAAGAGATTCAGAAATTATGTGTGTATGTTTGTGTGTGTTATATGTGTTTGGGTGTGAGTGCTTGTGTGTTTGTATGTGTTTTTGTGCTTTTGTGTGTGTGTGCTTGTGTGTGAGTGCTTGTGTGTGTTGTTTGTGCTTGTGTGTTTGTGTATGTACATTTGTGCTTGTGTATTTGTGTGTGTATTCTTTACGTGCATGTGTTTGTGTGTATATGTTTGTGCATGTGTGTGCTTGTATATGTGTGTCTTTTGTGCTTGGGTGTGTTTGTGCATATGTTTGTGTGTGTGTTTATGCTTTTGTGTTTCTGTGTGCTTTGTGCTCGTGTGTGTTGTTTGTGTGCATGTGTGTTGTGTGTTTTGTGCTTGTGTGTATTTGTGCATATGTTTATGTGTGCTTGTGTGTGATTGTGTGTGATTGTGTGTATGTTTGTGCATGTGTGTGCATGTGTGTTTCTGCTTATATGTGTGTTTCTGCCTGTGTTTGTGTGTTTTGTGCTTGTACTCGTGTGTTTGCATGTGTGTTTTTGTGTGTGTGCGCATGTGTGTCTGTGTGTTGTTTGTGTGTTTGTGCATGTGTATGCATCTGTGTGTTTATGCTTGTATGCTTGTGCTGTGCTCATGTTTGTGCATGTGTGTGCATCTGTGTTTATGCTTGTATGTTTGTGTTGTGCTCATGTGTTGTTTGTGTTTGTGTGCATATGTGTATGTGTGTGTTGTTTGTATGCATGTGTGTGTTTGTGCTCTTGTGTTTGTGTGCATGTGTGTGTGTTTGGTGTGTTTGGCATGTATGTGTGGTGTGTGTGTCTGGTGTGTATGTGTTTGGCGTATGTGTGTTTGTGTGTGTATGCATGTGTGTTTTGTACATGTGTGTGTTTGGTGAATGTATGTGTGTATTTTGTGTGTGTGTTGTGTGTGTGTTTGTGTGTGTTGTTTGTGTGTGTGTACGTGTGTTTGGTGTGTGTGTGTGCATGTGTGTTGTGTGTGTGTGGTGAATGTGTGTGTATTTTGTGAGTGTGTGTTGTTCGTGTGTGTGTGTTTGTGTGTGTGTTGTTCGTGTGTGCATGTGTTTAGTGTGTGTCTGTTTGTATTGGTTGCTGAGCACTTGCTATGTGTCAAGCATCCCCTGTTACTAGAGGCAGCCTCTTCTTAAAACAGTTTGGATGTCATCATGGAGAGCCATCTATCTCCTTCCTTTTTCTGGAAGTTTGGGAAGGGATTCTCATGGGGCCACCTATGTATTTGACTGATGTTTTGCAGTTCCTGTATCACAGTCCCTCCAGTGTTCTGGGCAGCAGACTGGCATCCAGCCATTCCTTCTCCTGTGTCAGAAATTGATTATTCTGGCATCTTCCTTCCATGCCATTTTCAGTTCCCCTAACCTCCAGTCTCTTGAAGCCATTTAGCGTCTCTTGGTACTGAGTAATCCCGTTTATTAAAGCATGTGAAGCTTCCTTAATAGCAAGTGTTGGTACAAATAGTTTTGCAGCCCCAAGGGACAGGGTCATTTGAACTTGGTGACTGGAAAAACGGTTGGTGTGAATAATGCAAAGTGCAGGACCATGGTGATGAATTTCCTTCACCCTCTTTGTTCCTTGTTTTCTTTGTAAGGCAGAATGTTTAACCCATATTTTCCAAGAACTGTGTAGGTGGGTTGCTGGGGGCAATTGATTTTTAGAGAAGTATTATTTCTCTGGATGTGGAAACCAAGAAGCAAAGAATAATATTGAGCAAGAGTCCTCCTGATGACCAGGCCTGGACTAATTATGGCGATAGTGTTGCAATGTGTTTGGACCATCATACAGTATAAGAACACCACTTCCCCCCAAGATGTGCAGGACACAGGGTACTCCTCAGGGCCTTGCTCTAGCCCCATGTCACCTAATGTCAAGTGGATCATCTACTTTCTAAGACTGTAATTGGTCCTGAAGAAGAAGGAGTGGAGCCTGGCAGGAGGAAGAGACACAGGTCTTTGTGTGAGGAATACTGAGTGGTAATGGTAGTTCTGGTACTGCCCTGGCTTGCTGTGTGAGCCTTCTCACCTGTCTGAGCAGTGGGATCACCATCTATGAGGAGATTGGACTAGGTGGTTTATTTTATTTTATTTTATTTTAAGAGAAGATCTTGCTCTGTCACCCAGGCTGGAGTGCAGTGGCGCAATCTTGGCTCACTGCAACCTCTGCCTCCCGGGTTCAGGCAATTCTCATGCCTCAGCCTCCCAAGTAGCTGGGATTACAGGCTTGCACCACTACACCTGGCTAATTTTTGTATTTTTAGTACAGACGGGGTTTCACCATGTTGGCCTGGCTGGTCTCGAACTCCTGGCCTCAGGTGATCCGCCTGCCTCAGCCTCCCAAAGTGCTGGGATCACAGACGTGAGCCACTGTGCTCAGCCTTGGACTAGGTGCTTTCTAAGGAGTGGGGATGAGTCAATGGGAGGGTGCCTTCCCTAAATAAAGGGGCCAGCCCTCCATTAGCATCCACTTAATGTTGTATTGTGGGAGGGTGCGTTCAGTGCTGCCAAATTAATTTTTGGACTTTGAATATAATGAAAATTTCTGCATTTTGGATGTAGGCAATAACTTCAAAAATATTTGAAACACCCTGTGGGTTAGATCTGTAGCTGGATAAAGCCCCTAGGACTTCACGTTGCAACTCAGCATTCATGAATTGCTCTCCATGGCTTCTCACAGGCTGGGGGTCAGGAGGTGAGGGAAGCTCTTTTGATTTGTTTTGTTTTGAAATCAGTGTAAGTATCTTCAAGGAACTAAGAGAACAAAATCAGACTGGAAGCTGGGTCACAAGACGCTGTTGCCTAGAGACTTAGAGTGCACGGCATTCACTCGCTCATAGAAGGAGACGGCCTACGGCAGGAGCCTCAGCAGCCCATCCCCTTGGGATTGATCCCTGTGTCCTCCACCTGCTGTCTCTGGCTCTGTGGACTCCATGGCATTCAGAGCTTGGGAAAATCAAGTATTTCAACATCTCAATTTTTTCAGTCGACATTATATTTTGGAGATCTTTGTGTGTCCATATGTGTGTGTACACATACATTATTTTTTAACTGCTGTATAGTATTACTTAAGTATTTTCCCAAACTATTTCCTACACACACACACACACACACACACACACACACACACACACACACACAAGGAGGCCGGACATCTTGTCTTTTTTTTTTTTTTTTTTTTTTTTTTTTAAAGACAGGGTCTTGCTCTGTCATCCAGGCTGGAGTGCAGTGGTGCAATCACAGCAGCCTTGACCTCCTAGGCTCAAGTGGTCCTCCTGTCTCAGCCTCCCAAGTAGCTGGGAATATAGACATGCACCATCACACCAGGTGAATTTTTTGATTTTTTTTTTTTTTTTTTTTTTTTTGTGGAGAAGGGGTCTCACTATGTTGCTCAGGCTGGTGTCAACCTCCTGGGCTCAAGTGATCCTGCTGCCCAGGCTCCCAAAATGTTGAGACTACAGGTATGAGTCACCGCATCTAGCCCCAAACATCTTATTGGACAAGCCTTTCTTGGCCACTCTATGCAGACAACACCCACCTCGCACCTCCATCTTCCTTTTTTTTTTCTGTCTTAATTGATCACCATAGCACTTATCATCATCTGACCCACCATATAGTTACTTGTTCATTTGTTTGTTGACAGTCTGACACCCCCAGCCCCCCATGAACCCCAGGAATGCAGAGACTTCTGTTAATTTTATTAAGTGCTTTATTCCCTGGAAAATGGTAAGTGCCTACTAAATATTTGTTAAATGCATAAGTCTCTATTTTGGAGATGACCTCCACACCCAGCGTCAGGCACAGAGAGGTAAAGTAACTTCCTCAAAATCACCCAGCTACTGACAGGCAAATCTGGGCCCAGAGCCCATGCTCTAATCTAAATCATTACTGCCTCCCTGCTGGTGACAAACAAAACCTCAGCACAGTGCCTGCAACACAGTAAGGACTCAGTAAATGTTAAATAAAGGTAATAATGCTTATAACAACCATCTTTGCCCCCAGAAAGATCCTTACCTTGAGGAGATAGCAAGGATTTGAGATGTTCAATATAAAATACCAAGTATGGTGCCTGTGCATAGTTGGCCATCAAGGAGTGGTGGCTATTTACTATTATACTTGTTATTTTATTATACTTTAGCACATTGTGTTGTACTTAAATACCACTTGTTTGCCCTACTTATCTTTGTCCCTTCTGAGGGTGCAGAGTGAGCCTTATTCATTCCAGCATTCCTACAATCTTGTACATCCATACAATTCTTGATATGTAGTTGACAAACACTACTGTAAGGTACATGAATGAGTAAGTAGATAAAGGAATGAACAAATGGGCCAGTGGTTTGTTGGGGCCACTCTGGCCAGTGGTTTGGGGACATGCTTCCTGGAGTCTTATCCCCTCTTGGCAGATTCAGGTTTAGGACAACGGTACAGTTGTTCCATTGTTCCCAGATAACATATCCTATCTTAACGTCTTTGCTGGGGCAGCCCTTGGACACACCCTGAGCTCCTGCCCTATCACTGGCCCCACTTGTACCCCTTGTGGGCAGGCACCACTGCAGCCTGCTCTGAAGGGAGCTTTCATGTGGCCGACCAACTCTACTCCTTGACTCCTCCCTTCTCTCATTAAAAAAAATTTTTAAGGGGACATTTCTCACTCCTAAACTTTTTATGTTCCATTGAAGACCTAGAAAACATGTTAAATAAAAATGCTTTGCAACAGCTGACCTATGTCTTCTGGCTTGTACCCCAAAAACACTTTATCTAATGGGTAAGTAAGTTCTTATCTTTATTTCACTACTGAAGAAACTGATGCATAAGTGTTATATGCTTTTTAAGTTACGTAGTATTAATGAAAGAGCCTAGGGCCAGAACCAGTTGTCTGCATGCAACCCAATGCTTTTTCCACAAGAGTTACCCACATGGCTGTATTTGTTGGTGTTTTCTACCCTTACCTGCTTCCAGAAGACTTTGGAAGGGTGTGTTACAAATGCAATGATCCAGGGCAACTTTCAAGTCTGCTAACTCCATGTGACAGCCGAGCTGCCCTGTAAGGTGTAATGAGGAGAGGCTTCATAATGAGCTGAAGTAGTTCTGCAGATGACACCACTCAAGGGTGGGGATGCTTTCCTCTCTGCCATGTTTTCCTTTCCTGTTGGATTTGACTCTTAGATCAGTTGTTCTAAGACTGGGTTGAAGGTTGGAATTGCCTAGAGGATTTTTTGAATCCTGCTGCTAGTACCCCAGCTGCAAAGATTTTGATTTTGTCTGAAATGGGACCTGGGCATTTGGATTTATAACATCTCCCCAGGTGATTCTATTATGCAGTGGAATTTGAGGACCACAGTCTTAGAGCATCCCTGTTATAGGGATTCTGGGGACTAACAAGAAGCTACAGACCCCAAACTATTTCAGATGTAGTTCCAGCTCTCCTAAGCAAGTGTTGGCTCAAACCTGCTCACTCTTGCTCAGATTCATAGCTGCTCACCTTTCAGAAGAAATGACAATGCTGAAAGAGGAAACCAAGGGGACAAGAGAGATGGCAGCCATCCCAACAGCTGTCTTGTGTTGTGCCCCTACTGTGTGCCAGACACTGTCCTAAGCACTTTACTTATATTAACTCATCCAGCTCGCAACCAACAAAATGGCCCTAAGAGGCCTCTGCTGATATCATCCCCATTTTCCAAATGAGAAAACTGTCCATGGGGTCAGTCAGTAACTTGTTCAACCTGGGAATGGCAGAGCTGGGATCTGAAGACCGGGAGCCTGGCTCCGTAGGCCCCTGTTTAAGTCACTGCATCTGTTGCCTTCTGGGATGTTCTTAGAACTGTGGGATACCGGTTCCCACATGGCCGAGAATCTTCTCACTAGTTCGTGCTCCATGGTGATGCAGAAGCATAGTTCTAATCTGTCATTCTGTTGCTCTGGAGCCTACACAGCCCCCCATTGCATCTGGAGGGAGAAGCCCAGCTCCTTAGCACAGCACCTGAGAAATACCCTTTACAGCCTGGCCACTGGATGAACATTCTTTCACTCTCCATGCCACACTTCTCTGTTAGTATTATCTGAAGGTCCCCTGCCTTTTCTCTGTCTTCTAAATGCTCACTCTTCAATATCTAACTCAAATATCCTCTTCTCTAACTTGTCCAGGAAGAGTGAGTAAGGCCCTTTTCTTTGTTTCCCAGGCTCTTAGTTTCTCCATCTCTGATCACATAGATCACAGCCCTTTTTTTGGTTTTCTCCAGGGGACCAATGAGCGGGGCTCTGCCTTTCTCATGTCTGTTCTCCCTTCACGGCCCCCCACAGTGTCTTCAGTGGATGGCCAACCTCTCATGAACAGGATGTCCTCTTGTCTGAGGTTCTACTTTGTTCCAGCCATGGAGTCATACTCTCTTTATCTTTTAACTATCCAAAGGTGTTCTGTTTGGGACTGATGCCTTCCTCCAAGGTACTTTGGGCTCCAAAGTGTGCAGTTGACATTTGCTGTGCTTTCTGAGGCCAGGCTTTAGTTTTTGATGAATGCTGAGCTTCAGTGGAGATTTGCTAGCCTTGGGCTTTCTGTGTTCTTGAATCCCTCAGAGTCCAGAAGAAAAGGAAAGCTGACACTTTCTAGGAATGACCTGTGAGAAGAGAGGTTGGTGTCTTGCTGCTAAGTTCAGCTTGGTTCTGAACTAAGTCACCACGGGCCAGAGGAGGCAGGGATAAGAGGAGTGGTTTCTTGGCCACCTGAAGGGAAATGTTTTTGTTTTCTTGTGCGCTTTTGTGGAAATGGTGGCAGTTGCTCACTAAAGAGAACTAAAACCCTTTTACTAGAGCCCCACCAGGGTCTGAAGAGGATGGGTGCATGGGAGCCATTATCTTGTAAAGGACACTGTTGAGACCTTGCTACTGCTACAGTGAAGAGCACAGGAAAAGCCAAGCTTAAAAAACACTGGGTGAATCCTAAGAATTTTTCGTGCAGAAACACATGCATGATGAGAATAGAATCTTCATTACAACATTGTTTGACATAGAAAAATGAGACTCAGCTTAAATGCTCATTAGTTAGTGATTGGTTGATTAAATTGTGATAAAACGGAACACTAATACAGCTGTTTAAAAAATTAGTAAAAAAAAATCAGTATGTGAGATGATGCACCTGTTAATTAACTCAACTTAGCCATTCCACAATGTATACACAATTCAAAACTTCACATCATATATTATAAATATATACAATTTTTATTTGTGAATCAAAAATTAATCTAAAAAATTAGTGGCTATGTGAAGTAATTGGGAACAATCTTGAAGCTATATTAACTACCAAAGAGCAAAGCCAACCTTAACAATGCTGACTTTTTAAAGAATAGTGCCTAGAACAGTGTGTGGAGTATGCTAACAGCTACACACTAATGCACAGCCACCAACCCCAGATCAGTTATGTGAACTTCTGCATTCACAAACACACTTAACACACTCTGTGGCTATTGCCTCTTTACTGACCTGTAAGTCAGTTCTAGAAGACAGACGCTCCATGAAGGCAGGTCCTAGCCTGACCATTTGCATTGGTATCTCCAAGGCCAAGCTAGAGAAGGCACACAATAGGCTTTCCACTAATATTTGTGAATGAATGAATGAACAGAGAGAGGAGTTTTCTTTCCACAATTTCCTTCTACCTGCTACTCCTTGAGCACATGAGGCTGGAATCTAAGCCCTGAGGTCACTCACTGCTCTCCTGGGTACTGTCCCTGGCCTCCCATCCTTTTCCTTGAGTTTCTATGCTCTGCAAGGCTTTCTCATTATCCTCTAGGCTATAGAGAAACAAGGAGACAGGGGAGAGCCTTGAAATGGACCTTCAAGATTACAATGTGTAGCTGATATTGTCAGTTAAGTCGGGCAGATCTGACTTCGCTGATTAAGTGAATGTATGAGCTGATCCTCTCCAGAAGCTGGGATCAGCCTCCCCATCTGATGATGAGTCAGACCTGCTGGGGTTTGGGTCCTCGCTCCAGCATGGCTGCGTGTGTGACCTTGGCCACTTTACTTAACCTTGCTGAATCTCAATTTCCGGATCTGTAAAAGGAAGCTAAAAATGCTTCTCTTGAGGTTGTAGTGAGGATTAAAGGTGATAACATAAGTGAAAGTGCCCTTTGAAGAAAGAGAAAGGCGAAAGTGCTTATTGTGTCAGGAGAAATGTGTGGAGAGCCCCCTGTTGTTCTCAGGTGTCTCATCCTTCCCGGGAAAAATCCCCATGCCAAGTCAGAAGAGGTTATAATTTGGCTCTTACTCTTTTATTCAGGCACTTCTCTCGGCTGCCCAGGGTTTTCAGCTTAAGCAAATAAATTACCCTTCTCCACTGGGCTCTGTGTTCTGCAGCCAGCCATATGTTTAAGCTTGATAGAGATTTTTATCTGGCTTGGTAATATTACCCAGCAAGGGATGACATTTCTTATCAGAGGCCCTGAGGAATCAGAGATAGCAGCCCTTTCTTTTTCCTGGCCGCCAGGCCTCCATGTGCAGGGCTGGCAGGGAGGCTGGGAGGGGCTGGCTGGGCCTGGTAGTGGGCATCAGCTGGCCCTCATTTCTTAAGACAGCACTCCTGTTAGCTGACCTACACAGAAGTAGGTCATTTCGAGATGTTTGCATCTTGGAGCCGCTGACAGAAGCAGGGCAAGGGAGAGGGAATGAGGAAGGAAGGTGGGAGTGTGAGATGCATGCTCAGCTTTGGGCGGAGGCAGAGCACTTGCCTGTGTGGGGCCCTGCCCTTCTCTTGAGAGGCAGGCGGGCCCTTGCGGCAGAGTCAAGGCCTGGGGATTCTGTGGCTCTGTAGGGTAAAGGGCACTGCGGACCTACCAGGGGCTGGGCCATTGGAGTGGTGGGTGCTGGGGAGCTTCCATGGGCCCCTCCAGGTCCACTCCTTGCTCTTCTCTGCCTTATTTTGTGCCCAGAAGGCTGACCTGCGTGGATGCATTATCAGGGTGGATGCAACACGGGGCTGCCGTGCTCTCTGGTATCTGTTTGGAAGGTACTGGCAGGATGGGAAGGCAGCTGGAGAGTGAGGTCTGGGGGCCTGTTCTTCCACTGCCTCCCTGCTGCTCCCTGACTGATTCAGGTAAGGTTTACACAGGGGCTCTAGGTTTAAATTTTGATTCTGGCACGTACTTGCTGTGTGATATTAGGCAAGTAGTGGAACCTCTCTGTGCGTCTGACTTCTCGTCTATAGTAATGCTTTTGCATTCCATTGATCTCTTTGCCTCTCATTTGCCCTGAATGCTGAAGGAAAGGACACTGCTGTAGCCCCTGAGGGACTGTCTGAGCCCAAAGTACACTGGGGACAAGGGCTCCAGGTTGGGCAAGGAGATGACTGATGATCACATGATTTGGAGCTATAGCCTCCGTTGGAGACACATGCTCTGGGCTCTTTCCCTCCTGAGTTTTGGGAAGTCCTGGCCTGTGCAGCCTAATTCTCAAGTACTAATCTTGCAATCATAAGAAAGGGAAGGAGAAGTGGTTTTCCCTCTCCCTGGACCCATTCCAGCCAGCAGTTCCTGACTTTGCTTCCTTCCTGTTGGTGCCCACTCTGTTTTCCTTCCATCCCTCCCCCAACCTCTCCCATCCCATGCCTCATGTTGGGCAACTTGAGTTTAACTGTCTCTTCTTCCAGTGGCCAAGTCCGAATTCTGAAAGCACAGTTCTGACCATGTCCCTATCCAACTCAAAAACAGTAGCTCCATGTCACCCACAGGCTTGAAGTCAGACCTCTCAGGGGGCATTAAGTCCACCACAACATCACTCCAGCCTGTGAATAAAGACTGAATGCCTCCGAGCCTCTTATGTGGGGAGTCAGTTCTGGTAAACAGGTCTCACTTCTTGTCTTTTAAACACTACTTGCTTTCCTTGACGTCTGTGCTTTGATCCCATTGTTTTTTCTCCCTTGGATGCCTGAGAGATCCATGGGCTCTGGCTTCAGAGAGTGCTGGATTCAGACCTCACCTCCAACAGTTGCTGGCTCTGTGACCCTAGGAATGCCACCTCACCACTCCAAGCCTCTGTATCCTTGACATTAACCTGGGCTGATAGTTCCTGCCTGCAGGGTTCTTGTGAGAAGAACCTGACTAAAGACTCCTGCTGGGGCTTGATTTGTCAGATAAATGAATGGGGCTTTCCCTAACCTTCTAATTGACTACCCCACTGATTATTCAAACTCCACCTGTCCTCAAGTTCCATTCCATCATTCACTTCCTCTGTGGGTTTTTCTGCCACAAAGTCATCTTCCTCTGTTTGAAAGACTCTTAGTTCCTCATGTCTGACAGCAAGAGTGGACCTCATCTCTTTCTTTTTGTGTCTGACTTCCCAGCACAGTCTCAATTTCTTCAGGGCATTGGCTGTGGTGTAAGATTCTCAGCTTGAGCACTGGAACCATTTATGGGACCATTGAGTATTCAGCTCCAAGAGAATGAAAGAGAGTCACTTGTTCTTTCATTGAACGAAATTTGATTGAGTGCACATGATATGTTGTGTTTGTGCTTCACACTGGAGTTGTAAGGATGCATAAAATGAAGACTCTGTCTTCACATAGCCTATCACCCAGTGAGAAGGTTGCATTATTGGGAATCTGTGCCAAGCCTGGATTGCATAAGACATAGGTAGCTGAGAATCTGGTGCTGACTGGGGACTGGGGGAAGTTCTGTGCCCAAGGAGAGGAGGACTCTTCCCTTCAGATGGATGCCCATAATTTTATCTTTAACTTTTAAGAATTTGGTTTTAATTTGTCTCAATGAAGATCTCCTTATGTTTAATAAATTACAAATTATTTGGGCTTCATGGATTGGGATGTTTATTTTCCTCTCCAGATTTGGAGAGTTCTGTGTATTTTTTTCTTTAAATAAACTTTCTATCACCTTCTCCTCTGCTTTTATGCCTCCTCTTGAGTTCCCATAATGTGTATTTCAGTTCACTTGATGGTGTCCCATAAGTCCCATAGGTTTTCTTTTTCATTCTTTTTTTCTTTTTATTCTTCTGACTAATTTCAAATGGCCTGTCTTTGACCTCATTGATTCCATCTTCTGGTTGATCAAGTCTGCTGCTGAAGTTCCTTATAGAATTTTTCAGTTCAGTCATTTCGCTTTACCACCAGAATTTCTGTTTGGGTCTTTTTTTAATGGTTTATCTCTCTTTATTGAACTTCTACTTTGTTTATGTATGGTTTTTCTGATTTTGTTGTTTGTGCTCTCTTTCAGTTGAGTTTCTTCAAGACAATTATTTTGAATTCTTTGTCAGACAATGTATAGGTCTCAATTTCTTTAGGATTGATTACTGGTGCTTTAGTTTGTTTTTTAGTCATGTTTCCTTGTCTATTTGTAACCCTTGTGGTCTTGTGTTGATGTCTACATATTTTAAGAAGTAGAGATCTCTTTTATTCTTTACCAATTAGCTTTGGCCAAGAAAGTTGTTCACCAGTCAAGATATTTTGGGTGGATTGGCTGGCAGGGTCTGAGGGCAAGTTTACTGCTGGAATTCTTAAGCAGGCTAGCCTGGTGCCTGAGTCCATGGGTACAGGCCTAGATTCTGGGTCCCTGGGGGCCAGACTAGCACTGAGATACACTGGGATGGCTTTATTGACTGTGTTCATGCCTGTAGCATGGGTCTGTGAAGGCCAACCTGGTACTAGGATCTGCCCTGTTGTTGGGTGCTTACTTCACTCTCCTTCCTCCACATGAAGGGTTTCTGTCTTCATGCTGCACTGTGCTATCTTGGGGGAAGGGTGATGTGTGTGATGTGAAACTGTTATTCCTACCCTTTTCAATGCATCTTTTATTATTCTATGCTCCACCCAGCTGCTGTAATTGCTCATCTGGATTTCTTAGCTCTTGTGAAGGTATATTGTTCATGGGTGGTTGTTCAAATTGCTGTTTCTATGAAGGGATAAACACTGGAAACTACTATTCTGCCATCTTGCTCACATTACTCTTCTCTTCAAAGTATTATTTAAAATGATACATTTAGTTTTGTTTATTTCACATCTGTATTCCTTCACTAGATTGGGATCCTGTAAGGGGAAGAATGAGGTCAATTGTGTTTACCACAGTCATAACAATAAAACCAGTGCTGTTGTCACACTATGTGTAGGGCACAGTTTTAAGTTCTTTATGTTTACCAAATTATTTTTTCCTCATTAGACCCAGCTGAGATATACTGTCACTAACTTCACTTTACAGATGAACAAACCAAGGCACACAAAGGCTAAGTAATGTGGTCTAGCTCTCCCATGAAGACAGTAGATGGTAAAACCAGGATTTTAAACCTCACAGTGGCTCCAGGATTTGTGTATCTACCCACTCTGCCAGACCTTTCTAGTGCTTTCTTCTAGTGACCACCCCAGCAAAGATGCTCAGCAAATGGGTGGTGCATGAAACAAAGGGTCATTATCCTGTTTCTTGGATAAGTTCTCACTGCAGTTTATGCTCTGGGCACAGAGTTAACAGCATAGTAAAGAGGAAGGGACCTGGATCTAGGAATTTAACACAGCTGGATTGAGATCTGAGCTCATTCATCACTAAGTGACTATGAACAAACTGTTTAACTTCATTAAGTCTTGGTTTTATTAGATCAACATGGAAGAAATGCATTAATAATTTACTATTAATCTTACATTAATGGCGAAAAAAATGAGAGTGTAGATTATAGTGGGTGCTCAGACAGTGTCATCTGCCATCTTGGAGGGGTATATATACATATATATATATATATGTGTGTGTATGTATTTTATATATATTATATATGTAAAATACCTATGTATGTGTATTTTATGCACATATACCTATATATGTGTATTTTATATATATGGGTATTATATATATAGGTATTAATATATATAGGTATCATTATCAGCTTTAGCTTTTTCATCCATGAGATGAGAATGTGATGTAGTCCAGCCTGATGTCCACACAGGCTCCTCAGAATGGCTTTGTTTTACTGGAGAGGTTACCCCTAGGACACAAGCTCAATCCCTTGCCCCTCAGTGGACTAGAGGCAGCATGTTTATGAGACAGGAAAGGATGTGAGTGATGTGAGTTTCTTAGCTGGCTTTGGAACAGAACAGAGGCTCTTTACGGTGATGCCAGTGCTCCTAATTAATTATCATAACAAGTCTCCTGTTCTCAGCATCTGTCGGTAGGTACAGCTGCACCAGCACAGTGGACTGGCTGAGCAACCAGGAGGGCTGGGGCAAGGCCAGGCCAGGGCAGCCAGCCTGTATCTCCAAGTGCCCAGCTGGTTCCGTCCTTGTATCTGACAGGGCCCTCTGATCTTCCTGCATACAATGGATTGCAGGGAAAAAGAAACTTCCTGGCCTGATTGACACAAATTTGTAGGAAACAGCTGCCTTTAGTGGGGACAAAAAAGCAAAATCCAGTGTGAATGATAACCTCTTGCCAGTCTGGGTTCTGGGTTGCATATCTGCTGGTGACTATAGGAGGTGGTGGGAGGATGTGAATTCCTACAAATGCTAAGTTAGCATCCAGTGTGTGACAACAGGGTGAGAACCTCCTATTGGTTCTCCCAACAAATAGGAAGAGAAGAGCCTGAGTTTTGGGGGTTCCCAAATTTTTGAGATTTCACCAGTGACTTACTTTATTGCCACCAGGAAGTGCATGATGCACTCTGTACCCCACTTTCTTTGTAGTGGCAAAATGGGATTTGTTAGATTTTTTCCCACAATTGAAAGGAGGTTGCTATGGCAATGACCTGTGCCTAAGATGAAGTTGAAGAGAAGTATGGAAAGAACTTGACAGTTCTTTGCAGAACAGCAAGCTTACATGGAGAATTGAGGCTCAGAGAGGTGAGGTATGGCCCAAGGTCTCACAGCAAGTTGAGGGTAAAGCTGACTCCCTGAACCAACCATGGCTTCCTAATTGTTGCCATCCTCAGTTCCTTGCACCTGTTGATTGAAACACTGATGGCCTGCTTCAACTGTGTCAGTTCTCCTTGTCTTCTGGGCTCATTCCTTGATGGGTTCAATGTGTCTGGTTGCCTCTTGCCACATGATTTGGGCACTCCATGTTTAATCTGACAGATTCTGACTGCAGTTTTCATTTATTTTGCTGCTTGTGTGAATCATGACTGTGACTGGGAATGCTGGGCCCAGGTTTTCAGGGACACAGATCACAGAGTAAGAGAAATGCCATGTGATGGTTAATTCCATCTGTCACCTTGGGTAGTTACCCAGGTTTTCGTTAAACACCAGTCCAGATGTCACTGAAGGTATTTTTCAGATGAGATTAACATTTGAATCAGCAGACATTGAGTAGAGCACATTATCTTCCATAATGTGGTTGGGCCTCATCCAATCAGTGGAAAGCCTTAAGAGAAAACACATGAGGTTCCCTAAGGAAGTAGAAATTCTGCCTCCAGGATGCCTTTGGATTAAAACTACAACATCAAGGCTTCTCTGGATCTCCATCTTGCCAACTTGCCCTGTAGAATTTAGACTTAACCGTCCTCACAATTGTGTGAGTCAATTCCTTATAATCTCTCAATGTCCCTACAAACACACACATGCACAGACACACACACACACATACACACACACACATTCTATTGATTCTGTTTCTTTGGAGAATCTTGATATTACATGCAAGCTTTGTGTTTGTTTTATTTTTATTTTAAAAACCTTGGACATCATAATATACAGACTTTAGAATGAGACAGATTTAGATACAACTCCAAGAACTGCCAATGCTGAGGGTAAGTTACTTAACTTTTCTGGGCTTAAGTCTCCTTATCAATAAAATGGAAATAATATTAACACCTCCTACATTAATGCCAATAAAGACTAAACAAGACAATGAATGTAATGCACTTAATACACTGCGTGGCCTAGTGCTCAACACATAATGCTGCTTATTCTAAATTTTATACTTTACTGCAAGCCATGTAGATGCATGAATCAGTTCTCTATTTGCTGCACATCAAACCATAACAAAATGTAGTGGCTTTAAACAACTTATTTTTCTCATAGTTCTATAAGTTGGCTGAGCTCTGCTGGTGGTTCTTCTGTTCCACATGGGAGCATTTGGAATCGGTGTGTGGCTGCATTAAATTAGGAGTCTGGTGCTTCAGCTGGGGTGACTGGAGTGGCTGGTGGCCTCTGTCTTGCCATGAGGTCTCTCATCATGAGCAGTCTAGCTCAACCTTCTTTATGGTAGGTTGGGTAGCTGAATCCCAAGTGGGTAGATGTGAAAGTTTCCTAGGACAGAATCATTTCCATCACCTTCCCCTGGTAAAGCAGCCACAGACCAGCCCAGACTCAAGGCAGGGAAACCAACTCCAACTCTTGATGGGAGAAACAATATGCATGTACAGAAATGGGAGGACTCATATCACTCATTACTGGACACAGTCCACCCTGGGCACAAGTTGCTTTTCAAGTTTATGACTCTCAGCTTCTACTCTGCTTAACCTCTTGGGTTGGTTTGTAATAATGTAGTGACCTCTGAACAGAAACTCTGGAGTCAGCCTGTCCTTTTCAAATCCTGCCTCTGCCACTGACTAGCTATGGGACCTTAGGTGAGTTTCTTATTTCCTTCATGCCTCAGGTTCCTTATAAGGGAAATGGGGATAATGTTGATACTAAAGTGGAACTTGTGTGAGGATTAATTGAAATAGGAGTATGTGTGTATTCATGCCTATATGCATATGCATGCCTGTATACATGCGTTCATGTATTTACATTTGAATGTGCATGTACGTATACTCATATATGCATACATATGTGTCTGCGTATACACCTGCATGTGTATATATTTATATATACAATATATATTCATTGCGTATATACATAAAATTGCATGCATAGCTCACAAAGATGTTTCCCTGTTTATACATATGTTTGCAGCCTGTACACAAGTCCCAGGCTGCTTTAACCTGGGCCCTGCCCCAGTGTATTTGAGAAAATTTTATTACTGCGCTTGAGAGCTGGTCTTCAGCTGGATGTTGAACTGGGACCTCCCGAGGCCAATGCCTAGTGCCTTCTCCACCGCACAAATGGTTGCCAAGACTGCCCTTGGGATGTATCAGAAGTATATCAGTGGGTCTTGGTAAAATACAGAATCCTGGGCCCCACGCCAGGCCTGCTGACTCCAAGAGATTGACCTAGAATCTGGTTATTTCGCGAGTTGCTCTAGGGTGATTCTGATAGAAACGTCACAGGCGCTTCTGATCGTGATGGGTCCCTGGCAGCCCATGCTTGCCCCAGCAGTACCTTCTTTACTCTCTGGTTAATTCATTTTCCTTTCCCTCCCCAGAAAAATTCAATGCATTCTCTTCATGCACAACTGTGATCTCAGAGGAGTACAGAACACGGGGCCAGTTTCACATTTGGAGTTTTAGTTTAGTTTAGCTTCCCGCATCATTGAGAAAGACAGGGTATTCTCACCTCACCACTTCCAGGCTGAGCTGACGTCAAGTTTAGCTGTGAGACAACCAGACCACCCTGAGCTTCCGTCCCATTCAGAGTGAGCTGATTTACCCCAGGTCCAGTTTCTGGGTGATATGACCTCATTGCTTTGTAAGTTCCTTGAGGCCTTCCCACTAAGAAAATTACAACTGCTCTTTATTGAGCATCAATACTGTATACAAACGTTGCTTTTCTTATTACTTACCATGTAGAAAAGGTATTATTACCCTGAAGCTAAGGGATAATAGCTTACAAAAGGGCACAGAACAAGGATTCAAACCCTTATGACCTAACTGGAAAAACCCTTTTCTCTTTCTACTATACCGGCAAAGATATGTTAAGATTTGTTTTCATGGCCCTAGGTCCTAAATTCTTCCTAAATACACTTCTCTTTAATATATGTGAACAAAAACCTGCAGGGAAATTTTATCCAATTTCAAATGTACAGATTGTCTTTGGGGTTACAAACAAGCACCAGAAAGTCAGGAGCCACCCTGGCACTGGCTGAGGTGGGAGGTACAGAATGAGGTGTCCGTCCCTCCAAGGCGCGGCGACCTAGAATCCCACTGCTCACTGCCTGTCTCTGTTCAGCCTTTCAGTTCATAAACATGCTTTCCTCCCTGCATTTTGGCATCCATCATCGTTTAAATTCCAGGTTGTCATCCTTGTAGAATGAGGTTCGGATCTCGGCATTAAATCTCCCCCACAGTGTGTGCAGGGACTTGCCCTTTGCAGAACACTTCCCGAGCCTTGGCTTATCCTGACAGCTGTGAGAGGTTACCCTGTTTGTGAGTGAGGAAAAGAAAGGCTCACATGGTGGTATCATTGGCCTAGCTTTCAATCCAAACACTAGTCTCATCATGGATACCAGAAGGTCTTCTGTCAAATTGATCAAAAGCTGATTGTGTGGGGTGTAAGCCAACCCTGAGATCAAATTAGGGGAAGAGGCTGGACCCTTCATCAGGATCTGGGGCTCCTCTCTGCAAATACTGTAGAACATCAGCGCCACTGAATGAATGGACGTGGTTACCTGACCAGCTTTCCTACTCAATGTGGAGCTCTGTCTGTCTCATCTCTCTCGATTCTTCAGTTCCTAGCTTGTGATGGATCCTTCCTAAGGATGTATTGAGTAAATTAATGAATAGTGATTCGACCTAACCAATTAAATCACTGGGAGTTTTAAACTCTTGTCCAACATCAGTTTTATTTCACGTCTTATTATAAAGCAGTACATACCTCTTTCAGAAAAAGTGAAAAACCCTTATATCACTTAGATGTAACTAATTAAACAAACTGATGCATGCATGTGTGTGTGTGTGTGTGTGTGTATAGTTGTATGGTGGTATATACATTAGTTTGTAAATAGCTCTTTTACTAAATACATGATAAATATACTTTGACATCAACATGTGCACTTCTACTACATCACCATTTGATTGCTTGGACACCAGCCTTCAACGTTGTTCAGACCTAAGTGGCAAAACCCTTTGAATTTTTCTAAGTGTCTAGGGCAGACATTTAGGAAATGAATTCAACTTTGGCACTATTATAAACAGTGTTGGCATGAACATTCCTAAAGCTAAATCTTTGTGAATATGTTTCCCTACTTTATTAGGACATATTCCCATAAACTAGAATGGCTGAAACAAGGGCTGGTTAGGCTATTGAGGTTGCGGAGTTCCCTTTCAAAAAGTGGGGACCAGTGTCTCCCTCCACCCCCAGTGTGAGAGACGACCATGTCCTCGAGCCCTCCACAGCAGGGCTTCAGGGTGGATTTACCTTTCCAGCCTCATCTGTTTGGCACTCCGTATTGCACCAGACACATGGCTGTTCTCAGGCCATCATCCCTTCTTTAGAGGGTCTCCCTCACTGCTTACTGTGCAGTGAGTTCCCTTTCATTCCTCCTTCCAGCCCTTGCTTTGTGCAACACACATCTCAGATTAATTAAATCATGATTTGTATTGTTTGGAGGTGAGCCCAAGTGAGTCAGTTCCCTGTTGTGTCCTGGTGGCCAGCACATATTTTATCACGGATAGAAGCAATGGCTCACGTCAGAAAGACCTGGATTTACAATGACTCTGCTTCTTTTCTCGCCTGAGTCCTGGCTTTTTCATGTGAGGACCCCCTTTGTACAATTATGATAAGGTTTGAATGAGATATGGCAGGGAAAGGCTCTGTATGCAGCTCAACACAGGTGAATGCTCAGCCGTTGTTGCCCAGGCTCAATGGCTGGGCAGGGCAGTTGACTATGTGCTGGACACTGTTTACATGTCCACCAGGGGTGGTCAAACTATGCCTCATGGGCCAAATCTGTGCCCACCACTGTATTTGTACAATCCTAGTGTGAAGAATGGTTTTCATATTTTTTAGTGGTAGTGAAGGAAATCGAGAGAAGAAGAATATTTTGTGATACATGAAAATCACATGAAATGGAAATGGAAATTTCAATGTCCATAAATAACATTTTATTAAACATAGCAGACCCTTTTTCTTAACATATCTCCTATGACTGCATTATGCTACAATGGCAGAGATGACGAGGGGCAGTAAGGCCAGGTGGCCCCACAATGCCCAGGATATTGAGTATGTGGCACTTTATAGGAAGAGTTTGCTGACCCCCTGGGTTACAGGTGTAAGCTCATCCAGTCCCGCATAGTGTTGGCAGTTATCATACCATCCCCGTTTTACACATGGGGAAGTGAGGTGCAAAGAGGTTCAGAAACTACCTGAAGCCACATGCAGCATGGAAGTGGTAGAGTTGGTTTCTGGTTCCTAGAGCTGGGACTCTTCATCGTTCAGCCATAGGGTAAGTCATTGGTCTTTGCAGGTGAGGAATTGTGAGGCAGGAAAAAAGAAAGTCATGCACTAATGTATGGTAGAATAAGAATTTAGAGGCTGGGTGTGGTGGCTCACGCCTGTAATCCTAGCACTTTGGGAGGCCAAAGCGGGTGGATCACAAGGTCAGGAGATCGAGACCATCCTGGCTAACATGGTGAAACCCCGTCTCTACTAAAAATACAAAAAATTAGCCAGGTGTGGCAGCGTGTGCCTGTAGTCCCAGCTGCTGGGGAGGCTGAGGCCGGAGAATGGCGTGAACCCAGGAGGCGGAGCTTGCAGTGAGCGAGATCATGCCACTGCACTCCAGCCTGGGCAACAGAGCGAGACTCCATCAAAAAGAAAGAATTTAGAACCAGTTCGTTGCTCTCGAAGTTCTTGGTTTCGCTCTCATGATGAGCTCCTTCCACCACTCTAGTCTCCTAGGATCACCTGCTAAACGCAGGGCCAGACACACAGAGGCATTCAAGATATCCCTATAAATGCAGCCACTTGATAGCAATGTCAGGACTAAATGTGGTTATGTACTTCCTACTAAACATAAGCGTAATAAATGTTTGTGGAATAAACAAATGAATCTGATGAATAGTTCCTGGACTCTCAGAGTCTAAACTCTGGGAACAGGGCAGGGACTCCTAAGGAAAGCAGACAACTCCTCAACCTTCTCATGGGAGGGAAGGAGACCTTCTTTCCTGAACACCAATTATGCTTCCCAGGTGGCATGGGGTCCTTAGGCCACAATGCCAAACACTTTTGCAGTTAAACTTCCGATGAAGGAAAACTGGTCTGTCTTTTCTGCCCATTACAATTGTCTTTACTCTTTTTGATTCTGAATGTTCTTTTTTCTTTAAACAGCTTTGTTAAGATATAATTTACATACCATACAATTTACCAATTTTAGAATATTTTCCTCATCTCAAAAGAAAGTCTGTAACCTTTAGATATCACCTCCCAATCTCCCTTCTATCCCCAGTCCTAGGCAACCACTGTTTTTTTTTTTTTAGATGGAGTCTCCTCTGTCACCCAGGCTGGAGTGCAGTGGCGTGATCTCAGCTCACTGCAACCTCCACCTCCCAGGTTCAAGTGATTCTCCTGCCTCAGCCTCCCAAGTAGCTGGGAGTATAGGCGTGAGTCACCACACCCAGCTAATTTTTGTATTTTTAGTAGAGATGGTGTTTCGCCATGTTGGCCAGGCTGGTCTCAAACTCCTGACCTCAAGTGATCTGCCCCTTTCGGCCTCCAAAATGCTGGGATTACAGACATGAGCCACCGTGCCTGGCCATGGATTCGCCTATTGTAGGCGTTTCATGTAAATGGAACCACAGAATATATGACCTTTTGTGAGCAACTTCTTTCACTTAGCATAATGTTTTCAAGGTTCATCTAAGTTACAACATATACTTCATTCTTTCTTATGCCCAAAATATATTCCATTGTATGAATATATGCCCCATTTTATTTATTCATTCATTAGTTGATGGACACTGGGTTGTTTCTTTGGGGGTGGGGCTGTTACGATTAATTCTGCTCTGAAGGTTCATACAAGACTTTGTATGGTTGTATGTTTTCATTTGTCTTGGGCATGTATCTACCTAGGAGTGGAATTGCTGGGTCATATGGTAACTCTGTGTATAACCTTTTGAGCAACTGCTAAACTCTTTTCCAAAGTGTCTGCTCTGTTTTACATTTCCGCTAGAAGCTGCTCATTCTTGGGCTCATTATTCGTGTTTATCTTTAAACACAGAATGTGACTCCATTCATATGACGGTGCTAGAAGTCAGTACAGTGGTTATCTCTGGGACGACGGCAGAGGAAACTATGAAGGGCCCAGGAACATCTTCTGGGAGGAACATCTTGCTGGTTTGGTGCATTTGAATACTTGCATTTGTCAAAACTCATCAAACTGTTTATTTATGAATTGAGCATTTCACTGCATGTGACTTATGCCCGATTTAAAAAAAATGTACAGTGAAAAAACATAGAGAGGAAAAAGCAAAATATCTGTATTTTATTTATCACATGACCTGACTGGCTGCTTATCTTACCCACCTTCCCATGGACACAGGGCCAGTGCCTGGCAGGCAAGGCCACGTGCAAGGAAAGCTCTTAATTGATGTGATTAACTGCATCTCAATAGGGAGCCTCCTTAACAACAGGGGAGTGAAAAGGAGGCTATTTTTCACTCTCCCAACTGGTGGATGCCTGGAAGGGGTGATGGGGGCACTTGGAGGGCTGCTCCCTGCGGTGCAGGGGGAGACAGGACAGCTGCTTTTTCCTTTGGCATTAAGATAATTTTAAAAAATTATTTTCTCTCAATTGCTACAAAACCTACTCTTCATTTTCATCTATGAGGAGGAAGAAACCAACTTAATTTTTGTTTAGTGTGTTTCTAAAGGCCACATTATCTACCAGAACACAACATTTCCTAGGATACTCTTTAACCCTTCCTAAATGCATCTGTTCAGAGGAGCAGGCAACAACAGGAAACAAACAAATAAAAAAGAAGTGAAGGATTTCCTCTTTCCCCCTTAGAAGGTGGAAAGAAGTGTATGGATTGACATAAATTCACAGAAGGTGAGAACTGGGCAAGCAAACACATTATCCATGTTCTTAAAAAGGCAAAATTATATAAATTTTCATAAATTTCAAAAATAGTATCATGTCATTTGTAGGCTAGAAAAAATATGTATTTGCTAGTAAAAATATAGACGTATAAAAACACCATTACTTGGGGGAGGATGTGGTTATATGTGTATTTTTTTTCTTATTGCTAATCCGTGATTTATTTTTTTTCTAATAACCACTGGTTGCTTGTGAATTAAATTGTTGAGAAATTACTTGGGTTGTTATTTCTGATTTGAGAGATCAGTTTCCTCAGGCTCCCCCTTTTTAGAACAGGCTTCCTTCTCCCATCCCTCCTATGTTTAAAGCTAGGGAACTTTCAGGCAGCACTGCACGGGGCACTGAACGTGAACTTTGTGGTTAGCTGGGTCAGGGTTTGATCTTGCAGTATCTGGGGCAAGTCACAGATCTTTTCTGTGTCTTGGTTTCCTCACTGGAAGAAAGGGACAGATAATGCTCTCCCCAGTGGATTGATGTGAGACATACTAGGCAATCCCTAGCACAGTACTTGGCCTTTTGAATTAGTTTACCCTTTCTTTCCAACCTACGCCTTTATCCTGGTCTTTCCTGGCACCATGAAAACCAGCACTCAGCAGTACAGTTTGATGACTTCTTATTGCTAGGTTTCATCTGTAATTGTTGCAGATGCTTAAATACACACGCAGGCCGGGCACCGTGGCTCAAGCCTATAATCCCAGCACTTTGGGATTCTGAGGTGGGAGGATCACTTTAGGTCAGAAGTTCAAGATCATCTTGGCCAACATGTTAAAACCCCATCTCTACCAAAACTACAAAAATTAGCCAGGTGCGGTGGAGGATGCCTACAGTCCTAGCTACTCTGGAGGCTGAGACACAGGAATTGCTTGAACTCAGGAAGTGGAGATTGCAGTGAGCTGAGACTGCACCACTACACTCCAGCCTGGGCAACAGAGTGAGACTCTGTCTCAAAAAATAAATAAATAAATTTTGAGATTTATATGTGTGCCAGACACACACACACATGTACACATGCAACTTTTGTGTGTGTGTCTCAAGCCAGGCAGAGAAAGACAAATACTAGATGATCTCACTCGTATGTGAAATCTGAAAAAGTTGATCTCAAAGAAGTAGAAAGGAGCCTGGTGGTTATCAGAGTCTGGGGAGGGGGTTGGGGAGATATTGGCCAAAGGATATAAAATTTCAGTTAGATAGGAATAAGTACAAGAAGTCGATTTTGACTATAGTTAATAATGTGTTGTATTCATGAACCAGGCTAAGAGAGTGGATGTAAAGCGTTCTTACCACAAAAAGGATAACTACATGAGGTAATGCACATGTTAATTAGCTAGATTTAGTAATTCCATAATGTATCCACTGTGTCCTTCAAAACATCATGCTGTAAATAGTAAATACATACAATTTTATCTGTGAATTAAAAAAAAAAAAGATTAAAGAAAACCTCCATCCCCACAGATGAGTTAAGACTGCTCACTGATGGAACCAGTATGTATTACTAACCAAAGCTAGAACTCATTGCTGCAAGCATCTGGGTGACAGCGCTATTGATAGTCCTTCCTGCAGTACCCGTCCCTGGCAGAAACACCTTCAGTCTTCAGGCTGGGTGCCCAGTGATATGCTAGAAATATTAACTCCTCCTGCAAATCACCAGAGGGGATGCAGTCTCAGACTGAGTTTGAGTATTATTTTCCGGGTCTGGAGGAGGGACTCAGCAGAGAGCGATTCATGGTTTTGCAAAATGTGTTTACTCTGGTGGAACATGTGGGCTCACATGGGCAGAAGCACATTTGCACACATGCAAAACATAAGCCATGCACCGTCATCTTTTCACCCTTGTTTGGTCACCTTTGTAACCCTCCTTCCTCCTCCCTAATTGCCTCCCCCAGCCCATTTCCTCAGCCTCTTTTTATGGCAGTGGTTTTCAAACCTCAGTTTGCAAATGATCATCTGGGAAACGTGCTATAATGGAGATTCCTGGGTTCCCCCAACAGATTTTCTAATTCAGTGGGTCTAGGGTGGGGCCCTGCCTGCAAATGACATTTTTACCGAACATCTGAGATAGTCCCATTTGACCAGTTAAGTGCTATAAACAGAATGTCTGGGACTTATTGATATTTCAGAGACCCACAAGCAGCCTTGAGAACAAACATGTAAAATTCTTAGCTGAAAATTATGAAAACAAAACTGCAAAATAGAAATAGTTATACTGTATGTTTTATAGAACTTTATGTCAACTTGTCAAGTTCGCCTCAACTTTCACAGTTACATAGGAATTATTTTTTAATGAAGGATATGAGTGCAATTAATGTATTTGATACAATGTGTGTGAGGCCTACAAAAGCCTTATAAAAGCTGTAACCCCACGGACCCTGCTCTGAGAAATATGCCCCTAGATGATTTCTTGCTTGTAGCATTTTAGATCTGGAAGGCCCTTTAGAAATGTCCTTCTTCAATACCCAGATTTTACTATCAGAGAAACAGAGGCCTACAGGGGGAAGTACTTGCCCAAGTTTGCACAGCAAGTTCCTGAAGAGGCCAGACTAGAGTGAAGCATTTACAATTTACGTGCACATGCATGCGTGTGCAAGGGCTGGTTACATCCCTCTCAGAAGTCTCTTCTTTTTTGTTTTTATTTTTTTGAGACACAATTTCACTCTGTCTCCCAGGCTGGAGTACAGTGGTGCAATCTCAGCTCACTGCAATCTGTGCTTCCCGGGTTTAAGTGATTCTCATGCCTCAGCCTACAGAGTAGCTGGGATTACAGGCACATGCCATCACGCCTGGCTAATTTTTGTATCATTAATAGAGACAGGGTTTTGCCATGTTGGCCAGGCTGGTCTTGAACTCCTGACCGCAAGCGATCCACCCACCTCAATCTTCCAAAATGCTGGGGTTGCAGGTGTGAGCCACCACGCCCAGCCGGAAGTCTCTTCTTCATTTCTCTTTCACTCTGGCTGTTTTTTTTCCCTTTGGTCCCTGTGTTCTCAGGCCAGTCTGAAACCTGGCCCTGAACCCTGAGGGTAAGGAAGAAAGGTTAGTTGGGGGATCTCAGGGTTGAAATCAATAGGCATAGTATCCGTCAAGACCAGTCTTCAGCTTAAGTCCCTGTAGGGGGAAAGAGAGAGGAAATGCACCAAGGGGGGAAGAAGTGCTGAGTCATGTCACTTCAAGCAGACACATAAAAAACTGGCCAACTTCTTAGCAGCCCACTGAGTTCTGACAATGTGCTGGACATTGTGCACACTAAATTAAGCCGACGGAGTCCCTGCCCTGTGGAACCTTTCATTCATTCACCTACTCATTTCACAAATATTTGCTGAGCGTCCTACTGTGTGCCCCACACTGCCAACAAGGCAGATATGGAGCTTAGAACCTAGTCTGTGACACAGGCAACAACAGATGACAGATCAATAAACAAGGCATTTCAGTTAAGATATTTCAGATAGTGACAATTACTATGAAGAAAACAGAAGAAGATAATGAGAAGGAAAGTGGCTGGGTGCAGAGCATGCCATTTTAAAATAAGTTCTTGCTAGTTGAATGGATGAATAGTAAATTCCACGTGACCTGAAAGGGGATATACTTAGGCCATTTATTGTTTCTGATTCTGCCTTCCACAGGGTAAGACTGAACTTTCTTGCCCATTGTGAGCAATTCTGGCCAAGGAGTAGTGAGCAGAATTGACATGTCATTTCTGGCCTTCATGTTGGAATTCTAGTGAAAAACCCTTCAGAGGTCATTCTCTCTTCTGGCCTGCTGCTGATCAGTGCTATGTGTAGAGGCTGCCACGTTGGCCTGGTCTGGATGATGCTGAGATTGAGCGTGATCTCAGGTTGACCTGTGATGAACATGCAGCTGAAAAAAGAAATGAATCTTTGTTGCTTTAAGCCACTAAAATTTGGAAAGACATGTTAGTGCAGCATAACAGCATCACTTCTGACTAGTACTAATACAACCTGCAAGGCAAAATAAGTTTGAACTGTCACTCTGGATCCATTGGTAGGGGTTTTCTTGGCCCTGAATGGGAAACAACTTTGAGGTCCCAACTGGGCCTGGTAGGAAAGTGGGCTCTAATGAATTGGTGTTGACCAACACGCCTGTAGGTGGGAGGTGGCAGCTCTGGTACCACATGCCTGTCTTCCTGCTTTAACTTTCATAAGAGGTTCTTAACAGGATCTTTTTCTAGTCTCTCCTGAGCATCTGTCCTCACAAATGACTCTCATCAGCTGCTCTGCTTTATGTGGTTCTTCGCTCGTCTCTTTCCTAGTGCAGATTCTTCTCATTGGGTTTTAAGGTTCTTAAAATTCTGACCCTAACACACCCTCCCTCAGGGGACTTCTTGCTGGCCACTGAGCATGCAATACCCCTTCCCTGCTCTAGGCCTTGATCACTGAATGCTATCCTCTCACCCCACCCCCTGCAAACCTGCCTGTCCTGTGGGTATCCTTTAAATCTGGCTCTCAGAGGACTTTCCTTTGCAGCCACAGTGACCCTGCTCTCCTGAACCCAGACCACACAGTGCCCACACTCAATTAATCTTTGACAATCTTGTTTTATCTTATACTTCATTGCTGCATGGTTATCTAACAATCCTCATGTTGAACTCTCGACTCCCTAACTAGGTTATACACTCAAGGAATGGCCTGGGTTTTGCAATTTCTCACTGCAATGTCTTGGTGATAACAGGCACTTGAGAAATAAGTTTTTAAAGAGTTGATTGGATTGGTGGTGTGGGGCTAGAGATTAGAAGGGGAAAACTGACGTGGAGTTATCTAGTGGGCATTGTCCAGCCCATTCTGCCTGTCCCGTCTCCCAGGCCAGTCCTTCCTTCCAGGCTGGCACAGTCCCCGTGTGATGTCCCCTTCCTGAAATGGTTAGACTTCTAATCAAAAGGTCTATATTGGAGCAGCTCAGTAGAAGCCATTGCAGTGGGACACTCAGAAAAGGAACACACAGGATGTCTTGGCAGGATGAGACTAGGCAGCAATTCGACTTTAGGGGAAAGGGGAGGCTTCCCAGGGGAAAGGATGTTTAGGCTCTTCCCAGAAGAAGGTGTGGGGATTAACCCAACAGAGGGGCCAGAGGAATGCTCTGTGGAGATCCCAACCCAGGCCTGGGCTGGATAACTGGAGTTAGGGGCGAGCTGGAGCAACCTCTGACCAGCGACCACGGACGGGGCTGGAGGAGTGATGTGGGACCTCCCTGCTTGCAGGAAGGAGCTTGACCTCATCCTTAGCCCTGAGGGATGCCCTAGAGGGGTTTTAAGGATGGAAGAGACTGATCATACTGTCTTCGTGCCCTTATTTCATTTTCTGCCTTTCTTCTCCTGACTCTGCTCTTATTTTTCTATTCTTGGACTAACATACTTTGTGTTTTTTTTGGTTATCTTATTTGAAAATCAATATAACCACATCTATAAAAACAATTTTAAAGAATGCCCAAACCCCAGAGCCATCATCTCACCCAATTACAACTCTTGCCTTCACGTCTGCTTGGCCTCTTGCCCCCGTTCCTGCTGTGCCTGCATACATTTTGTAGAGATGTGTCCTCAGTGGACGTGAGATTTTTTTTTTCTCTTTTGCAGTTTTTTATACAAACATTTTCATTTGTTGTTCCTGTTTCCTTCTTTCCCAGAGGCTTTAGGCTCCCACTCTCCTCTCCCTGACTTTCTCTCTGTCCATCCACCACTCCACCCCTCAGGCCTGCCTATATGAAAGAGGTCTCTTTCTATGCAGAAAACCCACTTTAACAAGATGTGGGTGCTCTTACACAGACCTCATATGAGGAAAATAGCACATCAGTGAACTTGGAGTCCCTGGGAGTCATAGTGATGTTCACCAGAAAATCAGACAATGGTAATGTACCTCCCCCATCAGGTTGCCAAAAATTAGAATAGGTTTTGTGTTTTTTGTTGTTGTTTGTTTGAGATGGAGTCTTGCTCTGACACCAGGCTGGAGTGCTCACTGCAACCTCCGACTTCCTGGTTCAAGCGATTGTCCTGCCTCAGCCTCCTGAGAAGCTGGGATTACAGGCACATGCCACCACACTCAGCTAATTTTTGTATTTTTAGTAGAAACAGGGTTTCACCATGTTGGCCAGGATGGTCTTGATCTCCTGACCTCGTGATCCACCTGTCTCGGCCTCTCAAAGTGTTGGGATTACAGGCGTGAGCCACCGCACCCGGCCGGTTTTGGGGTTTATTTTAAGAACGTGTCAGAGCCTGGCATATGCCTCCATTGCCGGTGGCAGCATAATTTGCTCTTTTGGAGTAACAATTTGTCAAGAGGCATCAAAGCCTTACTTTGACCTTGTATCCCTATTTGGGAAGTTTATTTAGAAGAGAGTTTCCAGAAAACGAGAAAGCTGTGTGCCAAAAGGGGGTTCTTGCAGCCTATTGCACCTCAGGGCAAAATTAGAAACAAAGCGTACTCCAGGGTCCTTCTGTTTCATGGAATCTTTCCCAGACATCTGAAGGGTCATCATGGAGAAGAGGCAGCACCTTAAGGAGAGCAGTGACAATCTGTGATGTGACAATTACATAAGGCGTTGCGTCCTTCCTGAGATTACAGAAAACCTGTATAGAGAGAGGCTAGCTCTTCACTGGAAAAATGAAGGTTTTGCCTACTTGGAATAATAAGAGCATGACAGCTTCTTTTTTTCTCTTCTTTCATCTCATCTCTTCTCTTTTTTTATAGCTTGTCTTATTCAGTTAAACTTCAGTCATTACCATAGAAAAAAGTAAAAGGCAATATATATATTGAATGTGTAAGGCCCATATTCCACTAGGAATGATGTCACAAAAGGACAGCCTGACCCTCGCTGCTGTATCAAGCATGGGCACAGCGCACACTGCTGCATACAGGGGTCAGAGCAGGAGGTGCTCCTGGGTATCATGATCTTGCTTTTTGTCCCTCATGGTCATGTCTCATTTCAACTGCACCATAATCGTGCTGGGTGGGTGATGTAAATCCCCATTTTATAGAGGAGAGAGCTGAGTCCTTAGGGCTCCTGGCAGTTGCCATCCAGGAAGCCCCTGCTACCTTCCAAGCTTAGAATCTCCCCACACTATCTCCTTGGATGCTCACATAACAGCTCTGCAGAGCCACTGTTCAAACCTGCTCTTCATGATGGGGAAACTGAGGTGCTGTGATTTGCCAAAGAGCCGTAGCCAGTAAGGATCAAGGCAGCATTCACGCCTGGGTTCTCTGACTGTAAATCTGGATGTGTTTTTTTCTTTTGAATTTTATTATGAATGCCTTCTTTGTTCATTGTCATTATTGTCATCATTATTGATCTCTACCAGGTCCCCTACCCCCAGCCACTTGCCTCCTCTGTTGCAAGAGGAGATGAGGAGACAAGTGTGGAATTTTTATTCCCATTCCCTTCCCTCTTCCATAGGCAGCCACTCCAGTGTGCTTGCTGCAGGCCCTGCATGAGGGCCTGCATGAGGATCCTCCCTGTCTTGTTCTGATTGGGTATCTGTTTTTAATTTAGACAAATGGGATTCTGCTATAGATCTCAATCTGGTTTTTTTGCTTACTCAACACTCTTTTTCAGAGCCAGTCTTGGTGTTCTGTGTTCACCTGGTTCATCTGAGGGGCTGCATCTACCCTGCCCTTGCCATAGATCCTGCCCTGTTTGCTTCTCCTGTTGCTGCTAGTGGACATGAGGTAACCACAGCCTAGTTCTGTGATGAGCTCTTCACACCTGTACCCATATGGACTGTGGGAGAGTTTCTCCGATATGGACCGTGATGCGGGTGAGTCATAGTGCACACTCACACTTAATTTCACAAGTACTGCCAGATTGTGTTCCAGAATGACTGTACCAATTTACACTTCCACAGGCAGTGCTCAAGATTTCTGTTTCCGTCTGTCCTCGCCAGCACCTGGTATTGGCAGATGCATCAAAAAGGATGCATTTGACAGCTCAACCGCATCAGAGCACTTGATTAGCATCCCTGTGATGGTCCTTTCTGCTGCAGACATCACTTTGTCATAACAGCATTTTGAGCAGGAAGAAGCATCAGGCAGGAAAAAAGGGGCCTTTTTACTGTGACTCCCTATCTTCTGTTAGGGAAGAAAATTTTCCCCAGAAATCCCCAGTAGACTTCCCCTATGTCTCAATGGCCAAACTGGGCCAGATAAGCTCCCAGCCAGTCCCTGACAGAGATAACAAGATTGTCATGGCTGTTTCAAGCCAGGGCCAATTCTTCCCCCTGCCATGGACTTCTTTTGAGGACATTGCTATCTCCCTTATCCCTGAATAGAACTGGGAATATTTTAATAAAGAAGAAGAGAGCAGTGGCTGATCAGTAACTTGGCAGCCAACAGAGTCTTCTACATCAGAGTTCTGCATTTGCCAATTTTTTGCATGCATGCTGCCTCTTCTATACAAGGGATCTTCCCCCACATCTGTTTGATTTGCAGAGAATTTCAGAAGCAGCGAGTCACTCATACATGTCCATTGCTTTGGGGATTAGATCCATCCAGCTCATTTTGGAAACGGCAATTCTTTTTGCCAGGCAGACATGAGACCCATTTCCACACCAGCTGCTCCAGCTGAGATTCCCATGCAGGTTCTGCATGACAGAAATCAATAGAAAGATTCAAAGGGCAGAGCACCAAAGTTCCTGCCCTGCACCATAGTGTCAAAGCAGAATGCCTGCTGAGGACAGGTGGAGATGAATACCTGTCAGAGAGTATCACTTCTGCAAGCAGCAACTTCCCCTTCTTATCAGCCATGTGGATGCCATAGTAACCTTGTGTTTCTGGCTAGCTCAAGAAATTAATTTATAGGATGGGTGCAGCAGGTCCTGCCTGTAATCCCAGAACTTTTAGATACTGAGGCGGGACGATCACTTGAGGCCAGGAGATTAATACCACCCTAGGCAACTAAGGAGACCCCCATCTCTATAAAAATTAAAAAAAAAAAAAAAAAAAAAAAGCAGTTTTGGTGGCACATGCCTGTGGTCCCAGCTAATTAGGAGGCTGAGGTGGGAGGATCGCTTGAGCCCAGGAGGTCAAGGCTACAGTGAGCTATGATCATACCATTGCTCTCCAGCCTGAAAGACAGATTTGAGACTCTGTCTCTAAAATAAATAAATAAATAAATAAAAATAAAAGAAATGGAAACCTTATAGTTATAATTTGTTGAGCACTTATCTTTGCCAGGTGGCCTGGGAAGCATTTTATTTCTACGATCTCATAGATATCTCTTGGCAGCCCTCTGAGAGCATTGATATATTATTGCCACATCACAGGCTCTTATAGAATCCTGGTTCTGACGATTATCAGCCATGTGGCCTTAGGAAAGTCACTTCAGTTTTTTGTACCTTAGCTTTCTCATTTCTACATGAAGAATGATAATAGTATAGTGCACCTGCTCACAGAGTTAATAAACATAAAGTGCCTAGAATGGCACTTGATACTTATTAGCTACTATTGTTGCCATTTTTTAAAATGAAGAAATCGAGAGGTTCAGAGGGGTCAATTTACCAAAAGTTAGTTATAAGTAGCAGGGCCATGATTTGAATCCAAAAGCTTCTGGCTCCGAAGCTGGGCTTTTATCCAAGGGAATATCACCATTACTCCCCTCATCAGTAGAATCAATTTTCAGGTGAAGACTCGGTGACAAAGACCACAAAGACATAGTGTAATTCTTTTAACACATGACTGGATCATTTCTGGAAGGTGGCTAGGGACATGGATACTGGGCCATAGAGCAAGCATGCATGGGATGGAAAAGACACAGTGCTCAATTCCTAATTTGACCAGTCAACCTTGCAGAGCCTCCACCTCCTTATTTTTAAAATCAGGTTTTCATTATAGTTCCTCCCAGTAAGGATTTTAAAAGTGCCTTATAAGCTGACCATCTCTAGCGTTCCTTATTCCAAAATTAGGATTTTATATGTCACTTTATATTATGTGTCACATCTCAATTTCCACTTACACTGACAAAAAGTCTAAGAGTCATTTCCCCCCAACTCCATTTTAGTCACTGCGAGGCTCAGGAAACCAGAATTTCAGAATCTTCTGGAAGAGATGTTTCCTTTCTTAACCAAGCTGAATGGTTTGGAGGCAGGCACCGCTGGTGTTTTTAGAAGGTTGGTTAACCACAGTGCCTAGCGGTTTGGGGAAAAATAAATCAGGTAGCTTTCTGTCGCACGAGACATTCCCTTACCACATTTGTCCACTTGAGCACTTTTATTTTATTTTTATTTTTATTATTTTTATTGTTTTGACAGAGTCTCACTGTTGCCCAGGTTGGAGTACAGTGGTGCAATCTTGGCTCACTGTAACCTCCACCTCCTGGGTTCCAGCAATTCTCCTGCCTCAGCCTCCTAAGTAGCTGGGATTACAGTTGTGTGCCACCATGCCTAGCTAATTTTTGTATTTTTAGTAGGGATGGGGTTTCACCATGTTGGCCAGGCTGGTCTCCAACTCCTGACCTCAAGTAATCTGCCTGTCTCGGCCTCCCAAAGTGCTGGGTTACAGGCATGAACCACCGCACCCGGCCCACCTGAGCATTTTTAGATGTAGACCTGGTGATGGGTCTGAGGGGCCGCATGTTCAGTCTGAATGGGGATCGCAAGCTCAGTGATGTGGCTTTAAGCAAAAAGGATGGCTTCAAGGTCTAGATTTCCTTGGCAGGACATTTTAACTTAAACCTGCATAACTAGTAACTTGAAGATCTTTTAATTTTATTGTTTTTTAATTTAACTGACCCCTTTCTCCCTCCTTTTCTCCCTCCATCCCTTCATTCCTCCCTCCCTTCCTTTCGACACAGGTCACCCGATATAGAATCACATACCTGGGAGATGGTGCCAGCCAGTGAGGCTCAAATTTGAACCACACACAAATCTCCAGGGGTCCTTGTTAAATGCAGAGTTTTGACCAATTTTTCCGTGTGGGGCTGAGCATCTACTCTAGTAATGAGCTCCCAGCCAGTACTGATGCCGCTGGTCCACGCACCAACCCACTTCAACTTGTGAGGAAGGGTCTGGTACCCTCCCTAGCCCTCCTCATGCACCAACCCATTTCAACTCATGAGGAGGGGTCTGGTCCCCTCCCTAGTCCTCCTCACACAGGTGGTTGCAGATACTGTCTAGAATACCAGATTGATTGTGCACACATTTGATCTCCCTGACCATCCTGGGAGGTGTGAGAATAACAACAATTTTTCTTTCTTTTTTTTTTTTTTTTAAGATGAGAAAACTGCTAGTCAGAGATGCTAAAAATAACTCGGCACAGCTGATAAGTAGCAAAGATGAAAGTCCAAGTGCAGAGGCAGTTCCAAGTCTCTGTAGTCTTCTCCAAGAGCTGATGGATGAATGTGACCCTCCTGGGATGGAAGGTGTCCTTGTGCTAGTCATGAACAGGACAGAAAGCAAGTGCCATTTTCTCTTCTCTTCCCCTCTTTATCTCTGAGATCTTAACTTGTCTGCTTCTTTTCAGAAGACAGTGATGCACTGTATTCAGGTGATAGCCCCAGCAGTAACATTGATGCAGAGAAAATGGAATACTTTTTCCAAGAGACCAGAAGACACATGAAGCTAGAAAAAGGAGCCCAGAAAACTGCCACATTTTACCTATATAGAAAAGCATATCCCGGCCAGGCACAGTGGCTCACGCCTGTAATCCCAGCACTTTGGGAGGCCAAGGTGGGCGGATCACAAGGTCAGGAGTTCGAGACCAGCGTGGCCAATATGGTGATACCCTATCTCTACTAAAAATAAAAAAATAAAATAAAAAAATAATTAGTGTGGTGTGGTGGTGCATGCCTGTAATCCCAGCTACTCGGGACGCTGAGATAGGAGAATTGCTTGAACCCAGGAGGCTGAGGTTGCAGTGAGCCGACGTCGTGCCACAGCACTCCAGCCTGGGTGACAGAGTGAGATTGTCTCAAAAAAAAAAAAAAAAAAAAGGCATATCCCCCTCTTCCTTCCTGCTCATTTCTCCCGTAATACATAATGCTTTTTATGGTGATTTGGTCACTGCCGAGCTGTCTTCATTTAATGTGGTTTTGACAGAATAGTTGGTCGGGAAATTTTATTTTCAATTAAAATAACTTGCTGAACTGCCTCGGTTTTGAAAGGATTCCGTTAGGATGGCTAATTATATAGTAGTTGCTACAAGGAGATACTTGCACTCAATTTCAGCTCTTAGGTAATTCAAATCAAACGCTTGAGATTTTCCTCCCTGGAGCTGTGTGCAACCATCTTCCTCTCACACTGCAGGCTTCCCATGAGTTATTTTTAGAAACCCAAATTTAAGCAGCAATTTTGGCAGAGCCATTTCTAGTCTAGTGGAGTAAACCATATGTACTGATAAATGCAGCCAAAGAGTTAGTTTCTTTAAAAAGTAACAAAACCGTCTCTCTCCATTCATGGGGGTTAAATGTTTACAAACTGCAAACTATCCGTTGTACTATTATATTCATTTGTGAACTCTAGCTGAAGTGAGAGATCATGGATATTACTTCAAAATTACAAAAGATGTGTCCTTTTGCAAACTGTTGTCATAATACTCATTTTTTTCCAAGATGGCAGGCCTTGGCAGAATTTACTGGGGACTCTGTTTTGGCCTTTGGATTTCCTGTGAAACATGGAGATCCCTTTCTTTATTTTCATACTCTGCTCTGATTTCTTCATTCACCAGAGCACTTGTAATATATCTCATCATGCTTATAAGCAGGAAACCTCCTCCTTCTATGTTAGAACATATTCTTGTGGGCAGGGGCTGGATTTTTTTTACCTTCTTCATGCCTGGCACATAATAGATGCTCAAATAGTGAGTGAATAGATCGATGAATCATTAAAATTATATTTCTATTTTCTCCTTTTTAAAAAAAAAATCTTTTATTACGTAAATATTAAATGATTGCATTCATTTCGGAAAAATTAAAAACTTTCCACGTAAGGCCAAAGTCCTTTTAGCTCACCCATCCTCAATCCTTGTCTCCTCATTAGTTCTGTGTAGGTCACATTTGTTATCTTTTAGAGCACATTCCTGCAGACCATTCTAATTCATTTAAGTGTACACGCATGCACATACACACACTGAGTACACATTGTGTACGCCTCTGGTAGAGTATTTTGTGGTTTACCCCTTTTCACTCAGCAATATATTGAGGAGTGCTATCCATGGTAGCCACTCTATTCTTTTTAACTGCTACATTGTTTTGTTGCATCATGTGGATGTACCCACCTTTTATTTGGACCGAATACACAAATTCTTTATCTGCTTTCCCATTCATTATACTTCCAGATCGCTTCTCATGTGTAAGTTGACAAACCCAGCCAGGTTCACTGCTGTCTTTTGGTAGCTACAACACATTTTATCAAAATCAGCCACTTGCCTTAGAAATTATATCAAACCAGTAGACAGATTATGTAAAATTCAAAAGGTTGTCAGAGGGACCAGAGTTTCCTTTGTCCTCACAGTCTAGAGAAGTACCCTGTGCTCTAGGAACCCCACAGGGTTGGACAGTGAGTGATGCTGACCACCACTCCCTCTGTGTTGTGACACAGTGATCTGGTGTCTGCTCTGCCCACAGCCAGCTGGGTTTCCTTGAGCAGATCATTTCTTCTCCCGGGACGTTACTTCTCTTATCTGCACAGTGGACTCAGTGAGCAGCCTGAAGCTCTTAGACTGAATAACTGGGCCTATACACTGCCACCAGGATTGACATAAAGAACGTCCTGTTAGCTCACCCTTCACTACATGTTGGGGTGGGGAAAGGCAATTCCTGATAAAGCTCCAAGCTCCAGCCCAGAGCTCTGAGGTGAGACAATGTCTCAAAGAGCCCATGAGTGGCAAGGAATGTATTGTCTTTAGATTTTCCTCCTCTTTCCTACTATTTTGCCATCCAATTAAAATGAATATATATTTTTTCTTTTGCTTAGGTTTGTCTTTGTTCTAAGCAAGGCGGTATGATGATGGGAAAAAAGGTTGTGGACCCCTGAATTCTACTTCCAAATTTGTTTAATTCTAGCTGTGTGTTCTTAGGCAAGTCACTTACCTTCTCTGGGCTTCCGTCTATTGACATCACAATTCCAAATGAGCCAGGTATCCACTTAAATGACACTGAAAAGTTGAAAACCACACTCACTTATGAGTGATTCATTTGGCATTTGTGAGCCTTGTCACCTGCAAATAGGTCATCTCATGAATTGATGAGGCATCCTCAGACCACCAGAGCCCATGAAACCTTCTTGTTTCACAGGAGAATTTGCAGCTGTCCTGGCCCCTGGTGACACATGCTAAGCCCTTCAGGGGCTTCCAAGAGAGGCCCAGAGAAGGTGCTGAGCTGCCATGATTCACAGGTGAAGTTTTCTCACCTAGGCCCTGAGGCTTTGTGGTGGATCCACGGCAAAGGGTATTCCCCTGCTTTGAGGCTCAGGACCACAGAGGTCACAGGATCTGATTCAGATGCCAGCGGCTTTCCCTAGGGGGCCCAATCAGGCTTTCCATGTAGGGCAAGAGTTATGGCCCCCTGCTGGGTGTTTCATATGGGTCAGCAGACTCAATGCGGTTCTGAAGGTGAAAGGTCAGTGTAAATGGGTGTGAAGCCACATGGGAGGCATAGCCCAGCTAAGTGTCTGGGGTTTTGGTTCCCCTAGTCCCAGAACGTTGTTTTTTGCCCCTACTGTGAGTTTCTGTTCCTGAACACCCCTTAGTTAAGTGTTCCCTGGTTGAGCAGGTTTCTACCAAAGGAGACCAAAGCCTGTGGTGCTTTTCCGCTGCTGAGCTCGCTGGGGTAGGTGACTAACCCTCTCCTAGCATCTGCTTCCTAACCTGCTTGGGCTTCAAGGGGTGAAATGAGACTCTGCAATAGGTGCTCAATCCACATTTCTTTTATTTCCCTTTTCCTGTTTTATATGGAAAAAATAACTCATAATTTTATAAGCACTGAATCTATAACTGAGCTTCCAAAAACCCACCCTGGGCATTTTTTCACATTAACCAAGATAAACAAAAAGGCAGTATCAAGAATAGAGAAAATGTCATTAGGAAGGTGTACATGATAAATTAGTTTTCTAAGACAGGAATGGTGATCGTTTCCATTTATCAAGCCTCTCTGACTGCAAATTTTTCAGCAGCTGCCTTCCTCATTTTAATAAAATGCTTGCAGATCTGGTTTGCATTTTTGTAGATCTGGTTTGCATTTTTGTAGATAAATGCAGAACAAGTCACACTGACGCTCCCTGCATCTGATCATCTTCCCAGCCATCAATACCATTTTCATTCACAGCCTGGAAACTTTAAGAAATGAGTCAACCTGACCTATGATTCACAGATATTTGATCTGAAATGCTTGGTGGTGTGGGGTTGGTGGATGGGGTAGAAACAAAAATAAATTTCCTGACCCTAAAAGTCAATTCAAGTGAACTAGAATGGGCAGAGAGGGGTCGTGGGGATGGTTCCTGCCCTTCAGGAGCTGCACTTCCAAGTCTGACTTAGGGTGATCACACATCCAGGGTTGCTGGTGGAGCTTCAGTTTATGCCTGTGGTCCCAGCCTCTTAAACAGTTAGCGTGCCTGTCCACGATTAGAAGTGTCACAGGTTGGAAGATGTAGGGTTCTGAGGAGAGTAGAGTGGCAGTTCTTAAAGGCCAGAGATAACATTTAATCATGTGTATCTCCAGTGCCTAGCCTCTTGTAAAGAATTAATACATAAATGCTTGCTGGGTAGGCGAGTGAGTGAGTAAGTGGTTTCTTAACCTTCCCTCCTTGTTCTCTAAATTATTTCTCATTTTTCTTTGCATGTTTGAAGCACCTGGTGACTCTACTGGGTTCTCAATAAGTATATTTTGAATAAGCCAGAGGTTCAGTGATCAGTTTCTTACTTGCTCGTAAGCAACCCCATGCTATCTAGCTCTGAGACTTTGAGTGAGTTAGCCCAGATTAGTTAGAACTTAGTACTAAGAACAGTGACTTCCACGTAGTAAGTTCCTAAGAAATGGTAATGGAGGAGGTGGAGGTGGTACTATTGTTATTAGCCATCTGGCTTTACTACCAGTTTTTGTCTTTTTTTCCCCCTAATTGTAACAGGATTCGTAGACTATATATATATTTGAGACCTCATATATATTTTTAGAAGATAAGTCAAAAATATTATAAGAAATTGAAAAAATGAATAAAATAGTTATCCTAATCTTGTGCCCTTGGTAACATACTATCAATTATCATTATCAATGTGCTATACCCCATTTATGTCCGTTTATACAAGTGTTGACAGGGTCTCACTTTGTTGCCCAGGCTGCCGTGCAGTGGCGCAAACTTGGCTCACTGCAGCCTCGACATCCTGGGCTCAAGCAATTCCCCCACCTCAGCACCCCGCCGTGTAGCTGGGACTATAGGCACCAGCCACCACGCTTGGCTAGTTAGGGTTTTTTTGTTTTGTTTTGTTTTTGGAGTTTTTTCTTTTTTTCTTTTTTTTTTTTTTTTTACATAGTTGTTATCTTAAGGTGATTTCCAATTTTTTTTTTCCACTTACATTTTTCCACAAGCATTGTCCACGTTATTCCATAACCTTTTCAACTACCATTTTGAAATTTGCTTTTATCCATGTGGTTGTTTGTGATAAACTACAGGTTGCTGACTTTCTTCCCCTTCTGTAAATAAAGTTTTCTTCCTAGTATGTCCTGTATCTCAAGAGGATCTCATCAGTGGAATCATTAGATCAAAGGATATGACTGTTGCTCAGCTCTCTGTGTGTATGTAAATTAATAGGCTGTTTATTTGAGCAGTTGTAGGCTTACAAAAATATTGAGTCAAAAGTATAGAATTCCCATATATTCTCCTCTTCTCCCTCCATATCCCCTATTATTCTGGTACATTTGTTACAATTTATGAACCAATATTGATACATTAAGAGTTACTGGAGTCCATAGTTTACATTGGGCTTCACTCTTTGTGTTGTATAGTTTTGTGGGTTTTAACAAATGCATAGTGTTATGTACCTACCATTATAATATCATACAAAGTAGTTTCACTGCCCTAAAATTCCCCTGTGCTTCCCCTATCTCTCCTCATTACTCCCTATCTCCCCCTAACCCCTGGCAACCCACTAATCTCCATAGTTTTGTCTTTTTCAGAATCACACAGTTGGAATCACATAGGATGTAGTCTTTTCTTTTTTTCTTTCTTTTTTTTTTGAGATGGAGTCTCACTCTGTTGCCCAGGTTGGAGTGCAGTGGTGCGATCTCGGCTCACTGTAAGCTCTGCCTCCCGGGTTCAAGCAATTCTTCTGCCTCAGCCTCCCGAGTAGCTGGGACTACAGGTGCCGGCCAATGCGCCCGGCTAATTTTTTGTATTTTTAGTAGAGACAGGGTTTCACCATGGTAGCCAGGATGGTTTCAATCTCCTGACCTCGTAATCCGCCCGCCTCGGCCTCCCAAGGATGTAGCCTTTTAAGACTGATTCTTTCACTCAGTAATATGCATTTAAGGTCCCTCCATGTCTTTTCATAGCTTAACACCTCATTCATTTTTAGTGCTGAATAATATTTCTTTGTCTAGATTTACCACAGTTTATTTACCCTGTCACCTAATGAAAGGCATCTTGATTGCTTCCAGGTTTTTGGCAATTATGCATAAAGCTGCTATAAACATTTGTGTGTAGGTTTTCGTGTGGATGTAAGTTTTCAGCTTATTTGGGTAAATATCAAGGTGTTCTGTTGCTAGATCTTATGGTAAGAATATGTTTTGCTTTATAGGAAACTGCCAAATTGTCTTCCAAAGTGGCTATATCATTTTGCATTCCCACCAACAATGAGAGTCCCTGTTGCTCCAAATCCTCCACCAGAATTTGGTATTCACGTTTTGGATTTCAGCATTCTAATAGGTGTGTAGTGGTATCTAATTGTTGTTTTAATTTGCATTTCCCTGATGACATATGTTTATTTGCCATCTGTATACCTTCTTTGATGAGATGCCTGGTAAGGTCTTTTGCTCATGTTTTAACTGGGTTGCTCATTTCCCTGTTCTTGAGTTTTAAGAGTTCTTTGTATACTTTGTATAAAATTCCTTTAAGTGACATGTCTTGTGCAAATATTTTCTCCCAGTCAATGGCTTGTCTTTTCATTCTCTTTATAGTGTCTTTGCAGATCAGAAGTTTTTAATTTTAATGGAGTCCAGCTCATCAATTAGTTTTTTCATAGATTTTGCCTTTGGTGTTGCATCTAAAAAGTTATTGCCATACTCAAGGTCATCTAGGATTCTCTCCTTTGTTATCTTCTGAGAGTTTTATCGTTTTAAATTTACTTTTAGGTCTATGATGCATTTTGAGGTAATTTTTGTGAAGGGTTTAAGATCTATGTTTAGATTCTTTTTTTGCAAATGAATGTCTGGTTGTTTCAGCACCATTTGTTGAAAAAAATTATCTTTCCTCCATTGCAATGTCTTTGCTCCTTTGTCAAAGGTCAATTGACTATATATATGTGAGTCTGTTTCCAGGCTGTCTGTTCTGTTCCATTGATCTGCTTGTTTATTCTTTTGCCAATACCACGCCATCTTGATGACCATAGCTTTATAGGAAGTGTTGGAGTTGAGTAGTGTCAGTTCTCCAGCTTGTGTGTTCTTTTCCTGCAGTATTGTGTCAGCTATTCTGGGTCTTCCGCCTCGCTATAAAAGAATCAGCTTGTAAATATCCACAAAATAACTTGCTGGGATTTTGACATACCACAGATTGTTTATCTCTTCACTTACTGAAGGACATCTTAGTTGCTTCCAATTTTTGGCAACTGCAAATAAAGGTGCTACAGACATTCATACATAGGTTTTTGTGGGAACAGGAAACCTACTCATTTGGGTAGACACCAAGGAGCACAATTATTGGATCACATGGTGAGACTATGTTTAGCTCATTAGGAAACTGCCATAGCTATATGTTTTTTGCATTTGTTCAGAGATTTTTTTGTTACCATGTCACTAACATGATTAATTCTCAGAATAAACCTTTGGGTTGGGGGTTATTAGCCTTGCCTTCTGGCTAATGTTATTAAATGTTGTTGCTGAAAGAAACACTGAAGATTCCTAAGCCTCTAAGCTTTCTGAGTGTGAGATCCGCATCCCCTATCACTGCTCCTCTATGGGTTCCATGGCACCATGAGTACCATGAGTACACCATGAGTACCATAGTGGACACTAGTTGCTGAATTAGTGTCCACTACACACTGAATACCAATTATGGAAAAACCACTTCACCGTACAAATGAAAACACAAAGGTCCCAAAACGAGAAATGAGATACTTCTGGCCAAACGGCATTTTACTAGTAAGAGAACCAAGACTAAAACTAAACTATTGTGCCTTGTAGATCTATAGACCTATATTTTGAGCCAGCAGTCCTTGACTCACTACATTCTAGCAAGACAAGCTGGAAGATTCTTAAATCTGTAGTTAGTACTGCATTGAACACCCCCCACCCCCCGTCACTTTCAGGCCTACCCACTACTGACTGCCATTACCAGATTGCCCAAAGATGCCCAAAATGGTGTTCTAATCTGAGTATAAGGCCACTGTAGCTACAAAGTCTCGTAGGGTAACGAGTGATAATAGTAGTGACAACAATAATAAAAAATAGCCAAGAATTATTGATTGCTTAGTATTGTCAGGGTCTTTGCATATATTATTTCATTTTACACTCATAGCTGCCCCTTGGTTCAGCATCATTACTAGCCACAATTTAGAGATAAATAGATTGAGCTTTAGGGAGGTTAAATAACTTGTTCGGGGTGCTACAACTTTCAGTGGTAAAGCCACATGTGTGTCCATCCATTCTCGACTCCACTTAGCAGTGTACTACTTTACAGTTAAAATAATGAGATTTAGAGTTAGATGGACCTGCATTAGTATTCTGGAGCAGCCATATTGTCAGTCATGTGATCTTAACCTTGTGCCTTCTAGCTGCAATGTTCCCATCATGGGGTAGTAACATCCATGGCAGACGCTGTCCCTTGTTACCTCAAAACCATTGCCTCCCACTGTACAGAACATCAATATGTTCAAAGAGTTGGCAGGAGGCACCAAGTCTCATGGAAGTCAGACTCTTATCCCAATCTGGTGAGATGAATCATGACTGGTTTAAACTAGATATGGTAATGGCAGCCAAGTTACCCAGTCTTGTTAGGAACAGTATGCTGAGGAGAGAGTCTCTTCTCAAATGAAAAGGCAAAGCCCGTTGCAAAGGAAGCTTATTACTCTTTTCCTTTCTTCCTCTGTAGATCTTGGACATGATACCTGGATGTGCGGCAGCTATCTTGTAATTATGAGGTGACAAGTCAATAGACTGAGATAGTGGAGCAGCAAAGATAGAAAAGGTCTGGATTTTTTATAGCATTGTTGAACTGTTCCATCAGCCTAAGACAGATGACTATCTCCAGACTTCTTGTTATGTACAACATATCCTGTTGTTTAAGTCACTCTAACTTGGATTGTTTCTTATTTTCAGCTGAAATTATTTCTAATAGATATACAGATTTCCAACAAAGCACAGTGTAGAGCAGCTTAACGTGGTACCTATGTGCCAAAGTTCCAGAGCAAGAGTTCCTGGGTTCTAATCTTGGCTCTGTGGCGTGACTTTAGACAAGTCACTTAGCTTCTCTGTGACTCGCTTTTCTCATGTATAAAATGCTCAGTAACTGTGTATTGACTGTTGAATAAAGGATAATAGTGATACTGAATTCATATGGTTGTTAGGATCATTGAATGACTAAACATTTTATAAAATGATTAGAACATTGCTTGGCACATTGTAATTGGCTGCAGGTGTGCTTGTCAAAGTAAAATTAAAAGAAAAGTAGTCACTATTATAGGCTTGGGTTTGCATCTTGATCCCATCATTGGGCCACTTGTGGTGTTTAAGCAGAACCTTCACCCTTTCACTACTGAGGCTCATAGAGCATGAAACTCCCCCTAAAATCTGTCTCAAAGCAGCCACAATGGTGGTTTCTTTTTGACAAAAAAAGGCTCCTTAGAGAACGTTGGCTTGCAAAGGAGAGGCTGTGACTACCAAGTCGTGTCAACAACTGAATGGCCGAAATACCCAAACTTGCCCATGCAAATGGGCTTGGGTCTCTCCTGGCAGCCCCCTTTGAAGGCTCTAGACTTATCTGTGAACTCCTTTTTTGAGAGGGTCTTTCCAACTAGTGGTTTATTCTTTGACTCTCCTCATACCTTTCTTGCCAGAGAGTGAGAGTGAGAAGGAAGGGCTAATGCCTGAGCTCCTGCCCTTTCTATGCAGTGAGGGTCAAGATCCTCAGCTGGTGTTTGAGGCAACTGTTGTAACCTGGGTCTCTCCTTTTCTACCATCCAAGTTGCCACCTCTGTCGAGGTCCCACTCTAATTTGGGCAGCCACTAAGCAATATTTTGAAATATACCTTGTTCATGGGTTTAAAGGATCAACTGGTAGGTGTGTCCATTAGCAAATCCTATGGAACAAATATCTGCTCTTTTTACCCCCTACTTACCTTCTCCACCAAGGACAGTTCAGACAAAGTTGTCACCACCTTTGGCCTGATTTACTGCAGGAGCCTCCTAATCTATCTTCCTGTTTCTACTCTATCCTTTATCCCCCCTTGGCAGCCAGGGGATCCTTTAAAAATGTGAACCAAAGCATGGGACTAAACCACTCAAAATCTTCCCATGGATCTCATCTCAGATTAAAATCCTAAGTGCCTTCTCTTGTCCTTAGTGAACCCCAGGTGCACCGTTCCTCTGCCACTTTGCCCCCTTGTTTATCCTACTTCCCACACTGGCCTCCTTGCTGTGGGCCAGACATATCTGAGACCAGTGTGGCTTCAGGGCTTTTGCACATACCATTTTCCTTTTCTGGAACACTCTCTCTTCCTCGCACATCTGCCTGGCTCTCTGCTCAGATGTCAACTCTCAGAGAGGCCTTTTCTGACCACTCCCTCTAAAAGAGTTTCCCCCGCCCCTCATTTCCTATCATTATCTGTAGTACTGATGACTTGCGGATGTTATTACAAATTTGGTTATTTTTTGCATCCTCCAGCAAAATGTAAGCCAAGTGAAGAATGAGGTATTGTTTTGTTCATCAAGAAATCCACAGAAACCAGAACATTCTGTAGCAGGTGATCACTAAATATTTGTTAAACTACAAAAAGCCATTTTGGGTTAGAAATAAGGTATAGCTGACACAATTCTAAGCCTGATGTTTCTTATGAGCCTGCTAAATTGGCCCTGAAACCACCTCCCAGAAACCTCTAGATATGTTCTGAATAATGGGAGCAATGCTGGACCAGTGTTTGAGGTTCCAAAGTGAATACATGAAAGTGAAAATGAAGCTACATGTGACTGGATGAACCCTCTTACATTTGTTTAAAAATCCTCTTCATCATGATTAGTTCACGCTCTCTTTTTTTTGCTTTGCTCCTAGGCACCAGACAAGTCATTCCAAATATGGGGTCTTGGTACCAGTCAGAACGAGGTTCCCGTCTGTGGTTTAAAAACAAAATGACCTTGTTCCTTGATATTCTTTCCATTGAAAGATGGGATATATGACTTTTCCTTGAGTCTGTGCAGGCTTGTGACTGCTTTATGCAGCTCCTGCCTGGTTTTCTGAGCATACTTATTCCGGGGAAAGCACTGGGACTGTCGAGCCGAAGAGGTCCCTGGTGGGTGCTCTTGTTTGTAGCCTCAGCTGAGCTCCCAGCATCAGCCAGCAACCCTGAGAGCCGCCATCTTGGATGCACATGTAGGCCCTCTGCACCTTCAAAAGTCCGCGGCCTGGCTGACATCTGACCACAAGGGCATGGGAAACTCCAAGTGAGAACCACCCAGCCAAGCCCATCCCAAATTCTTGACCAAAAAAATCATGCAACATGAAACAATTATTGTTTTACAACACTAAGTTTTGCAGTAAATCTGTAATCTGCAATAGTAATGAGAACCCCACCTTAACTCTTCCTCCTACGTACTAGGCAATCATGAGAAAAACCTTTTTTTTAACACTCTGGGCATCAGATTTCTCATCTGTAAGTTAAGAGTGATAAGATATATTGATGTGGTTGTTGTTTCAAGCAAAAGCAAGTTTTGTCCAAAACCTAGCATGCTTCTCCACACAAACAATATTTTCTCAAATTTAAGTGCCTTCATTTTATGACTCACCCTTAATTCATGTGTACTAAGAAAGAAACAAATGCTTCCAATTAAACTACTGCATTACTGTATGCCACTGGTTGTAGGACACATACCTATTTTGGAAATACTGAAATTTGAAAAGATGTATGTGTTAGCATCTTTGATTTAAAGACTGATTAACATAAGCACCTAGAGCGAAAAACAAGATCCCCAAGATTAGAGTTTGTGAAGTGTAAGAGGAGACGTTAAAGCAAATGTACCTTTGTATGAAAGTCTCCAATCTGCCATTCTGTTTTATATGATAAAACACAAGGATTAGTGCAGACAACCTTGTGGTCCAGACAAAAAGTGCCTTCCTTGTCAGCCGTCAAATGGTTAGAATTCAAATGACATCACGTCACAGTTATTTAGCCAAAATATATTTTGCAAAAGGGATGAAGTCAGATCCCTAAATCTGGCTGTGAGTCAATAAGTTGTTTTCAGCAGTAATTCATCCCTAGTAATAGTAATAGTCCAAGCCCCATTTCTCTTTGGTTCTTGAGAATTTCCTTTTTTTAGGACATGAACTAGTAGTTCCTTGAGTATTCCAGCCAATGGGCAGAAGGGGTCTAGGCAGTGGGCAAAAGGATGACACAAGGAGACCCAGGGCCACATCTAGTGGGACAGAAACATAAGCATCAGCTTCTTAGCAGGCTTGATGCTAAGTGTTCACATGGAGCTCTGCAGTCAGTACAGCTGCCCAGAGTGCTACTATGCTAATCCTCATGTGAAAGGCAAACCTACTTCAGGACCAGAGAGGTTAAGTCTCTTCCTCAAAGTCACACAGCTTGATTATGTCAACTTAGACCATCAGACACCAGAGCCTGTACTTATACCCACAGCACTGTACTAACCAGAATGTTTGCAAAGACACAGAAATAGTCATAAGAGGCTCCAACAAACCCAAAGCTCACACCACAACAGCTGTCTTATCAGCTTTACCTAAACAGAGAATTTCTTTTAATCCATACCATCTTACTTTGTTCAGTATGGGTTTTCCGATAAGGCCGTTCTTACCTCCTTCTCTTTCTGGTAAAAACCAAAACATCCTTCAAGACCCAGCTCAAATGGGACAGTTTAACTCCTTGTTCCTACAGGGTGGGCCCTGGCTGCATTTGGCTCCAGCATATTGTCCCTGGGGCTGCATGGCTGGCGCTCCTGGAATTGTTGGGAGTGGTTTCTGTTGATTACTCCTATTGGAGTGGAAGTTTCTTGAGGTTCTGGAGTTACACTGAGTTTGACTCTATGATTTACAGCTATGGCCTTGGACAAATGTCTTAGCTTTCCTGAGCTTTAATTTTCTTATCTACTTCCCAGAATTGTCGTAATGCAGTGTCTTTGCTTAGATTGCATGGTCAGTGCCCAATATTGTTTACTGTTATGTGATTGGCACTTGTGGAGCATCTTTGTGCATTATCTCAGTCTTCAACAGCCCTCTGAGGTAGGTTCTTTCACTACCACCCCTTTTTCACAGATGAGGAAACTGAGGTGAAACCTCTTGCCCATGGTTCCACAGCTCAGATGTGACAAAACTGGGCTGTAATCGTACCTTTTTAAACTCCCTTCCCTCGATGGAATCCCAGTGAAAGCCTCCATGAACTGATTGCCAAGGATGTTTTGTCATGTATCAGTCTCTTTAGATGTATTTTAATTCAGATCTTAATTTTCCACTCATTTGTGCCTAGGTGACATTATCCTAGTTTGCAGGAAAATGATGCTGCAACCAGCTTTGTCTCTGTAAACTGTGGTTGTTTACACATTTCAGGTGTCTGGCAATAATGTGTCCCTCCACCTGGCTCTTATGCATGGCAGATTATTAGCACCACAACTGCCCATTTAGTTAATGAATCGAAAACATGGATCACGCCCATTATTGGCCTTGAAAAGCTCAAGCAAACTCTTAAGCATAACTAAGGGGCCCACCTCGTTTTCCAACCCAAAGAATGCCAGGGCTACGCCTCCTATTTACTTTGAATGATTGGCTCACCAAGGTTTTTGCTGGCTTTCTGTGTTGCTGCAATCATGGGAACCCTCTAACTCTGCTGACATTCCTGATGTGCTACGTTTTTGTTTTTTTTTTTCTTTTTTTGAGATGGAGTCTCGTTCTGTCTCCCAGGCTGGAGTGCAGTGGAGCGATCTCAGCTCACTGCAACCTCCACCTTCCGCCTCCCAAGTTCAAGCATTCTCCTGCCTCAGCTTCCCGAGTAGCTGAGATTGCAGACACGTGCCACCACGCTCGGCTATTTTTTGTGTTTTTAGTAGAGATGGGGTTTCACCATGTTGTCCAGGCTGGTCTCAAACTCCTGACCCCAAGTGATCTGCCCACCTCAGCCTCCTAAAGTGCTGGGATTACAGGTGTAAGCCACCGTGCCCAGCCGCTACTTGTTTTTTTTCCTCAAGACATAACAGTTAAATTCTCCAAACAAAACAAGTTTGATTTTATTTGCCAGAGAATATTCTGAGTAAGCAGAACAAGATCCATTACTAAATCAAGCCTCACCCCACACCTGGGCAGCCCCCTCAGCAAGGTAGGTGCCTTGTTTGGCAGAATGGTGGAGATCTTCCTGACTAAGCATGGATCTGGTGAAAGCCCATGGGCTCAGTGCGGGGGCCAAGGTTAATTCACGGTCCCAGCTCATGGTGCAGACTGGCCAGTGAAAGACACACTCAGGGCCTCAGCAATGTCCTTGGCTGCTGGTTTACCTTTACTTTCAGCAGCAGCAGAAGGGTTGGTCATACCTGAGGTGGAGAAAGATGTCGGGGTAGGGGTTGGGGGATGGAGCTAATATTATTGAAAGCGTACTTTGTGCCAAGCACTGAGCGAGGTTCCCCATTTGCAGGTATTCGGGGATTGTCTACCTACTGACTATTGTTAACTTCTAGTTTCTTTCCATTGTCCTCAGAGTAGATGCTGTACATGACTGCAGTCCTTTGAAAGTGATTGAGGTTATTTTTTGGCTCAGTGTCCTGTGACGAATGTTGCATGTGCACCTGAAAAGAATGTGTCCTCTGCAGTTTGGGGATGGAGTGTTCCATAAATATCAACTGTGAAAGGTCCAGTACTCAGCTGGTATAGACTCACTGTTCAAGAAAAGCTTATTCTTTCATTTATTGCCATGATTACCAGATAAACCTATAAGCAAGAGGCTGTTTTGCTAGTTGTGTAGACCAGCGGTTTCGGGAGAGAATGTAGTCTTCACTCTGCAGTGAGCTCAGAGGAGGAGAGAGGGAAAAAGTCCATGTGGGTGAGAAGGCACTGCCAGGCCCTGACCCCAGGAGGCAGGTGCTGTGCCAACTTGTCCTCCACGTGGCCCAAATAAGAAGAAAAGGCCAAGAACTCTAAACAGATCGCTGAGACCAGGGGAAAATATCTTGAGATTTACTGGAGGGAGGGAAATTTACCCATGGAAATGAGAGGAGCTATGTGTGGTGACACCCCTTCTCATCTCAAGCACTTAGCCAAAACTGATGTGATCAGAGACCTACTGTCTTAGTCCATTTTGGCTGCTACAACGGAATACTTTAAGACTAAGTTCACTTCTCACAGTTCTAGAGGTTTGGAAGTCCAACATCAAGGTGCTGACAGATTCTGTGTCTGGTGAAGGCACATTTCCTTGTTCATAAATGATTACTTTTTTGCAGTGTCCTAATGTGAAGGAAGGGGCAGGAGAGCTCTCTGAGGTCCCTTTTATAATGGTACTAATCTCAATCATGAGGGGTCCACTGTCATGACCATCACCCCCCAATAATGGTACTAATCCCAACCATGAGGAGGGTTCCACTGTCATGACCATCACCCCCAAAAGGCCCCACCTCCCAATACCATTACCCTGGAGGTTAGAATTTCAGCATATGAATTTTGGGAGGACACAAATGTTCAGTCTATAACTGGGATGCAAGGATTCAACATTGCCCCTGCCCTTCTGGAATCTGCAGGCCATGAGGGCATACAGATGATTAAACACGTAATTACACATAGCAGGGTGGTGGGGGGGTCATAATTGGAAAAGTATGTCCAGATTAGAAGAAAATCGTTCTTTATTTGTTTCTCTCTCTCTCTTTCTCTGTTACACATATTTGCAGACAAACCAGGAGGATTTCTACAGGGAAGCTGAAAGGGGAAAACAACAGGATCCTATCTATAAACCTATTAGAAACCATTAGAGAATGATTTCATGAAGAGTAAGGAACATGTGAGTTCGCTAGGGCCTCACCCACTAGGATCAGAAATGCTTGGAACATTTTTTGTACCATAAACCCTTTTGGCAAACTAGAGAAGCTATGGACATCTTTTCAGAATAATGCTTTTAAAATGCATGTAACAAAATCCTCGGATTTTATTTCAAAGGATTGCAAAGAAAACCAATTGCGTTGAATTCAGTTCTACACATGGGCCTTCCCCTCCACCTCACTCAATCTATGGGACAGGGACCTGGATGTTTATGGAGTAGTGGGGAGATACTTTGCAGACAAAGAAAAAGTCTTTCCCAGGGCCAGCAGTTTTCTATATATATGGAATTCGTTACCTCCAAGGAGGGCCTGACTGGAGGTTTGGGTAACTCCCACAGAAGACTGTCTTTACCTGCCTTTGGTGAGCTTACGGTTTCTGTTTCTTTTCTCAAAAGACTGTGTGCCCAAACTTCCAGAAAGTAGACATATTGATGCAGTTGAATTGCCCACCTTTTACATTTCCCTTATTGTTCCATGGATGGGATATAATGAATTGGCAATGGAGGGAAGAGAAAAGTTAAAGGCTAACTTTGATGGGGGGCTAAGTCCTCAGAGAACGTGTTTCTTAGGGAGCCTTTTGTCACTTGTTAGGCTTTGGAATCCTCTTTGGGAGTTCACCAAACAGAGAGTGCGGCCCAGGAGGATGGGGGGCTGAGGAGAAGTTAGAGGTTCGGGGAGGACCCAGGTCATATTCTGGGAGGTGGCAGGGGCTGTGGGTCCCGTGAGATCAGACACCAGTTATGAAGGAACTACTGGCAGACACTTTGCTCATTAATGTCAACCCCCCATGCTCATTACCACCCTAGGACCTGGGGTCCCCACTATACCACTGAGACAACAGTTGCTGAGCATAGTTAATCCAAGATCCTCCAGTGAGAAGCAGTGGAGCTAAGATCTGATTCCACATAATCTAGGCTCCTAAATATTTTTTTTTCTATTGCCACATGCCCAGCGGTCTCCCTGTGGCATGGAGGTCGTGGGTGCAGCTTGTGGAGTCGGATTGCCAGGTTTCGATTCTAGCTCCTCTATTTAAATAGCTTGATGATCCCAGGTCAGTTCCTGCTCCTCGTCTGTAAAATGGGAATAATTTTTTCACCTTTCCCACAGAATTTCCTGGGGGATTAAAGGGAGGATGTAACTAAAGCTCTGAGCACACGTGCCTAGCATGTGAGCGCTCCTTAAATGTTAGTTACTGTGATTATTTTTAGCCCAGCAGGACAGGGAGGAGTGTTAGGTCCCTGGGGGCGATCACTCCTCTGTTTACTCCTCGGACTGTCCCAGCCTGGCAGGCGTTCATGAGTTTGTTTCTCCTGTCCCAAGGTTGCCCTGGTGCTCTGCAGTGACCGGCAGGGCTGAGATGATTATACAACCTGCACTCCGGGCCAAGTCCGGTACTCGTCCCAGCTGTCGGCTAAGCCTGCACTGCTGTGGGTGAGGGAATCACTCCTTTCCAGCTGGCTTTCTCACGCTGGAGAAACCTGACCTTTATTCAGAATCATCCTCCAGCGCCCGCATCACACAGCACCCTGGCTCACCCCCCCCTCCTCCAACATGTCCTTTACATTCTCATCTGGGGAGATAATGGGGCTCCAGTGTCCCCAAGACAACTGATTTTCCTTTCTTCTTCATTCTTGATAACTCTCTGTTCTCCAGAGGTGCTGCTTAGACTCTAGAGGGATACATGAAAGAGCGGTAAGGTGACAAAGAAAACAGCTGGGTTCAATCCTGGCTGCATACTCAGTGTGGGACAGAACAACTGCTCTACCTTTAAAGTTACTTATCAGGATAATATACAGTATTTCATGTATATATACATACATTTATAATATGTAATAAATTTTTGTAACATTGTGAGGATGGTAAAAGCTTAGCCCAGTGCCTGGCACATCATAAGCACCCCACAGGTGCCAGCTGGCATCATTAGCAGCCATAGGAAAACTCAGGGTGTGTCTCCATTCCAAGCTTTGTGGCCTGTGGGTCTCAGTGTCCCCATTGTCCTGTGGGGTTGCTGAGAGCTGTCCTCATAAGGTTGTGAGGGTGGGAATATGAGAGGAGTTTGAGAAAGCCAAAGCCTAACAGGTCAACAACTGGACTGAGCTCTCCCCTTCTCCCCTGGGCCGTGTGCAAGCTTTGGGCCTGGTGGTGACACCTATCCCTCCATCCCACCGGGCGGGCCCAGCTGACCCTCCCAGTGCAGGGGCTGGGAAGCTGCAAAGAACCCTTAGGCTCAGAATTTTCAGCTATCCATCAGCCCCCCTGCTGTGTCTCATTTATTTTTCTCTATCTCCTTTTCCATCTCCCCTTCCAGCACCTTCTGAAACTCCCTAGTCCTGTACTATCAACACACCAACCTTTGCTTAATTGTCACATCAGACAGATGGCTCAGGTGTCTCCAGCTCCCTGAAGCTCTTCCCTTCCCCTCCCCTGGGCAGGGGCCTCAGGCCTTCCTCTGACTGATCCAGCCCACTTCCCAGTGTCCAAACTATTAGGTTGATGCAAAAGTAATTGCGATTTTTGCCATTAAAGATAATGGCAAAAACTGCAATTACTTTTGCATCAACCTAATAACTTTTGCACCACTAGGAGATCTCCTGCCATCTACTCAGTCTTCCATCCCACTCTCTGGGGCTTTATTCTTTCTATTCTTTCTGTTTCTTGCTGCCCACAGTGCCCCCACCTCCTGTGGCTGAAATGCTGCCCTCTCCCATCCTGCCCAGATGCCTCCTCCACCAAACTTTTCCGACTGCCGCATCTGGAATAATACATATATGCAACTTTAAGATCTGTCTTTCTTTTTTGATCTTTTCATATTTTTTTATTTCTATTTTGGTTATTTGCTGCCATATTCCTTAAGGAAAAGATTCCACCCTCACAATGCCTAAGCAGCTTGGATCATGGAAAGAGCTTGGGCTTCTCTCCCCACTTCTGTTCTCTCATCAGTAAAATGGGGATAAGCATTGTAAATAACCAACCCTCTTAAGAGTTGCTGTAAGGCTTGGCCGGGCGCAGTGGCTCACGCCTATAATCCCAGCACTTTGGGAGGCCGAGGTGGGAGGATCACCTGAGGTCAGGAATTCGAGACCGGCCTGGCAAACATGGTGAAACCCCGTCACTACTAAAAATACAAAAATTAGCCAGGCTTGATGGCAGGTGCCTGTAATCCCAGCTACTCAGGAGGCTGAGGCAGGAGAATCTCTTGAACCTGGGAGGCGGAGGTTGCAGTGAGCTGAGATCGCGCCTTTGCACTCCAGCCTGGGGGACAAGAGCAAGACTTTGTCTCAAAAAATAAAAAGAGTTGCTATAAGGCTTGAAAGAGGCCTTTGGCATGAATATCACCTCCCTCAGGGCTCTGCACATTTTTTTCTTTTTTTGAGACAGAGTCTAGCCCTGTCGCCCAGGCTGGAGTGCTATGGCACAGTCTCGGCTCACTGCAACCTCCGCCTCCCAGGTTCAAGCAATTCCTCTGCCTCAATCTCCTGAGTAGCTGGGATTACAGGTGCACGCCACCACGCCCAGTTAATTTTTGTATTTTTAGTAGAGACAGGGTTTCACCATGTTGGCTAGGGTGGTCTCAAACTCCTGACCTCGTGATCTGCCCGCCTCAGCTTCCCAAAGTGCTGGGATTACAGGCGTGAGCCACCGCGCCGTGCCAGCTCTGCACATTTTAAGGAACCAATGAATAAGTGATTGAATGATTGAATGGATAAAGGCCTTTACTGTTCTACTTGAAGCTGTCAAAATGGATAGGTTTTTGCTACAGTCCTCGCCAACCCTCTTAATGCCACATCAGCAGCATGGCGTATGCACCTGCAAACCCAGGCTCTGCATCAGGTTGCCAGGTCACCTAAATGACAGCTGTGAATTCTAAAACAGGGGTCAGCAAACTATGATCCGCAAGTTAAATCCAGTCCACAGCCTGTTTTTTGTACAGCTTGCACATTAAGGATTTTTGCTATGTTCTTAAATGGTTTTTACATAGAAAATGTTACATTTTTAAATGTAAGTGTAAATTAAATGCAAATATAAACATTTACATTTTTAGATGTTTAAATAAAAAAATCACAAGATGTAATTTTATAGCATGAAAATTATAGGAAATTCTATCATTAGCACTTGTAAATAAAGATTCATTGGCACACAACTGTGCTTGTTCATTTATGTATTGTCTACATAAGCTATAGTTGGTGTGTGCAGAGCTTTCACTCGATGGCACAGTTGAGTAGTTTCAACAGAGATGGGATGGCCCACAAAACCAAAATATTTACTACTTGGCCCATTGCAAAAAAATTTTGTGCTGATCCTTGGTGTATGAAACAGGAGCAATGATGAATACCTACCCATCGTGTGTGGGTAAAATGTTAAAGTACTTGATATCAAGTGGGCACTCAAGAAAAGTTTTTTCTTCTACTGTCTGTTCCTCCCGGTCTTCATTCCCTTTCACAGAGGGCTCTTTTATTTCAGGGTCCAAGCCATGTAAAACCATAGAAAAAGGATGACAGGGAGACTCTGAACTAGTTCCACGCCCATACCAGGCGTCAAACAGCAGAGCTGTGTTTGTCAGCTCCACCTTCCCGCTCCAGAGCCTCCCCCAGACCTCTCAGTCTATGGGACTGTTGGTGGACAGGCAGCGTTTAAATCCATTGCGTCTTTTGCATCTCATGATTCCAGACGTGGATGGGGCCAGCCCTGCATGGCCTGCCCCGGAGAGAAACTTCTATTAGGTTTATCAGAGGCTGGACAGCATCCACTGCATCTTTTCTTGCTTTGGGCATTTTAAAACTTGGGCTGCTGTTGCATAGGAGATTGCAGCTGCAGTTTGGGTTGGCTTAAGATGAGATGCAGCCTCTGGGCTGAAATTGAGGGTCCTGATTCTGCTTTGAGAGATGGTATGGCATCCTGAAAAGAACCGAGATTTGGAATCTGGGCTGGAATCCCAGCTGTGCCCCTCACAAGTTCTAGGATTCATACTTTTTTCTTTTTCTGAAAAGTGGGGGTGATGCTTTTTCTTGGGGTGAGGGTGGGGTGTTGGCAGGGTTCTCCACTATGTAAGCTTGAGGGAGCAGGGTTTTGTCTTTTTCTGCACTGAAGCCCAGCTTCTAGAACAGTGCCTGGCTGGGGGTGAGCACTCAGCAAACACCTGCCTTAGAAAGGAGATTAAATGTAGAGTTCCTGGCACATGATAGAATCTCATTAAGTGGTCACATTGCCATTGTCTGTACTCAACCAGGAATTGGCACACTATGGCCCACAGCCTGTTTTTGTAAATAAAGTTTTATTGGAACATAGCTATGCCCATTTCTTTACATATTGTCTGTGACTGCTTTCCTGCTATAGTGGGGGAGTGGAATCGTGAGACAGACCTGTGCCCTGCCGAACCTAAAGTATACATTGTCTGGCTCTTTACAGCAAAACTTTGTGGTTTCTGCTCTGAATGTCAGGGTGACCCTGTCTGAGGATGATCATGGATTTCATTTTCCCTTGTTTGTTAGTGTTGCGGTCAGCCACAAGTTGAAAACAAGGAACCAGCTTGAGGTACGCATTCTCGAGGCCCTTTCTAAGATACTTATGGAGACTTTTCTTTTCCACTCCGATTCCGCCACGCTCTTTCGGCATGGTCATAACTGGCTTCTCTGTGCCCTCCAGATCTCATATGTAAGATGGTGTTACTTTCATTTCTTTGTGAAAAGAAACTCAACCCATCTGTCAATTGCTGGTATATTCATTAGGGATTAACCATGGGTCCTGCAACAAGTAGGCTCAGGGCACAGAGGACATGAGTCAAAATAAAAAAAGATAACCAACCAGGTACAACTGTGCTTTGTAATATTATAGAATAGAATGCTGATGGGGTACAGGAAGGAGTCCACTGTGTCTGTGGGGCACAGGGTACATAAGATTCTGATTTACTTTTCCATCATGGTGAATGGCATGATCTTAGACACCTTAGTTAGCTTTATTCAAACTCAGTTTTCCAATCTGTAAAATGACAGTGTTCACTATATGCTGTCACTCTCTTTGATGGGCAGGGCCCACAGTTAGGAGCCTCTCGAGACGTTGGTATCTAGAGCGGTGAAGGAGGGCTTTCTGAAATGAGTGAACATGTGTCAAATGCTCTGAGGTCCTCACTTGAAGGGTGCCCTGTCCCCTGTACCAGCTGAGCAATGTGGGTGGGCCACCGTCCTGCTACCATTTTATAGTCAGTGGATCCTTTTTTTTTTCTCTTTCTCTCCAGAAGGACAGAATAATGGGCTCCCAGATTCACAAGCCCCACCAAGAGGATCACCCCAGGAACCCTTGGAGGCTGAGGAGTTCACTGAGGCTACTGCATCTTGAGACTCAGGATGAAGACCCAGCTTGGGGCTGTCAAAGGTGCAGCCTGCCAGCTGAGACCTCCAGGGGTTGAACCCAGGCCCCTTTGCCTTGTTCATGGCTTAGGCCAGTGCTTAGCATATAGTAAACAACTTGTAAATGTTTATTAGAGGATGTATGGTGGGTCATCCCTTCTGAATGGCACACTGTCCATTGTCATTGTCCTCAGAGGCTCCAGCCTCGGGTGCTTCTTAAACTGTGATGGGAATGATGGCAGCAGGTGGGCCCAGGGCTCAGCATGAGAGCTCACAGCAGGCTGTGCTCCACCCCACCCAGGCCCCCAGTCTTGCCTTGTTTCCTGTGCCTCACCAGGCTGGCCTAGAAACTGCTTCTAACTGAAGCCTGCCAACATGTCTGCCCCTAACCACACCTACAACTCTAGGGTCACCTTTAGTCTAGATCAGGGGTCCGTAAACTATAGCCTTTGCCAGGCACGGTGGCTCACGCCTGTAATCCCAGAACTTTGGGAGGCCGAGGCAGGTGAATCACTTGAGGTCAGAAGTTCGAGACCAGCCTGGCCAACATGGCGAAACCCCATCTGTACTAAAAATACAAAAATTAGCCAGGCATGGTAGTGCACACCTGTAATCCCACCTACTTGGAAGGCTGAGGTGGGAGAATCACTTGAACTTTGGAGGTGGAGGTTGCAGGGAGCTGAGATTGTGCCACTGAACTCCAGCCTGGGCGACAGAGTGAGACTCTGTCTCAAAACAAACAAACAAACAAACAAAAACTACAGCCTTTGGGCTAAATCTGGTCAGTGTTCTGTGCTTGTAAGAACTCTGAGTTAAGAACAATTTTTATGTCTCTAAAGGGTTGAAGAATACAAAAAGAATATTCAACAGAGACCATCCGGCTAGCAAAGCCTAAAATATTGACCTTCTGGCCCTTTACAGAAAAGGTGTGCCAGTCGCTGGATTAGGCAGTGCCAACCGCACCCCAGGCTCCCTGTGAAAATTTCAACCACACAGACTCATTTCCTTTCTCTTATCAACACTGAGGCAGGTGTGATTATCATTCCTTGTAAACATGGAGAAACTAAGGCATGGAGAGGTTTAACTCGTTTACCTGAGAATCTATTAAGTAACACAGCCAGGGTTCAAACCCAGGCAGTCCAGCTTCAGAGTCCATACTTCCTAGCTGCACTCTGGGCCATCAGTGTAGGGATGAGCTTCAGACAAGAACTCCCCTCTTAGTTTCTGCCCTCTCCTGCCCCACAGCCAGTGGACAGGCATTTTGCACCCCAGCCTGCCCCCAGCCAGCTCCTTCTCAGAGATTTCCTGCAGGGACTTAGATGGGGCTCTGGGACCACCCTCCTTTTCTGCCCTACCCGGCACCTGGAACTCTGCTTGATCCTGCTCCCTCTGAGGCTGGACACGTCTCCATGAGCCAGGCCTGAAGTTGTTCCCCTCTCTGGACCTCAGGGTCTCCCTTCCTAGGGGCAGTTCCTATGTCCCCTCTCCTCTCTGCCTTCCCCCCGTCCCACCATGTCCTTGGGGCTGGAATTGTAGTGTGCAGCCTTGGGAACAGGGCTGGGCTCAGGGGTTGGGAACAGAGGCCCAGGGCTCTGGCTGACCCTCTCTCATCCCCAGGAGGAGAAGCTGCTGTGTTTAGAGTGTCACAAAGAACAGTGCTGGAGGCTTCAGAAACCTCGGGAGATTCTGAACTAGGCTGAGCAGATGGGATGGTGCCTCTGTGATCAACAGGCCTGACAGAGGAGTGCAGGAGGGGGTGCAAATGGAAAGACAGCTGCCAAGGGGAACAGAGAGCTTTTCAAGTCACCCTTGTCCCCTCCCCACCCCACCATCAGGGCTAAGACTAAACCTCACCATCCGGTTGCGGCCTCTCAGCCCTGGGGATGGAGATTAGTGCGTGTAGAGTGAAGGTAGAGAGGCCATGTTCTGGTTGTGTGACCTTGCACAGGTTATATAACATTCTGTGCCTCACTTTACTCATTTTTAAAATGATGAAGATGATAACTACCTGGCAGGGTGTCTTATATTAGAAATAATATGGTTCCTGGCACTTTGTAAGCACTCGGTGTGAAATTGTCTTCTGCTGCTCCCGTTCATCAGTCCACCCCTCCTCTGCAGAGGTTTCCTTCATGCTGAACAAGCTGGTAGCACCTAAGTTCCTGTTGGTGCACCCTAGTGCCTTCTGCCCAGCCGTCGAGACCCCCAGGGATCCTAGCCCCTGTGGACAGGGACTTTTGTGCCCTCCTTCTCTGTTACCAGCAAGAGTGAGTCATGCACTGAATTTCCATGGGATCATTGCTTGCTAACATTTGTGAGTGAGTTACTGTCTAGAAACCAGCTTTTCTGGCCTCTTCCCATTAATTTCACAAAAGTTATCTTCCTTTGCCCTTACTACAGCCCTGTGAGAGGTTCATTACCCCATTTTACAGACAATTAATACTCTGAGATGAAGTGACTCCCCCGGGGTCGCCTAGCTAAGCAGTGGAGAGTGGGCCTCCCACCCAGGCCTTCTCACTCTGACTCCTGTTCTCCACCTCATCGTATATGGTGACATGCAGGTCACATGATCACACATCCCTAGCTGATATGGAATTGTGAGCTTCTCCTGGATCTTCCGAGGAAGGATGCTTTCAGGAGTGCTTTGGAATGAAGGCAGTGGAGGCCAAGAGACCTCTAGGTCAAAGCCAGGCAGGAGGGTCCTCTCAGGGGCTCAGCCAACAAGTTGCATTTCTCCTTCAGAGGTCTGAAGAGGCAGAACACCCCAGAGGAGTCTGGGGCCACCACCCAGTGTCACTGTGGGAAAACGGCAGCAGGAAATGTCCTCTCGCCTGCGTGCTCCACCTCAGTCCACGCCTTCCCTCCTTCTGGAAGCCTTGCCTGACCACTGACCTGCCCCTTCTATGGGAATCACTACTGACCTTGCAGCTTATTATAGACTTATATGTATGCAGAAATATAATTTTAATTACTTTTGTATTGCTCGAGAGTGATACCGAATCATGATAGAAAATTTAAATAAACAAAATAGCCAAATTAATACCAGTAATCACCCCAGTCAAATATACCCAGCTCATATTTTGATGTAAAATCTTCCAGTACATTTTCTATGTACATATATATATTTTTAGGAAGGAGATTATATTTTACATGCTGTTTTCTAAAACGTTCTTTTAAAACTGTATCATAAACATCTTTCCTTATCATTAAATAGTCTTCTACAACAAACTTTGCTAATGAATTTTTTTTATCATGGTCACTGTTGTGTTATGTGCATCTTAGTTTAGCATCTTCAGTTACATTATAAATGTCTTAAGCCCTCAGGTTCCCCAGCCAGCCGCAGGGTGGGTTTGTTCATTGATTGATGGCTGTATGGGGTGGAGGAGGGAAGTAGAAAGTGAGTGAGATTTGGGTAAGCAAACCTGGGTTTAAATGCTCAGTCTGCAAATTCCATAAATTCTCCTTCCCTCCCTCCCTCCCTCTCAACCTTCCTCCATCCCTCCCTTCCTTCCTTCCTTCTTTCTTTCCTTCCTTCTTTCCTCCCTCCCTCCCTTCCTTCCCTCCTTCCCAAAACAAATGCCTTGTTAGATATTTTATATCTTTATGTAAATATGCACTCATTTAAATATCATGTGGGCACCTCCTCTGAGTGGCCCTGAGCTTGGTTCTTGGATGTGGCACTGCACAAGAGAAACCAGGTCTTTGCTCTCCTGGAGATCGATGCATCCAGTGTGGGGCACAGACTCAAATCAAGGCAATAGACAAAACCTAAGCAGGCCACTAACTTGTGTTTAAGTACAACATCCACATGGACGGGAACGAGAATTACAGGGGAGCACACTTGAGCTGGGGTCCATCAAAGCCCTCTCTGGGGAGGTGACAGTCAAGCCCAGACCTAAAGGAACCTGCTGCAGGGAGGATAGGAAAGATGTTCTGACAAAGGCCTTGAGATGGGGAAGGCTTTGGTTTAGATGAGGAACTTCAGTTGGTTATTCCCTCTCTCATCCATCCTATTGAAACCACCTTTGCAAAAGGTGTGTCAGTGAGAAAATTATAACTGTAAGCTAAGCTAACCCAACCTCCATCTTGCCTTTTCTTTAATTATTCCTGGGCTATTGGGTCAAGCTAACTTTGGAAGACATTTAGGCTACAGTTTAAATGATAATAGGCCTTGCCCAAAACTCAACCACTTTTGTAAAGCTGATAGGGGACCATCAGGGTGTGGGGAGGAGAAGAGCCTGAATCCTACTAAGCTGCAGACATTATTCCGGAGGTTATAAGATATGCAACTTTCCCAATTACTCCTGTGAATAACACTACTATTATAGATTGGCTTTTTGAAATATCTTTCCAGGTTTTTTGCATGTCTGACACCCATGACTCCACCTGGACCTGATGGCTCCACCCAGAAGCAATTCAGCCCAACAGGAGGACAGCTTCAACCCATTACAATTTCATCTCTGCCCCAACCAATCAGCAGCAAGCACCTGTTACCTGTCCACCCCCACCCCTTCCCCCAAACTGCCTTTGAAAAATCCCTAACCTATGAGCTTTGAATAAGATGATATGAGTACGAACTCCATCGCCCACATGGCGTGGCCGGCCTCGTGTCTATTAAGTTCTTTTTATACTACAATGCCATGGTCTTTCTTTATGCAGTGGGCAGGAATAACCCCTTGGGCAGTAACAAATTTGGAGTCTCATGTGGGATTGTGCTGGTGGCTACCTGTGTATGATTCGGTAGCCCCCAGCTGGCAACAGGCCTGGAGGCCAGCTCAATCGGCTGCGTAGTTCTCCTGGCAGAGAGATGGGGGCTGACTCTGGCACCATCTCTACCAGCGGGACACTGCTGACCATGGTGCATGGATGCAGTGGGCAGGAAGAATCTCTTGGGCAGTTATGCTATCTATCCAGTCCATCTGTCAAATGTATCCAGACTATGACCTCCTCTCACTTCTTGGTCGAAGCCACCCTCATTCCTGCCTGGAATTTTTGCAACGGCCCCTGGGCTGGTCTCCCAGCTTGTGCCTTTGCCTCTCAATCTGTCTTCAAAACAGCAGCCAGGGTGATCCTTTGAAATGGCAGCCAGAGCACATAAGCCCATTTGCTTCAAAACCCTCAAAGGGTTCCATCTAATTTTGAGTAAAAGCCACAGGCCTCAATGTGGCCTGCGAGGCCCATGGGATGCAGCCCTGTGATGTCTCTGATCATGTCTTCGTCCTTTCCATCTCATTTCACCCTGGCATCCTGGCCCTTTGTCATAACTCAGACCCTCCAGGCATACATCTGCCTCAAGTTCTCTGCACCTGCTGTTTCCTCTCTAGCCTATTTGTCCACTTCCTCATCCCTTCTCAGTCTTTGCTCGGGTATCATCATTTCCATGAGGCCTTTCCTGGCCACTAAATTTAACACTGAAACTTCCTCACATTCCATGAAGCTCACTATGCTCTTTGCTGGTTTTATTTTCCTCCATTGTTCTTGGTGTCTCCTAGTGGGTCCTACAATTAATTGTTTCAGTTGATTTATTAGTTTTTCTTACTCCCCTGGAATATAAACTTCAGGAAGCCAGTGATTTTTGTCTTATCTCTTTCCAAGAAAAGTATCTGTGACATGGTAGGCACTCCATAAGTATTTGTAAAACAAATGATTGGACTTCCTTATACCAAAGACGGTCTGCACAGAAAACAAATCTTTACTTCAAGCACAAACCTTTTGATATACACATATATGTCCAAGGTTTCATTTTTTTTTTTTTTCAGAGAAGGGCCCTTTCTGGTTTCCCCTGCTGCCCATCAGGATGCACTCAGGCAGCAACTGTACAGTAAAGGTGACACCTTTAGCCTCTGGTTTCCCAGAGCAGAGAGCTGTCAACACCATAAGCTATTTTTGCCTCACCTCTGGTGCTCTGGAGTGGCAGGCCAGTCACAGGTGTGGTGCATCAGACTATGAAGAGACTGGGTGGCCACAACTCTGTGCCGGGATGCTGACCTCTTTGAGGCAAACAGCATGAGCTGGAAAAAGTGTGTCTATCTCAGAGTTAAAAACTGGTGAATTCCCCTGTTGCTCTTTACCATCTCCTGGGTCCATATGATCTGACTGACACCCACTTTCCCCTTTCCTCACTGGGCTCCAGACACACTAGCTTCCTTCCTTCCTGAAGCCTCCATCTGCTGCCGAGCTCAGGGCTTTGTTAGACGCTCACCCTGCCTGTGTTGCTTCCTGCAGTGTGCTGAATTGTGTCTCCCAAAAGATATGCTGAAGTTCGGACTTCAGCATATCTGTGAATGTGACCTTATGTATAATAGAAATAGGGTCTTCGCAGATGCAATCAAGTTCAGATAAGGTCACTCTGGATGAGGGTGGCCCCTAATCCACTGGCTGGTGTCCTGAGGACAGAGACACACAGTGGGGAGGCCTTGGGAAGATGGAGGTAAAGGTGGGAATGATGCATCTACAAGCCAAGGAGCACCAAGGATTGCTGGCAACCACCAGACACTAGGAAGAGGCAAGGAAAGGTTCTTCCCTACAGCTTTCAGAGGGAGCACAGTCCTGCTGACACCTTGATTTCAGACTGCTAGTCTTCAGAGCTGTGGAAAAATACTTTTCTGTTATTTTAAGCTCCCCAATTTACAATATTCTGTCATGGCAGCCCCAGGAGATGAATACATTTATTTCGTCTCCTTCATTTCATACCTCTAGTGCCATCTCCTTGAAGAGCGATTCTTCAACTCCCAGTCATTACTAGGTTCCCAAGTTCTACACCTTTAGCTCTGCAGCCTATTCCCACGGGAGATTCTCTTTTGGTAGCCTCCCCCGACACAGTGTAAGCCCCTTTGTGTCCAGGTTGCTCACTATGGGTCCTCAGTCTCTGAGAGCATCTTCAGCACACATTGCGTGAGCAATCAATTTTTGTTGAATGAATGCATTGCAATCTGGAGTGAGCCTTCTGGGCCTCAGAAGCATCTTGATTTGACTCTGTCTGTGTGTTATAACATCCCAGTCAGAAGGTTGCCCTGGGTGCTTCCCCTAGAAATCCTCAAAGTACAATTATTCAAATTGAGTCACTCAGTCCATGGTACCCTACAGTTGCAGATGACACAAGAAACATGAGAACCTCTGAGGACTTTCCAAGCTGGGGCCTGTTCTTACTATTTAGCATGAAATGTCTTTTCCTGCTAAGAACATGAACCAGAAATGAGTTTTACCGAGTGGTTAGCAATACCTTAAATAGAAAGGAAACTCCAAAAAATGTAACTTCTCTCACACTTAAGCCTCCTTTTCAACTTCCCTTTCCTGCTTCCCATCACTAGAACCGCCAGATCTTATTTCCTGGGTGATGATGAATGGTGGCCCCTATTTCAGACCTCCCCAAATTCTGCTGAACTTCCCCTCTTTGGGTTTTAGACAGAGATGTATGGTAAGTGCCTCTAGAACTGACATCTCCTGTGAGACCCTTCTCTTACATGCTATGTAGGTTTGGCCGCTGACGGATGCAGAATGGTCTTTATTGAGCACCTACTAAGTGCTAGCTTTTACACTAGGCAGTTTGACACTCTGTAACTTCTTTTTCATTTAATCTGTTCCAGAAACTTATGTTCACTATGATGTGATCTTGCTTTTGATCCATTTTACTGATGAGGAAATTGAAGCTCAGAGAGGTCAAGTAATTTGCCTAAGGTCACACAGTTAATAAATGGTAAAGCCATTTTCAATTCTACGTCTGCCTGACTACAAAGTTGGTGATTTTCCTTTCCTAAATGTTACAACTAAAAACCCACCCTAGCTCAAAATGGCAATGGGCTTTATTGTAAGGATTTGGGCTGTGCCTGGGACTGCCTGGTGGTTATCCAGCAGCCTCTTAGGAGGAGTTGGACTGTTGGATTTATGGACTTGGGACCCTTGGTATGTGCTCAGCACATGCCACAGACCTGGCAAGCATGCTGGCCTGGGGTCATCTGCTCTTGGGGCTGTGTTTTCTAATTAAGGGACACTAGGCTAGCCACTTCCCACATCCAGCTTCAGTTTCCCCAACTATAAAATTAAGACATAGATATGCTTTCCACTCTGCCATCCTGCCCTGATAATCAGGGATTTTAGTATCCCAGGGCTATAATGACTCATTCTTCCATACCCCTCAAACTCCTGCCTTTCTATCCTATCTGGAGCCGTGGCTTACATAAAAACTCCCAAGGCATCCATGTAGGTCCCTTCTGTCAGAGGACCCAGCTTCTCTATCCCTTTCCTCCCCTCAGTCGACATCCTCTCCTCCCTGGAGTTAGTCCTGCTGGGGGACCTTGGGCAAGTTCCTTCACCTCTCTGAGCTTCCGTAGCCTTCCCTTTAATGATCTCGAATGTAACAACCCCACCTCATAGGCTCATTATGAGAGCTAGATGAAATGAAACAATAACCGCTGTTTACCTTTCAGGCACCTGGCAGAAGTGCATGCTCTGGAGCTGAGTGGATGGGTGCAAATCTTGGCCATGCTGCTCCTCCATGCCCAAGCGGTTTGGTCCTGGACCAGTTGCGTGATGCTCCACACCTCCACATGCTCTCTTGTCAGGCAGAAACAGTAACAGCAACCCCCCAGGCCTGTTATGAGAGTTAAGTGAGTTGATATTTCTAAAACACATCAGTGTGGGGCATTAGGCTAGTCCCTAATGCCACTCATGTCAACAAGTGCTGTAGAAGAGTTAGCCATTATTCTTAGGTCAACTAATTATCCAATCAGCCTGACAAAGGAGGTACTGTTATTAGCCCCATTTTATAAACAGGAAAGATCAGTAACGTGGCCAAGGGCAGAGGGGCAGCTCTTGAGCCCAGACTGACAAGACATTCTAGGGGGAGGCTCCTCACTTTCAGTTATGCTGACTGCTAGATATAAGGGGGCTCCCCACTTGGAGTTAAAGGTTTGCAATAGCCATCTCGAAATTCTTGAAAATTTTAATCACTTTATCTTTGAGTTTGTGTTTTGTAAGTGAAGTTCTGCTTCTGCCACCTCCCCCTTTCCCCAGATGTGCCCAAGACTGAAGAGGGTCAGAGTCAATCCCATAATTGTGCCATGGGGCAGGGCTGTGTAGGTCTTCAAGGGGCTGTATTCACCCTGCAAGTATTCCTGTGCCCAAGAGAGTATGACATTAAATAGCAGATAAAAACAAAACAAAACACACCAGGACGGAGATCTGGGTGCATAGCATGTCACGGGTGGGAATGAAATGATAGCACTCTTTCACTTCAAAAAAAAATCCCAAAATACTTGTTCCAAGTTTAGTAATTGAGTGCAGTTTCTTCTGACTTTTGATTCACAGGTAGAGACAAAGTCTTTAGCTGAAAGGTAATAGTTTTGCCACCTTCTACAAATATAGATATATTTTTTCCCTAAAGCCTCCTGAGTTCTTTTTAAGATTTGCATCTAAAATATGGGCCCTTTGCCACTGACATTCCTGTTTGGTAGTGGATGAGAGGGCAATCTTATTTTTTTCTTCTTCTGTTGTTATAATCCTCAGATGCAGAGTGTTCTCTTTAAAAGACGCTTTTAAAGGGCAATTACTTTATGCAAACGTGGGCATCTCTGGATGGCTGGCAAGGCTGGAGTCAGGCCATGGAAACCTGGAAAGTGGACTGTGGGGGTTGGGTAGGGGACCAGGAGGGAGGCCCTGCTTGCCGGTATCAGTAACTTTCTTCTGCTACCCCCTGGACCTCTGGGAGAAGACTCAGCAGCCACAGCCAGAGTAATGGGAAGATCACAGCCGCACAGGGCTGTGAACCAGGGAGGACACCTCATCTGGTTTATCTCATGTGAAATAGATGAGGCTCCTTGAGATCTGAGCGAGCAGCCACTCGAAGCCAATCCTGGGAGCCACTGCAGACCTGTGTCCAATGAGAGATCTCAGTTAAAGTAGAATAGACCACGCTAGGCTGGGAGCGATGTCTCCTGCTTCAGTGTAGGCCACAGCACAGCAGAGGGTGGAACATTCCAGGAAAGAGTTAACGATGCAGGAGAAGCCCCCTAAGGGAGGCCAGTATGAGAAAATGTGGCCTGGGATTGTATGGTCGGGGAGAGGCAGCTGGGCTCCAGCCCCTTTTCTTACCCTTGGAGCCTATGCAGTCTTCAAGAAGCCACTGCCGGCTGGGCGCGGCGGTTCACACCTGTAATCCCAGCACTTTGGGAGGCCGAGGCGGGCAGATCACGAGGTCAAGAGATGGAGACCATCCTGGCCAACATGGTGAAATCTCGTCTCTACTAAAAATACAAAAATTAGCTGGGCACGGTGGTGCGTGCCTGTAGTCCCAGGTACTTGGGAAGCTGAGGCGGGAGAATCTCTTGAAGCAGGATAATCGCTTGAATCCGGGAGGCGGAGGTTGCAGTGAGCCGAGATCGCCTCACTGCATTCCAGCCTGGACAACGGAGCGAGACTCCTTCTCAAAAACAAAAAACAAACAAACAAACAAACAAAAAAAACAGGCCACTGCTCCAGTGGCTAGGCCCAATCTCATTTCCACAGCTGCTTCAGGCATCTCTGAAACCCCCAGGTGGAGCAGCCCGAGCTGTGGACACTCTGCGGCATCCATGCCTCCTTGTTGCTTAGTGAGCCTGTTCTCATTACTCCCCCAGCGCCACCCTCTGCATTTGCTCCACTCCTCCTAGAGCTGCATCTTTCATTTTTGCATCACTAAATGCACTTTTTCTGTTTCTCTGTTTACCGGAGAAAAAAATAGGAAGCGTGGGAGGCAGTGCACAACAGTCTTCGCCTCGGGTTCGTTGGGTAAGTTTTGCCCCTTCTCCAAGAGGGGACCTGACTAGGGAGGCTCATGGTTCAGATCGGTGCTCTAAATTCCCAACATACAACTGAGCCATTTTTACTTGTTTCTACAATTTGTTACTAGTAGCTGGCCTTTGCTGAGTTCCATCTATGAGCTTGGCCCCCTTGCTAATCTCTCTACTACATACAATATCCCTTTTAAATCTTTTTTATCGCAATATAGTTTACAGATGACAAAATGCAAAGATCTTAAGTTAGAATTTGGTGTGTTTTGCTAATGTATACATCCATGTACCTCTCACCCCCAAACACGGACACAGGACATTTCTTTCACCCCTGGGAGTTTCCTTGTGTCTCTTTCTATTTTCCGTCCTGCTCACCCCACACGAAGGTGACCACTGTTCTAATTTCTGTCCTACCCATGCATTTTCTCTGTTCTAGAACTTCTTAGAATCATCTTTACTTTCCTCATGTCTAGCTTCTTTTCTTCAGTACACTGTTTATGAGATTCATCCAGGTTGTTGCATAGATCAAAAACACTTCCTTTTTATCGTTATTTAGTATTCCATTGTCCGGATACTCCACACTGTTTATTATTTAATCTATTTGATGGACATTTGGGATGTTTTAAGTGTGCATTGATGATGAATAAGGCTGCTGTGAGATTTCATGGACAAGTCTTTTTATGGACATATGTCTTGGGGAAATACCTAGAAGAGGAATTGTTGGATCATATGCTAAGTGTATTTTTAGCTTTCTAAGCAACTGTCAAACTGTTTTTCCAAGTGGTGGTATCTTTTTTTTTTTTTTTTTTTTTTGAGACAGAGTCTTGCCCTGTCACCCAGGTTGGAGTGCAATGGCGTGATCTCAGCTCACTGCAACCTATGCCTCCCAGGCTCAAACGATTCTCTTACCTCAGCCTCCCGAGTAGCTGGGATTACAGGCACCCACCACCACGCGTGGCTAATTTTTGTATTTTTAGTAGAGACGGGGTTTCACCATGTTGGCCATGCTGGTCTCAAACTCCTGACTGCCTCGGCCTCCCAAAATGCTGAGATTACAGGTGTGATCCACAATGCCTGGCCAGTATTATTTTTGAACTCTTGCCAGGAGCAGAGGAGAGCTCCAATTGCTCCACATCCTCACCAACATTTGGTATTGACAGTCTTCTTGATTTTGGCCATCTTAGTAGGTGTGGAGTGCTGTCTCGCCATGGTTGTTATTTACATTTTCCTAATTACTAATGGCATTGGGCACTGTTTCACGCACTTATTGCATATATCTTCTTTGTGAAGTGTCTAGGTCTTTTCTGTATTTGGGAAGATGGGTTGTTTATCTTTTTATTATCGAGTCACAAGGGTTATTTATATATCCTTGATACAAATCCCTGGTCAGATACACGTGCTGCAAATATTTTCTTCCAGTCTCTACTCACACTGTCTCTTTTAATCCTCCCAGCAACTCGACGAAGTAGATGTTACTATCCTCTTCTTCATTTCCTAGAAGCCAAAGCTGAAGCACAGAAAGGTTAAGTGAAATGTTCAGAATCACACAGCTACTCAGTACGGCAGTGAGAATGTGGGCCTACTGCAGTGTGACTCAGAGCATTGATGTCCAGAAAATCCCAGGAAGCTTCTTTCCACACACGAAGCCTTGTATCTCCCTGGCAGTCTGGAGGCATGTGGCCCTCGAGCCAGTGCTGGGCTGGGTTATTTTGGTTCACACTCTCTCCCTCTGCCTTGCACATACCAGACCATCCTGGGAAGTAGGCGGCTCCCACAACCCGGTTGGGAGCGTGGTCTTCTGGGGAGGATGCCACACAGCTTTGAGTTGCTCTGATGAAAGACAAACTGCGGGGATTCTTATGGGCCTCCGAGGACGCTGGCAGTATTACCTCATGCCAGGAATAAAAATGAGGGGCCTAGGTGAGCTCGCCGCCAGCCCTTCTCTGAGAGACATCGCTGGAGGAAACCAGCCAGGAGATGGGAGGGCGGGGCTGGGATATTTAGTACACAGCGTCTCAAAGGAGAACTATTGGGTGCCTCAGGGACTTCCCTCTTTCTTTCTCCTTTCTGAGCAGGTGAAAGGGTCCCTGTGGCAGTCAGAGCAAAAGGCTAGGAGGTTTTGTGAGAGTAAGAACAACAGCAACTCCAGCCCTCAAAATGCTAGTTGGAATAGCAAGCCTCTCTGAGCACTCGCTGTGTGCCAGGCACCGTGTCCACACTTTGCAGCCCTACTTGATGCAAGACACTGTGTAGTGGCTTTGCATTTACTACCTTAATCCTCATCACACCCCCATGAGACACGCACTATTAAAATGCCTACAGGAGGAAACTGAGGTCCAGAGAGGTGAAGTAATTTGCCTAACGTCACTTATTTGTAAGTGGTTGAAGTTTGAATAGGAGTTTAGCTAATTCTAAAGCCCAGTAGCTTTACTGTTATGCACTTCTGCCATTCTGTTAAAAAACTTGGTCAAATTTTAAGTTTGTGTCATGCACTACACATGAGGTGTCTTGGTCAGTGGAATCTAAGATTGAACAAGACCTGACCCTTCTTTGGGCACTGTGTGGGTTGGATGGTGGACCCCCAAAAGAAATGTCTACATCTCAGAACCTGTGAATATCATCTTACTTGGAAAAAAATATTTTTGCATGTATAATTAAGGATCCTGAGATGAGATCATCCTGGATTCTATGGGCGACCCTAAATCTAGTGACAAGTATTTTTATAAGAGACAGAAGAGGAGAAGGTCATTCGAAAAAGGAAACAGAGATTGGAGTGATGTAGCCACAAGCCAAGGAACACCTGGGGCCTCCAGAAGCTGGAAGAGGCAAATAATTCTCCCCTGGGACATTTAAAAGGAGCTTAGCTTAATATATTACATTCATTAGAAGTGAGTCCCTAGGTCCAGTCCACCTGCAACAGGAGTACATTACACAAAGGCTTGAATACCGGGAGGCAGGAATCAATGAGGGCATCTTACAAGCTGTGTAGCACAGTGCCAAGAGACAGGAATCACACCTTCTTTTGCTTTTTAAATTTCTTTTTTAATTTTTTCGAGAATGTATCTTGCTCTGTCACCCAGTCTGGAGTGCAGTGGCGCAATCTCGGCTCACTGCAACCTCTGCCTCCTGGGTTCAAGCTATTCTCCGGCCTCAGCCTCCTGAGTAGCTGAGATTACAGGCACCCACCAACACGCCCAGCTAATTTTTGTATTTTTTAGCAGAGATGGGGTTTCACCATGCTGGCCAGGCTGGTCTTGAACTCTCGACCTCAAATCATCTGCCTACTTTGGCCTCCCAAAGTGCTGGGATTAGAGGTATGAGTCTGACCCCACCTTCTATTTCTCTGGCAATCCCCATCCCCACCTTCTGTTTTTCTGGCAGTCCCAGGCCCCTAGCTAAAAGAAAAAGAACTAACATTTAACATTTTTATTTATTAAGAAATAGCATTTATTATGTATTGACTGTGTATCAATTACCATGCCAGACTCCTTAAACACATCGTTGCATGCAGTATCACTTGACCCTCCTATGAACCCTGGAAAGGGAGGTGTTCTTATCTCCATTTGACAAAGGAGGAAACCAAGGCTCAAAAACATGAAGGCCACACAGTAGCCTCTCAGAGGAAGCCAGTGGTTCTCAAACTGTAGCTGCATCAGAATTGCTTGAAAACAATCTCTAAGCCCTGAGCACAGAGTTTCTGTCTGATTTTGCAGCTTTAGGGTGGGACTTGAGAATCTGTTTCTTTTTTCTTTTGCTTTTGCTTTTGCTCTTTTTGAGACAGAGTCTCCCTCTGTCTAGCAGGCTGGAGTGAAGTGGTACGATCTTGGCTCACTCCGCCCTCCTGGTTCAAGTGATTCTCCTGCCTCCTCCCAAGTAGCTGGGATTACAGGCGCCCACCACTACACCCGGCTAATTTTTGTATTTTTAGTAGAGACGGGGTTTCACCATGTTGGCCAGGCTAGTCTCAAACTCCTGACTTTAGGTGATCCACCCACCTCGGCCTCCCAAAGTGTTGGAATTACAGGCATGAGCCACCGTGCCTGGCCAGAGAACATGTATTTCAGACAAGTTCCAAGTTGAGGCTGAGGCTGTGGGCTTGCGGATCAAGCTTTTAGAATCACTGGAGAATCAATATCTTTTGCAGCAACAGACAAACCCTAAAGTTTCAATGGATTAACATATCAAATACATTTCTTGCTTAAGTTGCAGTCTTACTGGGGTAGGGCAGCCGTCCTTCATTCTATAGCCCCTATCATTTGGAGCATGTGGTCCCCAAAGTCACCATGGAAGGAAAAAGAGAGGGCAGAGGGTCACTTAGGATGTTCAAAAAGGCTAGGCCTGGAAGTGGAGGCTTTTGTGCATTTTGCCCAGCCTCCATGGGCCAAGACTCAGCCCCATGGCCTCAAACTAACTGCAAAGGAGGCTGGGAAATGTAGTCTTCCCCAGGAGGAGTAAATGGTTAAGATGAGCACACAGCTGGTCAGGGCAGGGCTGGGATTTGTGCTCAGGTGCTTTCCCTCCTCCTTCTCTTGCCTTTTTCCTGGTCCAGGTGTTTTTGGTGGGCTTTCTCAGTATTAAGGAACTTCTGTACGTATGTGTGTGAAATTGAAAAAAGAGAAGAGGAAAGAGACATTTTCGAGGTGCTTCAGCCCACTCTCTTGCCAGCAGACTTCACCCAACTTCACTTCATCTTAGAGGTGCAGGTGACAGTTGATAAGTACCTTGAAAGCCCTCCATGTATGTGCAGGGCATTCTTGCGTAAGTTTCATCTGTACCATGTTAAGTGATTCAGGGCCACCATCTCTGAATTTGAAGAACCCTCAAGCTACTGGTTCTCCAGGACCTAAACCCTGGACTCCAGGCCACAGACAAGCTCTGAGTGAAAAACGAGTCCTTCTTGCCGCTCCTCCCCTATGCTTCAGATTGCTCCAAACCTACCTGCCTCCAACACGTGGTGCAGTCTCTACCTTCCCTTCCTTTGCATATACTGTGACATCTGCCTGATATCTTTCTCTTCCCTCCAGACTTGACTCAGATGATACCAGCTCTATGAAGCCTTCATCAATCTGTCAAAGAAATATTCAACTTACCCTCATTCTGGGTCAGAGGCACAGGCATGTCTCTTTGTCTAATCTATGGTCTAGCACTTGTCAAGGCCTGTGTAGACTTTGCACTTGCCTGCCTCTCCTTAGAGAACGTGAGATGTTCATGAGCCAAAACTGTGTAGCATCTTTTCTTGGCCTCTTAATTTCTGACAAGACTGAGTCTAGAAGCCTTCCTGTGACCTGCAAAACCCTCCTCAAGATCCACAGGTGAAGAAGGAAGTCTCTGGCATTAGTTTGAATCCCAGCTGAGCCACTTGTGGGCTGTGTGACCAAGGGGAAATTCTTAGTCTCATGAATGCCTCAGTTTTCTCATCTGTAAAATGGAGGTAGTAATGTTGTGTATATTCAATGAAATAATGCACCTAAAGCCCTTTGAACAGTGCATGGAAAAAACTCAGGAAATGCCAGCCGTCATTGTGTTCTTATCATTGCTTTTGTTAGTATCTTGCCACTTTAGCCCACACCAGCTGCACCAGATCACTTACTAGCTGACAGTTTTGATGATCTTGCATGCTCCTTCACTTTTGCACTTAATTTCTTCTGCTCAGAGGTCCCTGTCTCTCACCTTTGAATTAATTAATTCATACTTATTCATTCGTTTATTTAAAAAACCTTATGCTTAACTCATTCCTGCTCATCCTGTAGACTCGTCTTGGCCCTTCCTGTCTATTCCCACTGGATTTACCACTCCTGTTTTGACTTCTGTTTACTTTTCTGTATGTCCGTGAACAACTTGAAGGCAGAAAAAAAGATGCTCATTTCCTACTGAATTTACTGCTCTGAACCCAGTTCCTAATATCATGATTGTCACATAGTGGGAGCTTAATGAACATTTGCTGAATGAATATATGAATGTTTCTCATCTCTGAATCTGTTCCCAATGCTTAGTGCATTGTAGGTGCTTACCCAGGACTCTTTCTCTTGCAGGCAACCAGATCACTCTGGATGCATATCATCTAAAGGCCCTAGTTGTGGGAGGGCTACTTTTAATCAGTGTATTGGCCAGGCGCAGTGGCTCATGCCTATAATCCCAGCACTTCGGGAGGCCGAGGCAGGCGGATCATGATGTCAGGAGATCGAGACCATCCTGGCTAACACAGTGAAACCCTGTGTCTACTAAAAACACAAAAAATTAGCTGGGCCTGGTGGCGGGTGCCTGTAGTCTCAGCTATCTGGGAGGCTGAGGCAGGGGAATGGGGTGAACCCAGGAGGCAGAGCTTGTGGTGAGCTGAGATCACGCCACTGCACTCCAGCCTGGGCGACAGAGAGAGACTCCGTCTCAAAAATAAATAAAATAAAATAAAATAAAAATAAATAAATAAATAGTGTATCTAAATTTTGCCACCTTCAGAACCAGAAGGCTGTCCGTGGTCTAGCCTGACCAAGTTTAAAATGTCTGGGGGTTGGGGGGGCTCTCTGAACAACGCAAGAGGCACTATTTCATCTGTGTTTCTTGGACAATCCCTAGAGTTATCCAAAACTTCTCAACAGTTGCCACATTTGAAGACATACTGCAGAGTATCTGTCTCATCATCTTCTGATACCACAGTGCTTAGATTAGTGCCTAGTAACCAAGGAAAGAGGGAAGAAGGGGCCTTTCCACCACTGGCCAATGTCTTAGATATGTGGATTTGGAGCCAAAATGTTTGCCCTACTAGCCTCATGGTGTGGATGGTAACACTGCGCTAAAACCGACCCTCGGACTCTTGTTTCATGAATTTGTCTGATTTCTTTGGTAGCTGGGGTCTGGTTTTGATGTGCAAACTGGCTCTAAAAATTAATTTGTTCCCTTTCTCTCTCACCCTTTTTAATTGCCTGATTTGTTTGTCTCTTGGGGGTGGCAAGGTGGGAAGTTTGCTCTCCCCAAGGCTGGCCAGGATAGAACCTTCTGTGCTGGTGCTGGTCTGACTGTGGAAAGAGGTGCAGATGTTGGGGTTTGGAAAGTCATTGTCTGGGTTCCATGTCATATGGCCTCCTGAGAGGGACCCTCTTGGTTATTGCCTGCTCATGTCATGGAGGAACGGCACGTGGTTTTTATCAACATTTTGGTTTTGTTTCTATTTATAGGAGGTTGTTCAGTGGTTGTCCCAGTTTTTACTCCTTCTTATTAATTGTCATGCTTAAAGCCATGCATATTTTCTGACTATCCACTTTTCTTTTCCCTGTGAAGCAAAAATAATATTAATTGAAACTGTAATGTGTGGCAGAGACTTTGCTTGGTATTTTCACACTTGTTTCATTTGTTTTTCATGATCATTCTGCAAGGTAGGTATTAATATTATTAGTTCCATGTTACAAGTGAGGAAATTGCAGCTTAGGGATTTTAATTTCATAAAGCTAGTAAACATCTTTTTTTCATGACATGTACAATCTGGCTGGCTTTTTAATCATCCTGCCTTGAAGCTAACTTCGAGGTTCTTTTTCAGGCGATTTTGGTGTTTGACTCTTTCTGGGTTGCACAGTGTGTGCCCTGTACTGCTGTGCTTGTATTTCATGGTCTCTTGTAATAAACGCTTCTAAACATGGGCTCACATGTTAATTTGTTTATAGTAATTATTTCCCTGAAGAAAAAAGAAGTCCATTTAATTTTTTCTCTTCTTTTATCTTTCCAGACCCTCAGGGCCTGATTTTCCGTGGCTCTTTTGGAGCAGATGTAACCAAGAAATCAATATAACCATTAGATTCATCCATGGCAACCATAATGTCATAGCATCTCCTGCCTTGTAGTGTTGACAGAGGTGTCAGAGCCAGGAGGAGGGAAAATACTTCAAAGATGGGACGGGAGCCTCTAAAGTGAACGGGAGAATTAAAATCCCACGGAACCTCACTTAGCAGATGAGAAATTGTAGGTTGTTGCCTATGGCATAATCAGGTCTTCTTTCAGAGAATGTAATGGCTTGATGTCAGGTATGGCAGAGGGATCTCCAGCGTTCGGGTATCGTGAGGCCCTTTAGCAGTGGTGGGGAGCAGCTGATGGAGCCGGAATTTTATATTTGTCCTTTAGGTACCAATGCTCATCACCTCCAGAGGTGGGGTTGGCAGATCTCATGTGATTTCCTTCTTCCAGTGGATCTGGGCTTTTATTATTATTGTTATTATTAATTATTACCTGTGGCGAGGAGAGAGGGCATCCTTTATAAGCACAGTGTTCGGTTTATGGAAAACACCCCAGGTATGTTTGACTAGTACATGTTGGTCTAGTCTACCTAACACATTCAGTTAGTTAACAACTATTTATTGAGCACCTTTTTGGAGTCAGGTGCTACTGTAGGTATGGAGGTGGAGATTCTGCAGAAAACAAAGCATACAAAACCCATGCATTCAGGGAGTTCACATTCTAGTAGGGACTAGGAATTCAGCTGAGCTAGTAACTTGAATTTTCTCTCTCCAAAAGAGGTTGCCAGTTGCCTCACAGTATCTCTTCTCCCCTTCTTTAGTGTAAAGCAATATTTCTTAACCAGGAGCAATTTTGCCCCACAGAAGACATGTCTAAAGACTTTTCGGTTGTCACAGCTTGGTAGGAATTGTATCCTCTGTATGTGTGTGTGTGTGTGTGTGTGTACTAGTGCCTGTGCTAACACTACTAGTATCTAGTAAGCGGAGGCCAAGGATGCTACCAAACATCCTACCATGTGCACAGGACAGCCTGATAACAAAGAATTATCCACCCTGCAATGCCAATAGTGCTGAGGTTGGGAAGCCCTGGTGGAGACAGAAGTGGCTGCTTGGTCAGTGACTACATTTCCCAGCTTCCCTTGCATCTAGCTGTGGCCTTGTGACTGGTTTTCACCAAGGGACCATGAGCAGGAAAGCTGTGCCCACATCCAGGAGGAGGGCTTTTAAGAAGTGGATGTACTAGGCCGGGCGCGGTGGCTCACGCCTGTAATCCCAGCACTTTGGGAGGCCGAGGCGGGAGGATCATGAAGTCAGGAGATTGAGGCCATCCTGGCTAACAAGGTGAAACCCCGTCTCTACTAAAAATACAAAAAATTAGCTGGGTGTGGTGGCAGGTGCCTGTAGTCCCAGCTACTCGGGAGGCTGAGGCAGGAGAATGGCGTGAACCCGGGAGGCGGAGCTTGCAGTGAGCCGAGATCTCGCCACTGCACTCCAGCCTGGGTGACAGAGTGAGACTCTATCTCAAAAAAAAAAAAAAAAAAAAAGAAAAAGAAAAGTGGATGTGTCCTTTTCCTTTCCTCAGGCTGGATGATTAGGGCCACTAGGGGCCCTAAATCACCATGTCGAGGAGACTGTCTGTAAATCTGAGACTCTCACCTTGGACTCCCATGTATGAGAAAATAAAATCCTGTTGTGTTTTAACCATTACGAATTTGAGGATTTCAGCTGCGGCACTTTAGTCTACCCTGACTATTATTGTCCCTAAGTGTTCTCAACAGTTCTTCAACGATAACAATAGTTGACACTTACACTATAAGCACACACCACGAGCCAGACAGAAAACTTTTCAAATGTGAGATTTTATTTTATCTTCATACAAACTCTATGGAATAGGTACCATTATTACCCTTGTTTTACTGATAAAGAAACAAACGCTCAAGGAGGTTAATAGGGCAAGTAAGTGCCATAAACCAGTTCTCTTCCAGGTTCTAGTCTCAACCACTGAAGCAGGTTCCTTTCTCCAGCCTTAATATCTTTTTATCTGGGCATTAGCATCTTTCTTCAGGGTCGCTGTAACTGTTCCCTCTTTGGTTCCTCTGCCATCATTGTGGATACTCCAGATTGAATGAATTTTTGAAAACCAAATCTGGACATGCTTCTTTCCTGCCTAACTTCCTTCAGTGACTTTTCATTGCTTCCAGGATAAAGCACTCACTTCTTACAGGGCAGAATGGTCCTTCTGCATCTACCCAGCCTACTGCCAGCTGCCTTCATCCTTTGTTCCTTTTTCCTTTTGCCACACGTTCCAGTGGTGAGTGCAGGCTTCAGTAGCACAGCAAAAAAAAAAAAGAGGACTATTTTTTTCCCCAAATTTATTCTTGCTCTGCAGAGGGAATCACAGTTAAAGTATCAGGCTTCCCATGTGGATTTCCAAGAGTTCAAGAAAGGATTGTTTGACCATCCCCTGGGAACACTGTTGAAAGGATTCTTACATTGGGTGGGTGGCTCATTCCAACCAGATATTGCTACAGTTCTTCAAAACACATAATTGCTTAATGTAAGGGGAACCTGGTTTTCCAGCTTTGTTCAGCTCTCAAATTCTATTTGTTCTATTAAAGACTATGTTGACTTTGGAAAGTAATTTGGCAGTATTACACTACAGCAACTTTACTCCTAATTATACTCCCTAGAGAATGCTCATGTGCAAAGCAGAAATGTAGTATTTGCAACACCAAAAAAAAAAAATGTTAAATTAAATGTCCATCCAACAGAGAATGGACAAATAAACTCACACAAAGAATATCACAGAGAAGTGAAAATCAGAGAATAGAGCTACATATAGTAAATATAGATGAATCTCAAAAACATGATGTAAAGCATAAAAAACAGTCTGAAGAATCTGTATATGGCCTGGCATGGTGTCTCATGCCTGTAATCTCAGCACTTTGGGAGGCTGAGGCAGGTGGATCACTTGAGGCCAGGAGTTTGAGACCAGCCTGGGCAACATGGTGAAACCCCGTCTCCACTAAAAATACAAAAATTAGCCAGAGGGGCAGGGGAGTGGCCCATGCCTGTGGTCCCAGCTACTTGGGAGGCTGAGGCAGGAGAATTGCTCGACCCTGGGAGATGGAGGTTGCAGTGAGTTGAGATCGTGCCACTGTACTCCAGCCTGGGCAACAGAGTGAGATTCTATCTCAAAAAAAAAAAAAAAAAATAGGTGTAGTATATCATAATAATGTTATATACTGTGCCTGGTAGGGTCCCAGTAGGAAGCAGAAGGCACATCCAGATGCAACTGGAATTCTAAAGAGAAGGAAAAGAAGGGATATTTATAGAGGTCTCAGAAAGAAGAGATTGTTTAATAACCACAGATTCCTCCCATTCCATTATTTATTCCCTATTTGCTGCTCCTTATACCCAGAGAAGGAATCCATTTTCCCATCCCTTTTAGTCTGGGCTGGCTTTGTGACTGGTTTTAACAAATAGGCTGCGGCAAAAGTGATTTGGGGTGAGTTCCAGAGGTCTTGTGATTTTTGCCTTGACCTTTTTGGAATGCTTCTGACTTCATGTAAAGAAGCCTGCAATGGCCTACTGGAAGCCTTTTGGAGAGAAAGATACAACCCACAGCCATTACCAACCAGGACGAGCTGACACTGCAAATGTACAATGAGCCCAATCAGCACCACTTTGAGCAGAAGAACTGCCTAGGTGAGCCCAAGTCAAATTACCAGCCTACAGAATAATGAGCAAAGAACTGGTTATTGTTTTAAGCCACTAGTTTTTGGGTGTTTTATGAATATATATAATCAACATAGTGGATTCAAGGAACCAAGGAGGTTCTGAGGTTTCCAGGAACTAGCAAATTGGGAGTTACCTGAAGGGGCAAGTATAGGAGGCAGTGTTACAGGAACCCGGTGGGGGCCTGAGGGTAAGAGGAGAGGCTGTCAGGCAGGCCCCAGGATCACATAACCATAGCAAGGAAGAAGTGCGGTAGGAAATACCCCGATCTCTCTCTCCTCCTGCCCCAGCTGCAATTTCTTGCCAGGCTCTTTGGCTGAACCCAATAAGAACCAGATAACAAGGGCATCTGGGAGATGCCCTCTACTGGGAGCAGTCTCTGGGGCACAGAGATGGATCTGGGTAGGACAGTGGCAAACAGAATAACCAGGATGTATGTTGTTCACAAACAGCAGACTATACACACATTTAAGGGAATGAGAAATGTCTAAGTTACTTTTGGGAAGCAGGGATTTTTACCTTAAATAGAAGAGCAGGTACGTGAGTACTCATTATGGACCCATATATACTTTTTCTTTGGTATGTCTGGAATCAGTCACATTTAAGGGGAAATTAAGCCACCATTGAGTCACAGCCTGGGTGACCTTGAAAACACCGCTTGACCTCTGCAAGTCTCATTTTCTCTGTAAAATGAGGGTGACAACACTCCCCTCATGGAATCCACATGGGGTAAAGCTTGTGAATGTATGATCGCAGTGTCTGCCAGCCAGGTAATTTTTAAGCAGTTAGCTCTGTCACACATAAGAAGAAATCACGTACAAGGTTGTGTGTGTGTGTGTGTGTGTGTGTGAGAGTGAGAGAGAGAGAGAGAGAAAGGGAGAGAGAGAGAGAGAGAGAAAGGTAGACAAATAGAAAAACAGAGAGAGAGAATACTCCATTTTGGTGAAAAACATCATCTGCATGTAAAGTAAGGGAACTCTTAATGCCTTTCCAGCTACCCTGTCATGCTCAATCTCCTCGCCACCAAGCACCATACACCTACTACACACACACAGAGGCACACACATACACACTTATGCTCTCTCACACACACGCATGCACATACACTCACACTTGCTCTCATACATGTGCACAAACACACATGCAGGTACATAGAGAGGCACATAAACACACATTCATGCTCACACATCTATGCATGTACACACGCACACATACACGCATACACATGCACAGACACACATGCAGGCACACATGCACAGCGACCTCTTAAGGCCCACCAAGTGCCTGTTAAGACAAGCAGGAGTCAACCTCCTTCCTTCAGCTTGTCATTTTTCCTGCAGGCCGGGCTTCCTCCAACCCAGCACTATGGCATTTGCTGACATGGAATTAGGACATATAAATAGGAAAGCAGGCTCATGCCTGTAATCTCAGCACTTTGGGAGGCCGAGGCGGGTGGATCACTTGAGGTCAGGAATTTGAGACCAACCTGGCCAATATGGTGAAACCCTGTTTCTACTAAAAATACAAAAATTAGTCGGGCATGGTAGCACACGCTTGTAATCCCAGTTACTCGGGAGGCTGAGGCAGGGGAATTGTTTGAACTGGGGTGGCAGAGGTTGCAGTGAGCTGAGATCATGCCACTGCAGTCCAGCCTGAGTGACAGAGTGAGACTCTCTCTCCAATGAAAAAGAGAAAGTGCCATTTTATGGGAATTGAGAATAAGCACCTTTTATTTCAGTCTGTTGAAGTCCTGCTACCTGCCTCCTGCTAGTGCTGTGACTTGAACCACTTGTGTGACATCTCTTGAAAACCAGATTCTTCTTCAGAAAAATGGGAGTAGTGACAATACCTTTCCCAGGGCACACTGTAGGCACTAAATGGGAGAACGTGGGTGACTCAGCACCAGGCCTGGCACACAGTAAGCGCTCAATAAATGGCACAGGGGTTGCTGAGTTTCAGACTCAAGTCTCTCCATCTCCAGCACCTGTGTCTGGATGAAAGATCCTTCTTGGTGTGATCGGCAGGTAAATAAGTTTGTTGGCCCCTCCCTCCCTCCCTCTTTCCCTCCCTCCCTCTTTCCCTCCCTCCCTCCTTCTTTCCCTCCCTTGCTGTCTTTGCAGTTAAGGATGGGGGAAGAGATGAAATAATTCTTGCATAATATTTGTCTAAAAGGAATGTGTAAGATAAAACAGTGTGTGTGAGGCCTGTCTTTTTTTTTTTAATAGCCCCCATAGCACCTGGCATAGGTGGGCGCCACAGGATCTATGATGATTGATAGGAGTGTTTTCAAATTCAGCTGTCAAAGACAGGGCAATCATCCTGCCTCCTGCCTGGAAAGTGATTTACAATTTTCCTCCTTGGTGGCATCCTAAGGCAAACAGGCACTTTTGTTTCCATGGAGAACCCACTCTTCCCTCTAAGGTAGATGGTCCTCCCCACCTTGCTCCTTTTCTCCCTCTCCCCTTTCCTTCCTCCTCCCTCTCTCCCTGCATTCCTTACTTCCCCTCTCTTTCTCTCTCCCTTCCTCTTCCCCTTTTCTTTCTCTCTCTCCCCCGCTTTACTCCTCAGTCTCTCCAGACGTTTCCTCCTCCCACAGAGGCTTCTGCCCAGAAGGGCCAAATGTTACCCTTCAGCTTTGTCCCCAGGAAGGGCCGTGCCCATCCCTCCTTCCTCCCCCTATGGAGAGGTGAGACCCTCTGAGGGCTTAGAAGTTTTGCCCTAGCTCTTTGGACTGTTTTCTTCTTAAGAACCTGTTTACTCAAATAGCTCAGGGCTCTTTGAGAACCATCCACCCAGGACCCAGGAACCATCTACCTGGGTCCCCAGGCCAGGCCCCGGGAGGCTGCACGGTGGTCTTGGCTCCAGTCCGGGGGCCAAGTGCAAGTGTATGTGCCACGTCATCTCTCAGTTTCTTCACCGGCAAAGTGAGAACAACTCTCCCAGGAGCTGCCGTGAGAAAGAGCTGAGGGCCAGGGGCTAGGGTTTCCTTTCTGTAGGTCCTCTGGCTCACTCAGCTGATACCTCTGCCTTTTGGCCTTGAAATTAACTTAACAGCCCAAAAAGGAGAACCCAGGACACTCCTCAGCCCAGTGGCAAGGGATCCTCTGGAGACTGACTGTTGAGTGGGATCCTAGGGGTGCCATCTTTATCCAGAGCTGAGGCCCTGCAGTGGGCATGGGAAGGCGAAACAGTTGGGGACTCTGGGGCTATCTTCACGCTTGGCATCTGTGGAGCTTCAGAAATGCCAGTAACCACCAAGAGCAGTGTCTGGGTATTTGGAACACATAAGAAGATAAAGCTAATCTCAGAGTGTGTGTCTGTTGCCTGTGAGCAGCTCCAAATGTGTGCCCCTTAGTATATATGTGTGCGTGTGCCCTCCCCACCAGTGGGGGAGCAGGAAGTTCGAACAATAGCCATTTATTTATTTTGCATCAGACACGGGCTCCAGTGACAGAATGTGAATCTTGGACATCTGGTCAGAACACTGGGATGTTCAATTCCGAGTGGATGAGCCTGGTCTGGGAAACCGGGAGCCCTAACCAGGAGCCCCACTGTCCCCACAGTGCCCACCTCAGGGCACCATCTCTGTGTTAGAGAAGATCCGTGTCCCTGTGGCCTCTTTCTGCTTGAGGTGGGGCTTAGTGTCAGGCACCCAAGCTCAGGTTTTCATGCATTTCCAGAATATAAGTATCACTTCTGTCTGTGTTTTGTTATGAATAATTATGCAGATTTTTATGTGGCCCCTGCTAAATATATGGTGATGCTTCTTTCCTTTTACCCTCCCCCATCTCTCTAACTCCCACATATACTCAGCACCTCCTCTGGGCCAGGACGTCTTCCATGTGCACTCAGCACACACAGATGATTCAGAACTAGTCCCTGCCTGTGAGAAACTTCTAGTCTGTTTTGGGGGAAGATAAACCAGGCTATGGCAATAGTGTACAGTCCTGAAGGGGACACAGAGTGGGCGTTCTGGGAGCACAGAGGAGAGCCCCTAACCTCCCAGGGAACCCAAGAACGACATTAGGGATGGGAGGATGCTAGAAGAGGCTTTGTAAGAATAGCTGCTGTGTTACAGAGGTGGGCTGTCGGGAGCAGGACAGAGTCATAATCTCGTTTCTGGAAGATGTAAGAGGCCCTGTAATTTCTTGCAAAAAATGACTGGGCTTGTGTGTTACTGTCACAGCTTTGTACTAGAAAGACACATTTAAACACATTTAATGGAATGGCAAGCAATACAGGGAAAACGAGGAGGGGGAGATGAGCACCCTCCGGTCTCCATGAATTACCAACTTAGCTCCTCAAAGCGGAGAAGGAATATGAGAGGAGGAGATGAACTTACTGCTAATCTATTGTATTTCAGTCTACTTTAAACGTGATCTCATTTAGTCCTCATCAGCAACTCTGTAGTAGATTTATTAACCCCATTTTACAGTTGAGGAGACTGAGGCTCAGACTAGGTAACTGTCCAAGCAAAGAGCAGGATTTGAAACTCTGATCTCTATGACTCAGTTCCTGAGTCTGTGCTCTCTTTCCAGCAAAGCCTATTGCTCACAAGAACCTTCTAGAGAGAACACAGCATTGTGGTCAATGAACTTCTTGTCGAGGATCATAAACTCGGAATTCAATATAAAGTCACTATTATTCCAGAAAAAAAAAAGAAAAGAAAAACCCTGATGCCTGCCTCCTTTGAAAAAATAGCATGCCTTAGTGAGATGGGCTATTAATATACTTGGTCGCTGACATCAGTATTGCAGGCTGGTTCTTTGGGAGAGCCAAGATGATGCTAATTTGCATGCTGCTTTGCATTTATTTGCATTCTCTCTCCATATGCAAAATCCAACACAGCTAATTAGTGCAGCCTTGTTACAATGAGAAGCAGGCCCAGCGTTCAGTGCCAGGGCAGATGGAGCCCAGAACAGGGACAGAACCAACCCAAAGCCAGGCACGTCCTGGGTTGGACACACCGGGAGACTTGAAGGGGAGGCACATGCCCTGAATGAAAAGTAGGGTAACTGAGCACCATTATTCTTCAAATATTGTTCCTTTGAAGTAGCTATTGCAGAGAGGGAGGGTGAGAGAGAGAAAATGACGGTAGGCGGTGGGTGGGGAGGGGATGGAGAGATCAAAGAAGGTGGCCAGAACTTTGCCTCAGGCAGGATTTTGTTTGAGAAAGAGCACAGGATTTGGATCCCAAAGGCTTCAGGTAAAGTCCTGCTTGGAGTTTGGCTTTGCCACTTACAAACAGTGGGATCTTGCACTTCGTGGGTTTGCAGGGATTGCATGGGAAAAAGAGGGTGGACATACACTTTTTGCAAATGGTAATGCACAACATAGATGTGAGGAATCCAAGCCAGGCGATATGATCATGGAGGGCAGCAACAGAGCCAGGTGGGGTCTGCAGACTCAGCCTCCTCTCAGGGTCCAGACCCTGGATGTGATCCACAATATAGAGATATAACATACGGATGATATAGCGTGTGTGTATGTACATATATATATGTATATCTGTGTATACACACACATGCTAGCATTTAATGATCATCTAATATGGACCACATACTGTGCTGTGCTTGTGCACATATCAATCATTTCGTTTAGTGATTCCCGTGACTGCTCTAAGACCTGCTTATTATTATGACCCCATCTTACAGATATCACTAAGGCAAAAAAGGCTTGCCAAGTGCACCAGGGCACTCTTGCCAAATGATTGGGAATTCATATTTTATGTCACCCGCTCCCTTTTCCAGCTCCTATGGAGACTATGGCCTTTCTGTTAATCTGCTTCTTTTTTTCACATTGCCTAGTTGTGATAATTTTGATGGCCTTGGGTTTTGTTTGTGTCATCTGAGGACTCCTTCCTCTCAGCTGGTCATTTTGGTTGGGCTCGAATACCTCAGCTCCATGTTTCATTACTTAAAGTGGCCCGTTCTACAAGGGTAGCTCCAATCAAGCAAGGTAGATTGAATTATTGTTCACAGATATTCACTGGGCTTCACAGAAGGAGAATTATATTGTCCTACCCCATGGGTATACAGCGTGGTTATGTAGCTTGCTCTGGCCAATGAAAGGTGAGTGGAAGTGAGACGTGTCATTACCAGGCAGAAGGCAGCATGTGGTTTATCATAGTTGTCTTTCTCTTCTACCCTGATGATAGGCGAAGTTGCAGACAGAGTCTTCTTCCCAGAGGGTCCAGCAGTTTCAAAGGCAACTGGTGATGAACAAGTCATGTGAATAAGAAATAGACATTTGTTGTAATTGTAAGCCTTCATGATTTATTACAGGAGCACGAACTAGCATATTCTAACTCAAACATTCATTGTCTATTGAGTATTATGAGATTAGCTCTTACAGGATAGCCTTTCTCCTAAATTGCAGAGGCACATTATTCGAGCGCCCTGTGAACTGGCTGTAGTTGTTTCTGTGGATGGCTGGACAATTCTCCCAATGATATTGTCATTACCCAAAATATTTTCTACTTCCATTCAAAAAACTGCTTTACATTATAAAAGTACTAAACTCCTGATAACACTAGTACTCCTGCTAACAGCCAATACTTTCTAAGATTTTCTTATTTAATCTTCACAAAAGCTATGTGAGATAGGTGTTCTTAATTTTCATTTTCCAAACAAGAAAAACAGAAGCTCAGAAACATTCAGTAATGCATTCAAGATCACACAGCTAAGTGGAGAGTCAAGATTGAAATCAGCATTCCTCTCAGGCGCAAACCCTAATCTCATTACTTTCTACTCATATTTTCCCCCTCCAAAATGGATATTAACTAGCTGAGTCACACACCTCATTCGCCAGAGGTGGCTGCAAAGATTTTTGTCTGCTATGAAAAGCAAAGTAATTATAATGAAAATAACGTTAGACTTGATATTAGGAGATGTGGAGTTGGTTCACAGCTGTTTCTAGTAAGTCCAGTGACCTTGAGTTAGATGATTTTCCTCTCTGGACCCTGGTATTTTCCTCTGTAAAATGAAGAACTTTGCCTCAGAAAACATAGTGTATGGATCTGGCCAACAGAGTCCTTCAGTCTCCTAAAAGTGTATGCAAAACATTGTGTGTGAATGCATTTTTCTGAGTGGAGGATCTATACTATTCATCAGGTCTTGGAAGGGGCCTGCTACTTGCAGAAGATGAGGAACTCTAATTCTCTGACTTGTTGAAATGATTTATCACTTTCCTCAGAGTTGGGTGTGCAGGCAAAGAGAATTTAGTCTGAAAAAATGGCAGTTAAATTTTGTAGGGTGAGTGTCAGATTCATCAAAGAATAACTGGAAGGCAAGCTGTATCATTTCATTTAAAAATCATTAACAAATGTTTCTGCCTCACATTCCTGTGGTTCCTTATTGCTTATTCTGCATAGAAGCTGTTCATTCATCTCCTCAGCCAGGGACTGTGTCATTAGTTGTGGCTATTGGTCATTTCCTGTCTCATTCAGCAAGTAATCATATTATTTTGACTGGGAAGAGAATGAGTCCTGAGCTGTGAACTTAGTCTCACAATAACTTGCGGATGTATTTCTTTGAATGTGGGAGGAAACGAAAACAGAGCAGGAAAATAACATTCATTGAGCCCCTACACTATCCCAAGCTCTTCAATGGCATTTTATTAATTTATTTAGTCACACAGATCTATTTTCAACCAAAATTTTGGGGTAACTATCATCCATCGGCCACTGTTTTAGGTGCTGCAGATACAGAAATGAACAATCAGACAAAAAAATCACATTCTGTGAGCTTATGTTCTGGTGGGGGAGGAAAAAATATGCTAGTAAAATTTAGTAAAAAATATATATGCTTACATATGCTACTGCAGTATATGCTATATCCTCAATTACAGGATCAGAGACATTCAATACCATTGATTATTGTTATTTCTATATCTATGTCTATGTCTATATCTATATCTATCTAAATCTAATCAGTTATTGACCTCTTTATTATCATAGTGTCTCTCAATGTCTCTAGTAATCCTGCAGTTTATTTTGTCTGACATTAATATAGCCACTCTAGCTTTCTTATGCTTATTGATTGCATGGTATCTTTTTTATTCTTTTACCTTTAACCTGCTTGGGTCTTAATTTTAAAATATGTCCCTTGTTGGCAGCATATAGTTGGTTCTTAATTTTTTATTCAGTTTGAAACTCTCTTTTTTCTTTTTTTTTTTTTTTGAGACAGAGTCTCACTCTGTTGCCCAGGCTGGAGTGCAGTGACATGATCTTAGCTCACTGGAACCTCTGCCTCCTGGGCTCAAGCGATTCTTGTGGACTCTCTCCCTTTTATTTGAGGTGATTATAATTATTGGTAAATTTGTATTGAGGTCATCTACTTTTATCTTTATTATTTATCTCACTTTTTTTTTACTTTTTCTCTCTTTTCCTGCCTTCTTGTTTATCAAGTATTTTTTAATATTTTGTTTTAATTCCTTGTTTTCTATCTATATCTCTGATATTTTTGTGTGTGATTTCTCTATGGATCTTTGAGTTAATATTAAACTAATTCTGATTTATCTGAAAATATCTCTTCCACCTTCATTTTTTAAGCAAAATAATTAGAAACACAATTCTTGATTGATAATTTATTTTGTTTTAACTGCACTTTGCTGTTTCAATATCTTTTGATCTACAGAGTTTCTGATGAGATGTCTGCCATAGATTTTATTGTTAGTTCCCTATTGGAATGTATTATTTCTTCTGGTTGCTTCCAAGGTTTTAGCTTTATGTTATGCTTCTGGCCAAAGATAGTCATAGTTTTACTGTGATGTGTTCAGGAATATATGTCTTTGTGCTTATTATGCTATGGGTTTGTTAAGTTTTGGGGACCTTTAAATTAATCTTTTATACCCACTTTGGGAACGCTCAGACCATTATATATTCAAACAACATTTATATTCCTTTCTACCACTTTACTTCTATTCTTATTATATACATGTTGGATCATGCTTGATATTGTCTCACAGGTCTTTGAACTTCTGTTTTCCTTAAATATTTTAAATTTCTGTTATTTGAATCGAATCATTTCTATTGCTGTATCTTCATATTCACTGATTTTTTCTTGTGATATCTCTAAAATTTAACTAATTTTTCTTTCAGAGCTATAATTTCCATTTTAATAGTTTCTAACTCCCCATTCGAATTCCTTATTAGACAATTCATTCATGTCACATTTTGAAACACTTTTCTGCTGACTACAGTATCTTTGCCATGCCATGTTTTTTTTTATTGCCTTTTTTTCCTGAGTATGGGTCACTCTTTTCTGTTTCTTTGCATGTGTAGTAATTTATGGTTGAAAAGCAGACGTTGTAGACAACACATTATAGTGACTCTAGATTATGTTGTGTACTTTTGAGGATTTTTGTTACAGTAAGTAGTTAACTTAAAAGGATTCAAAGCTCAAACATTATCTCCCTTGTAGTTTGTAGCACCCGATAGCCTTAGTCTCTTCTTATGGCTTCCAGTGTTGTATTTTTAGCCTGACTCTCTGGGAATCTCCTAGGTGCCTACAAAACTTGGTTACTTGCCAAGAATTTAGGCGGTGTGAGGTTCACCCTCTCAGTTTTGTTTTCTTCTAGGTTTTTCCCCTAATTTCTAGTTTGTCTACCCACCTCAGGTTTTCTATCCTGACATTTCAGGCCTATAAGACTTCCTTTTTCTGCCGCCCAAGCTGTGCAAAACGGGAAAGACACGTAATTTAAAAAAAATAATAGAAAACTCACAGATCTTATCCTTTGTAGTTCTATCTTTGAAGAGTAAATGTCCAGCTGGTCTACTTATGCCCTTTACTGGTCCCTTTGGGACACTCCTGTGCATGTACAGTTTAGCAGTCAGCTGAGGAATTTGGCAGAATTTATAACTGGTGTTTATATCTCACTACTTCTGTGATTCTCATTGCCAGGAATCATCCTTTAAAGTGTTACCTCCTCTTCTATCCCTAGATTCCGACCTCTGGCACTTTAGGCCAGTAAGATTATTGGTTTTCTCATTTGCAGCCATGGGGATCGCAGAGCACCCTCAATTGAGAAAGCTGTAAATTACCAATCCTTCTCGCAGTTGTGGTTTTTCAGGATTAAACTCTCCTCTGGCTACTGTCTGGTTTGGGATGCTTTCCAGTGTCTTTAAATTGTTTAAAGCTTTTTTAAATCCAGTTTTTATAATAACCATCTGCAGGAGGATTCATGTAACCACTCTACTCCCGTACCATTGCTCCTAATTAGATTTGACCCTGTGAAAATACTATATGTAAGACACGCAGGGTGGGGTGAAAGGTTTTTCTATTTCAGACATCTTATTAAGCTGAGTCCATTTTTTGTCATTTGGTTTCCTTTCATTCCTCTTTGTCTCCTGTGAAATTCCTAGCGGCTATGTCTTCAAATAAAATGCAAGCTCTTGCGGCTACAGCTCTTCATGAAATAGAACTGGGTATGCTGAAAACCTTCAGTAAATTATACAGCCTCATCAATAACAATAACTATGGTGAAAATAAAAGCAATTGGTCCTCTTAATGCATTCCTACTAGAGGAATAAGCACTTACTATGGATTCTACACTATTTGCTTTGCACTACATTGATTTAGAAATGGAAGATTGAATGTAATGGCAGCCACTTGGATGCTTTCTTCTGAACACCCAAGGTTTATTCAATTTTGTCATTCACCTCTTTTGAATCTAAGGCTGGCATATATTGGTTTTGCTTGCCCTGCAGCCATCCTCCCTTTTGATCCAATGTCTTAATTTCTCCTTCTGGAACCATCCTTGACTCATCCAGATGAGTAGAACCAAATGCAATGGGTCTATATCCAGGCTAATTAAAATGTCCCTGCCCTTGGCTGGGGACTGAAGATGTAATTGAAGATGTAATATGATCCAGGTGGGTCCACTGAAATTTATTCCTGAAAATTTTTTTTTTAACTTTGGAGAAAAAGAAATTGTCCTTCACCTGATATTGCTAAGAAGATAGAGAATGAAACTTTATTGACTTCTCACTATTAATAACTTCAAAGAAAAATAAAAGCAATGTGGATTTGGGCATTGGTTCTTTTAGTCCTATTTCTGGAGAGATGGAAGCCACCTTGACGTCTCCTGGGAAGAGTCTGCCTCACTGAAATCAAAACAGGAGAAATTATACTTAAAAGATGGCATTTGTTTGTGTTCCTGGAAGCAGCCATCTCTGAAACTTTTATACCTAAAGTTTACATCTAAATTTTTTAGTAACCTGAGCTCATACATTTCTTTTATGCCAAAGCCAGTATGAGGTAGTTAGGTTTCTATCACTTGGGACCCAAGGAACCCTGACTAAAAAGTAATAATTAATTGTCTCTTTAGATCTCACGGATGCATTAGAATCACACAAGACCCTAAATAATTGTAGTGGGTTGAATAATATCTCCCCAGAGTTCATGTCCACATGGAACTTCAGAATGTAACCTTATTTTGAAATAGGATCTTTGCAGATGTTGAAAATTGAGATGCTATCATACCAGATTAATGTGGGTCCTAAATCTAATGGCTGTTGTGGTTGTAAGAAGAGGAGAGAATCCACAGAGACACAAAGAAGAAGGTGATGCAAAGATGAAAGCATAGATTAGAGTGATGCATCTACAAGACAAGGAATGTAAAGGTTTACCAGTAGTCACCAGAGGTTGGAAAAGTCAAGGAAGGATTCTCTCCTGTAGCCTTCAAAGGCAGCGTGGCTCTGCCCACACTTTGATTTCAGAATCCTAGACTTCAGACTGAGATAGAATAAATTCTATTGTTATAAGCCACCCACTTTGTGGTAGTTTGTTATGATAGCTCTAGGAGACTAACACTAATTCCCACTTATCTTTCCAGCCTCATTATAGAGGCAACAGAGAGCACAGCGGATAGTGGTACAGACACTGGAATTGGACTCTTTGAATTCAAATTTTGGCCATTTTACTTAAATCTCTGTAGTAGTCCAGGTTTTCCAGATAAGCAGAATTTATAGGAGATAGATACAGTAAAAACAGGTTCATTGTAAGGATTTGGTTCACATGGGTATGCAGGCTGAGAAATTCCAAGATCCAAAGTCAGCAAGACCCAGGAGAGCTGATAGTATAGTTCTGGTCCAGGTACTAAGGCCTGAGGAAAAGATCAATGTCCCTGGTCAGCAGCAGTCAGGCAGAGAATGAATTATCTCTCATTCAGTCTCATTCTCTTCAGCCCTTCAATGAATTGAATGGGGCTCACTTGCACTGGAGCAGGCCATCTGCTTTACTCATCCACCATTTCATGATAATTTCACTGAGAAACATCCTCAAGACACAACCAGAATAATGTTTAATCAAACATCTAGGTACCCCAAGTCCCAATCAAATTGAGACATGAAATTAACTATCACATCCTGGGTCTCAGTTACCTAACAGAGCTAATAAGAATAATAACTCATTTCTTACTAAGGTTGTGGTGAGAATAAAATGAGTTTATATTTTAAAGCACTTAAAACAGGCTTTGGCACACATGAAACACTTAGTAAATAGCTATTGTTATCATTTATTATCATTATCGTTATCACTCTCTCCTGCCACAGCCCCACAAATGCTGCCTGCTCCAACTATAGTAAACTGTTTATAGTTCTTCAAACAGAACTTAGACCAAGGAACTTGAGAGAACTTCTTGCTCAGGATCAACCAGCTTCCATGTGTCATAATTTTTCTTTTTAATTTACCTTTTATTTTTAAATTTAAAATATTATTTTCAACTTTAGTTGACACATAATAATTATTTATATTTTTGGAGTACATGGTGATGTTTTAATGCATGTATATAGTGTGTAATGATTAAATTAGGATAATTAGCATATCCCTCACCAAAAATATTTATGATTTCTTTGTGGTGAGAACATTCAAAAGCCTCTCTTCTAGCAATTTTGAAATAGATAATATGTTAACTATAGTCACCCAACTGTGCAATGGAACACTAGAAATTATTGCTACTGTCGGTCTAACTGTACCTTTGTACCCATTGACCAACCTCTCCCTATTCCCCCGTTCTCCTCCCTATCCATGTGTCCGATTTAGAATTCAAATTCTGGTTTGCTTGTATGCATAACAGGAACAAGGACTTATTCCAGAGCAAAAATAGTGAATGGCATGGAAGGCCCCTCTCTCCATTCCTCCATCCTATTCTTTATCCTGAGCCCTCTCCCCTAGCTGTCAGGGCTTTTGACCAAGTTCAGTCATCACACTGTGGTCGCAGGGGATGGCCCGCACTCTGAACAGAAGTGTTAATTTTACTTAAGGCCTGCCTGAGTTTTCTTCCCTATGGTAACAGACTCCTCCTCTTGTCTTTAAAATCAGGAAATAGCTTTGTTTTTTGGGAGGGAGAGAAGGAGAACTTTAAACAACTCATTACTTCTATTTGTCATGTTTGCAATCAGTAAGACATCCCCTAAAAGAACTTTTGTAAGCTTAGAAAGACAGACTAGAAAGGAGGGCCCATAAACCTTTACAGATATTTCTGATAAAAACAAGCGGGAAACATTCTTCAATGTTCCACAAACTTTGCCTATGAAGCCTTATATTGATCTTGTCTTGGTCTCTGTCAACACAGGTATCCCTTGGGTCAATATATCCTGATTTTCCATCCCAGCACAGGCTGGAGTGAAGAAACGACTTTTTGACATTTCCAGTCAAGACATTTTCTTTGTGTTGAGGACATAAACACTGTCACAACCCTAGAGAGGTAATACCAGTGTACACATAAGATATACATAGTTTTTAAAATGTCTCCTATTCCCCTCATTGGGTGGTACTTTTTGTGATAAGCTGTCCTGTCCTGTTTTCTGCCTGTCCCTTTTCCCTGTGTCCCTGTTTCTTTTTCTTTTTTTTTTTTTTTTTTTTTTTAAGAGGCAGTTTTGCTCTGTCACCAGGGCTGGAGTGCAGTGGCATGATCTCGGTTCATTGCAACCTCCACCTCCAGGGTTTGAGTGATTCTCCTGCCTCAGCCTCCCTGTAGCTGGGATTACAGGTGTGCACCACCATGTCCTGCTAATTTTTGTATTTTTAGTCAAGACAGGGTTTCACCATGTTGGCCAGGCTGGTCTCGAACTCCTGATCTCAGATGATCCACCCACCTTGGCCTCCCAAATTGCTGGGATTACAAGTGCGAGCCACCACGCCCAACCCCCTATTTCTTTTCGCCCATCTCCATGGATGTCTTTCTGCCTCTTCATCGTACTCATTTCTCTCATCCGCATTTCTCTGTTTCTGTCTCAGGTCTCACAACACATCTTCCATTGACTGTTTATCATGAGAAAATAATGTTTCTTTTAAGTCTAGAGGTAATTGCCAAATTCTTTAGCTTTTCTTGTCTCCTAAATTGGGATAAGTTCATCAAGTTTTTATTTCCTCTCCTACTGCAAAGGGGCCATCCTGTAATGGGAAATTTTATTCTGTAAAATAAAGTTTTATTCTGAGCAGGGTCAGCAAACTCTTTCTGTAAAGGATCAGATAGTAATTACTTTTTGGCTTTGTTGGTCATACATAGGTCTCTGTTTCAATTACTGACCTTTGCCATTGCAGTGAGCAAAACAGAGCCATAGGCAATGTGCAAACACGCAATGTGTCTGTGTTTCCAATAAAACTTTATTTGTAAAGATAAAGTAGTTTGCCAGTGTCTGTTCTAGAACATTCCTTGTGAAAGATGAGGTGATTTGGTGTATTTCTGATTTTCTTACTTGGTTTTATCCTCTTGGTGTGGTTGCCCAAGATTGCACAGTTAAGAGTGCGACTAGATTCGAACCAGGTCTGCCTGAATCCCAGCTCATGCTTATTCCTCCTTCGTCACACTTCTTCTCCAGGGATACAAGTTTTTGCTGAGGCAGAGTGGAGTCATTTTTCCTTTCCAAACATCTTTAATGGCTTTTCTTTGCCCATTTAATAAGGAGTTGTTTCCTTAGCCTGGCATCTAAGTCTCACTAAAGTAGGGTTCCAACCTCTTTTTTCAAGCTTCTGGTCCACTGGGCCTTTCCCCAGAACTTCCACTGTGTCTGTCCCCATTTGCCCACTCACTCTCCTCCAGGCAGCTGAAGTGCATTTTCACTGCTTCTCCAAGGACTGCGTGGCCCCCCTGCCAGGAACACTTTCCCCTGTTCCTACATCTGTCTTTCTTTACTTTCAAGACAAGTTGAATTCCACGTATGGAATCTGGGTTAGATACTCTCCTAGGTATTCTAGTATAACACTCGCCTACCTAAAACTCTCCAACACCTTTCCATCACACTCACCATGGCTTGCAAAGTCCTCTGTGCTCTGTCCACTGGTGACCATAGCCTCTCCCACAACCAGACCCCCTCACCTCCACTTACCCAGCTCTACATGTGCCTGGCTTCGTGGCTGCATGCGAAGCACTCTCCCACCTCATGGAATGCTCTTCTTTTTGCATAACTCACTTCCTTCCACCATTCAGGTCTCTCCTTAAATATAATCCCCTTCAACATCCCTTCCCTGGCTACATGATATAACACAGCATACCCCAAAGCTGTTATGGGGCCTTGTTTTAATTTTCATACTACCCCATATGCAAAACCTGACTGTATAGTATATGTTCATTTGTTTATTGCCTTCTCCCCAAGTAAATGGAAAGCCCCTCAAAAAGAGGGCTCTTCATGTTTTATTCACCAAATCGATCAACTGCTTAATCAACACTTGTTGACTGAATGAGGCCACCAGCAGAATAAAACTCATTCTGGGAAAAACATAAACAAAAGATAGAGCAATTCAGACATCAGATAAGTGTTTGAACCAAATCCCTTTGCAACCCTTCTGATTCTAAGGTTTGATGATTTGAGATGATACTATCTCTCTCTGAAAATCAGATCATCCCCTTGACTTCTGCATTTCTGTTGATGGGTCCATTGTCCTTTTAGTCATTCAAGGTTTAAAACACACCATCTGTCAGAGCATGTTGTCAGGCCCCTTCTCCATCCTTCAACCTGGCTTCCTATACATGTTGGCTTCATGCCACCTGGCTGGCTTTCTCTATGGGGTAGAGAACATGGCTGTATATATTTCCAACTTGTTTCCTCCTAGTTTAGCAACATCAGCTGAGAAAAGACTTCTCTTTCCCAATATCTGTGTATTGATCCAGAAAAATATTCTGAGTGGCTCTTGTTGAGGAATCTGCCCACCACTGGACTGGTCATTATTACAGTGGATGGGTTTTTACGATGGACCTTCTTGCATCCACTCCTGAGACTGAGGGTTAGAGTGAGACTACCCTGACTGAAGACCTATTAGACCCATTTGGAATGGAAAAGGGTGTGGTTCTTTCAAGGAAGTAGAAGGACTGGGAAGACAGTAGCAGCACTTGTCTCCTGCGTAGTTGCCTATAAATGTTCTTAAGACGCACTTTTAATTGTGTTACTTCCTTGCTGAAGGAAACAAAAAGGGCCAGTGCCTCTGTGTGGAAGTCATGGCCAGGTGCATGATGTTCCAGCACTGTGGGTATAGGAGGTTTCTGGAAGAGCTGGTGAGCTTGCTGAATACTTGAAGTTAGACTCTTTCTGCTCCAGAGCACTGTCTTTAGATGGCTGTCTAATCAAGCTTTTCTGAAATGCACCACCCATTTTCTTTCTTTCTGTTTGCTTCAAATGCTTTTTCTTCCTGGAATGATTTCTTCCTCTGTCTCCATCTGAACCCACACAGAAGTGCTTTACTCCAGTGTTTTCTAAACACTTTCTGAAATCTTTTCTGGTGACCCTCCCTTGAATATTCATAGTCTTTTCTTTTTCTTTTCTTTTTTTTTTTTTTTGGTGCATTTGTATTGGCTCTTCTACGTTAACAGGTTGAGCGTAAGGACTTCTTTTTTTTCTGTTTAATTTTTGCATCACCTCCTGTTCCTATAATGTTTCTGGAAGGCACAATTAATATTCATTGGACTAAATTTAATGAAACAGAGTTAAGTATATCAGTCTACCTAACATCTATAGTCTGTATCATTCATTTAGTATTTACATTTGCCAACCTCTATTGTTATTTACTTCTTTATGCATATTTGTCTAAGCAGGATTACTATTATCTAGCATGGAGCCTTCACAGCATTAGGTTGCCAAAAGATGTTTTGTTCAGTGTGATACATATTGATTGTGTGCCTTTTATATGCTGGGCACTAATATCAGGGGCTATAGCTACAACAGAGAACATGGCAGACCTGCTTGCTGCCTTTATAGAGACCCTAGTCTATTCTGGGAGTAAGATAATGAAATGTGCATTTATAGAACTGTGTGCTGAGAGCTGAGATGGGAGAGGGGAGCTGCCAGAGAATATGGGTGGGTTGGGGAAATGTTGCTTAATCTGTGTTTGTGAGATGAATGACTAGGGAAGTTATGAGTGAGAAATAGCCATTTTCTTTCTTCACTTTCTTTCTTGAAGATGTCCTCTTTTTCAACTTATGCTAAACCCCTCACATAGGGCTAAGCCCTCTCTTCTATTTTGGGTTTCCATGGTGCTGTCTTTTTTCCTTTCTTATTGCATTTAACACATTATATTGAAATGTAGGTGTACCTTTGTAGTCTGCTTACACACAGAAAACAGATTGTATCACACTCAACAGGTCTGTCCCTGGCATCTAGCACTATGCTTGGTACATAATGCATGTTCAAGAAATGTCTGTTGGGTGCAAAAAAAAAAAAAAAATGAGCTAAACAAAGTGGATCGAGTTGTGTTGGGGAAAATGAGAGGTTTATCAGAAAGGCACATTGATGGGGGCAACTTAAGGCCAGCGTAATAAACTCTAAGCGTTTATGGAACATGACTCCTTGTTACAGAAGAGGGGGTAAAGGGGCCTGGGGACAGTGAAAAAGACTGATGTTCTGATGTTGTTTGAAGCGAGATAATTTCATAGCTTCAAATAGGGAAGCACATGACCCTTTGTGCTAGACCAGAGAACAATAGACCTTGACTCACAACCACAGAGGCGGGGGAGATGGAGTTACTATCTTCTGCCAAGAGGTTACTCAAAATTAAACCTTCCTCCCAACTCCCAAAAGCCAGGGCCATGGCCTTGTCTGGGATTTGCCTTGTTTTGAAGAAGTCTGTTCTTTGGCACATGGGTTTGTTTTCCTTCTTCAAAAACAAAAATAGACTCAGTCCTTGAGTAAACTATTCTCAGGGTAAGGATGGGGGTTTTGAAGTGCAGTCAGAAAAATGGATACTGAATGAACAGATGCCCTTGGGAACTGTCGCCCCAGGCAGGGGAAGTGGGGAGAAGTGAGAGTTGTGGTGGTTATCTGTTACCACCAGGAATATGATAACTGCCAATCATTATTATTGTTATTTTCTCACCTTCATTGTGGTATAACCATATGCCAGGCACCATGCTGAGCACATGACATGGACATTGTCATTTGTTTCAGAAAACAACCTCCTGTTGTAGAGACTACCAGTATCCTCATTTTGCAGATAGGTATTGAGGCAGGGAATAATTTACTGAGCATTAATTTGTGCCAAATAGAATACTGAGTGGCACATAGAGCTCATGTAATTCTCCCAATAGCTTTATAAAGTAGGTACCATGTAATACTTCTTGGTAAGAGGATAACTGGTATAAAGTTTCTGTTATGCCAGCTGTCTATCAGATAACTGAGACCCTAAGATGTGAAGTCACTTGCTCAGAGTCACACAGTAAATGGTGTTAAAATTGGAATCTGTGTTCCAATAAGTGGACCTGGAAGCCCCCCTAACCTTCCACTCCATGGCACAAATCTGCCTCCTAGACCAGGCATGTGTCTATGGGTAACAAGGAGGGGGCTCTGGGGAGTGACTGGGGGCACTAAAAGTGATCAGGACACCTGAAGTTCACAGACCTGAACTTAAAAATAGTAGTAATTGTTAATTTTCTGCTCCTATGTTCAGGGACTTGATCTAGATTGTGTTGAGTTCTAGCAGCCCTTCTCTAATAGGGCAGCCATTGTCCCCATTTTACAACATAGGAAAGTGGGACTTCAGATGGCTAAATCACTTGCTAAATGTTACTAAGCTACTCAGTGGGGAAGCAGGGCTTTGAATATAGGTTCACTGAGAACTTAAGCCAGTGTGGACTCTTCTAGGAGACCTTCCCCCTGGTTCTCAAGTCTATACACATGAACCCTACTTTATCTGCCAAAGCAAAATATATCTGCAGAACAAAATATATCTGCATGTACAGGGCAAAAGCCTCTAGGAAGATGAAATTGGATTCAGAAAGGTGAAATATTTTATGATGGTCAAAACATAATTGGTGACACTAAGCACATATAGTCAGGATTACTATCCAGAGCATCATACTTGCAGGTTTCATGTGGGTGTGGCAAGGGCGAGCACACACAGCCCCTTGCTCAGAAGAGCCCCAGGCTTGGTTTAATGCTCTGCAGTCACTAGCTTGAAACTCTCACAGATTTTTATCTTTGAATTTGAGTTTTGTAAGTAAAGTCTGATGGGGTAATGCAGCACGTAAGTGATGAGAGGAGATAGGCACTGTATCACATTTCTTGTTTATCACATATCGTCCTTGCCATGCCCCATGAGAACAGAATTCTGGTGGACCCACAGAGCCCAGAAGTTCAATGGAACTCGCGGCCAGTATGAGGTAAGTGTGTGATGAAAGCTGCCAGCCATTTTGACTGTTGGTATAACGTGTGTGTATTGAAAGGTAAAATAAAAATAACTGAGTTTGTTTTGGGCAGTGTTTTTATTCTTTTGGTAAGAACAAAATATACCTGCATGTATAGGCTAGAAAATACAAATTGGGTAATTTTGGTGATTCTGTATGTGGATTCAATGCTCTTATACTTGCACTTAAAACTGGAATTGTACAATATAAAGATGAATGATAAAATGTATGCTGATGATTTAAAATATTTATTATGCTTTACTCATATTTATATTAAATAAAAAATTTAAAACAGCATGACAAGTCAAAAGAGAGACTGATAGAAAGGAAATAGTTTTATATTTTATTAATAGTACTTTGAATGATAATTTCCCCCTGCTTTTCCAAGAAGAGGACACTCATTTTTATTATGCTGTCAGCTCTGCTCTCTTGTGAGAACAGCAACTCGAGGCTCAGAGAGGTCAGTGGCTTGTCTTAGGTCTAGGAGTTGATAATCATCCAAGTGTCCACAGTCTGATTTTGCTGGCCTGCTGGGGATGGCTGGACTAGGAAACTCTGAACAGCTGGGTGGTGACACTTCTATTTCAACACCCATTTTTACAGACTAGTTCACCCATTCCTATAGACTGGTTCACCCTAGTGGTAAGGAGAACAGAAATAGTTAGGAACTTGGATTCTTCTCATTTTTCCTACTTCCATTCCTATCTGTAGACAAACTTATCTCTAGACCAACTTGAAGTATGATGAAGAAGCACTGGACGAAGAAACTTAGAAAATATGCATGTATAAGTTAGTTATTGTTAGTTGTGTATTCAAGTTGCTGTTCTATCCCTTCTAGCTGGGAGATTTTGGGTATCTGCTTAAAAAACCCCTAAACTGGAGCCATTTGTCTTCTGATTCTCTATCTTTGCATCTTCTCATACTAAGATCAAGCGTACCTCCTCCCAGAATCCTTACCTGATTCTACCTGAGAATACTGAGATGGAGAATTTAAGTATAGACTTCAGGTCCCGCAGCTTAATCAGGGATTCACATCTATCTATTATATATATTGTTTCACTTTCCTGACTATCTTATTCTTTTTCCTGCCTCAGGACGTTTGCACATGCTGTTTCCCAGAAAAATCCCTCACCCCACACCCCACCAGGCCTTGAAGGCAGCCTCCTGCTGATTCTTCAGCCCTCAATCTCATTGGCCCTGCTGGAAGAAACCTTTCTTATCCTCCTATCTGGAGGTTGCTGTATTACTCTCTCTTCTGTCCTCTGGCACCCTGTTCTCTTTCCTTCATAACGCCACCACAACTTTTAATCTTATACCAACTTCTTCATTTATTAGTTAATGTCTATGTCCCTCTATAAACTCTACAAAGACAGGGACAGTGGTGTTTTTATAACTTGACCACCATTACCTGGCCCTTTTTCATATCACAGAATTGTAAGTGCACAATTAACTTTTTTTATATTTATTTTTGGTGGGGGTCAGGATTGAACAAATTAAGGAGAAGTTGTAAGTATCAAGAGAAAGGAGGACAACCTGGGGAATGCAAAAATGCTTACTCTCCCCAGGGGAGTTTGGTGATGGAGGCAAGAGGGCAAGGTACCTGGGCACACCTGTGAAGCTGTTGTGTGCTCTGTGTCTTGGCTGTTCTGCAGTCACAGGTTCCTAAGGGTGCTGCTGTGGCGACCAGGGGGTGTCTCTCATGTGGGTGGCCCTCCCTGAAGTATACAGCTGCTGTGCAGGCCGAGGCCCAGCAAGAGCTTGTCCGAGGCCTGATAGATGGAGCAGCCCACAGCATTTTTCTTGCCTCGTTGCTGGCAGCTTTGACTTCAAAGCTGGGACACGCTGACCCAGAACACTGTGACCTTTGGCACGATTTCCTCTATCCTCTCCCCTGCTCGCCCAGCAAGGAGGAAGGAGCCCAGCTCCCTTGAACTGGTTTTTGCTGCCTGGAGGGCAAGTTTTTCTTTGATTCAGAGACTAGAGAAAGGGAGACATAGGGGAGGACCCGAGGCAGTTGCCTTCTGAACATCCGGGGAGCCAGACTGGGTTCCACTGTGCTTGGAATTTGGCACTTTGGTAAACTGGGTGGTAGCCTGGGAGATTTTCTCTTTCTCAGCTTGAAATGGGTCCTGTTGTTAGAAGTACCTGCCTAGACTGTGGAAAAAATAGGGCAGGGCCACTTCTTGTCTACCAGCCCTTGCCATCCAGCCTCCCAAGTGCCATCTGATTAGATGAGTTAAATTGCATTCTGATTTAGCTGAGAGTTACTAAGGGTTCCCTGAGTAACTCTTCTGTCATCTTTGAAATGTAGATAGTAATAGGAACTTTCTAGAACCAGCATGAGGATTGGAGCTGTGTGCATAAAGTGCCTAAGCACAGTGCCTGGCACAAGGCAGAAGGGAATCGATAAGTAGTAGCTGCCATCACCGTCATCAGCAATGCCGTAGTTTTTCCTAGGCTGCCCTATCACACATTTTATCCTTATGGATTGACACAACCCCTTCTTTGAAGAGGAAACTGAGGTTGGGAAGTGATCAAATCAGTCTCCCACAGTCACATTGCTAATATATGTTAAAATAAAGCCACAAATCCAAGTCTGTCCCACTCCATTTTGGGTCTTCCTTCCTTTCTTTCTTTCCTTTTTTCCTTCCTTCCTTCCTTCCTTCCTTCCTTCCTTCCTTCCTTCTCTCCTTTTCTCTCTCTTTCTTTCTCTTTATTTCTTTCTCTCTCTTTTTTACCATGTATGTATGTATGTACATATATATGTATGTATGTATGTATGTATGTATGTATATATTGCCTTGGCTTACCTCCATGAGCCACGGAAGTAAAATCTAGTTTATGTTGCTGGCATCTGCTGAAGACATATGATTGTCACTATAACCATCACTATTAATAACAGAGAGCAGAGAGAGCTGCCAACACTAGCAGAGGACTTAATAGTTTATGAGGTACTTTCACCTACACTGCCATTTTGGCATCCACAATCTTGCCTTTGTAGATGGAAAAATCAAGAAAGTAAGACAGTGACTTCATAGAGTTACTTCCTTCTACATAGTTAAGGCCTTATTTGCCTATTCCAGGGAGTGATTAGCTAATTCCTGGGATATGTACTTATGTGACCTCTTTTAATCTCAACTGTGCCATCTATGAGCTTTGTGACCTCAATCATTCTGTGTGTCTTTCTTCATCTATAAAATGAAGATAATTATAGCAATATGAGACAATATATAACAACTGCTTATCACAGTGTCCAGAAAATACAAAAGCTTGATAAATAATAGATACATACTACTATCAGGTTGGAAAAAAATGTATTCTGTTGCTAGAGTTTTTTATTTCTTTTGCAGTGATAGTAGCTGGGTAAAGTTGGACTTAAAAATATTAAATTCCACAAAAGCAAAAACAGACAAATGGAATCTAATTAAACTAAAGAGTTTCTGCATTGCAAAAGAAACTATTAACAGAATAAACAGGGAACCTACAGAATAGAAGAAAATTTTTGCAAACTATGCATCAGACAAAGGTTTAATATCCAGCATCTATAATACACTTAAATTTATAAGAACAAACCCCAAACAACCCCATAAACAGTTGGCAAATGACATAAACAGTTGGCAAAGTACATAAACAGACACTTTCCAAAAGAGAGCATACATGCAGCCAACAATCATATGAAGAAAAGCTCAACATAAGTGATCATTAGAGAAATGCAAATCAAAAGTACAGTGAGACACTGTCTAACAGCAGTCAAAATCGCTACTATTAAAAAGTAAAAAAGTGGCTGGGCACAGTGGCTCACTCCTGTAATCCTAGCACTTCGGGAGGCTGAGGCGGATCACCTGAGGTCAGGAGTTTGAGACCAGCCTGACCAACGTGAAGAAATCCTGTCTCCACTGAAAATACAAAATCAGCTTGGCATGGTGGTGCATGCCTGTAATTCCAGCTACTCAGGAGCCTGAGGCAGGAGAATCGCTTGAACCCAGGAAGTGGAGGTTGTGGTGAGCCAAGATGGTGCCATTGCACTCCAGCCTGGGCAACAAGAGCGAAACTCCATTTCAAAAAAAAAAAAAAAAAAAAGTAAAAAAGTAACAGATCTGGCAAGATTGTGGAGAAAAAGAAACACATTCACTGTTGGTGGGAGTGTAAATTAGTTCAGCCACTGTGGAAGACACTGTGGCGATTTCTCAAAGACGTAAGGACAGAAATACCATTCAATCAAGCAATCTCTTTACAGAGTATATACCCAAAGGAATGTAAATTATTCTGTTATAAAGATACATGCACTCGTATGTTGACTGCAGCACAATTCACAATAGCAAAGACATGGAATAAACCTAAATAAAGACTGGAGAAAGAAAATGTGGTACATTTACACCGCAGAATACTATACAGCCATAAAAAAGAATGAGATCATGTCCTTTGCAGGGACATGGATGGAGCTGGAGGCCATTATTCTTAGCAAACTAATGCAGGAACAGAAAACCAAATACTGCATGTTCTCACTTATAAGTGGGAGCTAAGTGATGAGAACACATGGACACATAGAGAGGGACAACACACACTGGGGTCTTTCAGAGGTTGAAGGGTGAGAGAAAGGAGAGGATCAGGAAAAACAACTAACAGGTACTAGGCTTAATTCCTGGGTGATGAAATAATCTGTACAAAAAACACCCATGACAAAAATTTACCTATGTTACCTGCACTTGTACTCATAAACTTAAAATAAGTTAAAAAATTAAGTTAAAGAATACTAAGGAAACCTCTGAGCACTGGGGGGATTAGGCAGGAACTCACTGCTTTTTAACTAGAAATAGCAATGCTCAAGGGCGTGGTTTTGGTTCAGGACCAAGGACAGCACCAAGCTTGCTCCCCTGCCCCTCACTTGGGACTTGGCCTGTAGGACCTGAGCAAGAAGTCTACCTCAAGGCTTCCTGTTCTGTATTTGCCACATGTCTCCTGACTTCTCTGCACCCTCCTGTGGCATTCTTCCCACCTAAAATCCTTTTTCCTCTCTTGTCATGAAATATTTTCAACATAGCAAGAAGCATAGGGAATATACTAATCACCTTTGCACTTACCACTCATATTTAACACATGTTGACATTTGCCACAGTTACTTCTGATCTTTTCTCTTTTAAAATGAAACTTGGCAGAAGCCATTGTAGCTTTTTTACACACCTCCTAGTCAATATTTCTCCTTCCTCTTCAGAGGTGACTGTGGGCCTTCACTATCTCCCTCTATTCTCTACCCCAGTTATCTTCTATTCAACTAAGTCCTCTACATTTGAAAGAGCCAGGTCAAGGCCCCTGTCCTCCAGCTCATGATGACCTTTCTTGCATGACATTATTGCACTCGATTTTGGAGAGCTTATTGTGATTTGTTATTTATCAACCTAGTCATTCATTCAACCTGTGCTGAACGGACCCTACTTTGATGCAGCACTCTTCTACTTGCTGGGGTTGCAAAAATGAGTCCCACATGGTCTCTGCTTCCAAGAGCTCACAGAACATGGCACGTGGGTGAACATTATCTTGCAATGAGAAGGAAAGCTTGTTGGGAGAAGGACTTGTCTTTAGAAGTCTGCCACAGCTTTTACACAGGAATTTGATCTCACATAAACACTTGTGGCCTTGTGATCATAAGACTGGAAATGGTGTGAGAATCAGAAGCAAGGTAGAGGTGTCTGCTCCATGTCAGGCCTTATGTAAGGCTCTTGAAATATATTATTTCACTTAATGTTCCACAAACCAGCAAGATGAGTGTTATACCTTTCTTTAACAGATGTAAAGTCAAGGGTTGGAGAGACTCCAAATCTGGTCAGAAATGCAGTTCACATTTGAACTGAAGCTCTTTAATGTCAATGCCTGTATTGATCTGTCTTCCTCTTTAGCCATAATCAACTCAAGATAGACTGAACCTAATTCATCTCTGTTTCCCAGGCCCAGCACTGTCTCTGAGCAGATATTTGATGTGTGAACATATATGCTGCAGTAGATCTCTGGAATTAAAAGGAAACAAGGACACATGGGCCTTGCCCGCAAGGAGCTTACCATTTAGGTGGGCGGGAAGACTTTGGTAACAGGTGCAAGAAAGCAGTGCCTAAATGCCTGTCACACAGCAAGGGATTTCTACTCTAAATGGGAGGGGGGATGACATTCTCTTTGCTGATCTAGACTTTTAATTGAATCAGGCCAAATCACTTGGGGATACAGAATTTTCTCAGGACACCTGTTTTACTGCAGCTCAGGTTGCCTCTTTTTCCCCAAACTCTGACATTCCTGACTCTATCCCTGTCTTCTCTATCTGCCCCATTGCTCTGTCACTCTTCAGACTTTGGGCTCAAACTTGCCACACAGATTCTCTGCTCTCTTCTTTCCCTTTGGTGTCTCTTGCTGTCTGGAAGAGAATCTACATCTCCAACCTCAGGGGAGCAACAATCAGCCGGACCAAATTCCACTTCACCACCTCCAAGTCAAGAAAATGTGGTATGTATACGTGCACGCACATGCACACACACACACACACACACACACACACATATACCATTTATATAATAATGATATATAATCCCTTTTCCAAGAACCCATGTCTCCTTCAAAATAGAGTCTGGGGCAGGGGCTCTTCTGGGTTGCATAGATATCCATGACAGATTGGTGAAGCCTATGATCTCTTCTCAGAATAATGACTTTAAATGAATTAAATAAAGATACATGGGATTTCAAAGGAAATTAATCATAGCAAAAAACTGTTATGGAACAGTACACACACACACACACACACACACAAACCATATTAGTTATCCATTGCTGAGCAACAAAAAGTGTATTAGAGCAACAGGTATTTATTATCTCCCAGTCTCTGCAGGTCAGGGGCTTGGGTGTGGCTTAACTGGGTCCTTTTGCTCGAGGTCTCTCATGAGGCTGCAATTCAGGTGTCTGCCAGAGCTGTAGTCATCTTGAGATGGCCTAGGGATGAGCCTGCTTCCAAGCTCACTCACAGGCTTGTGGGAAGAATTTGGTTTCTCACAAGATGTCTAACTGAGGGCCTCATTTCCTCACTGATTCTTGGCCAGAAGCTGCCCTCAGTTTCTTGCCATGTGGGCCTGTCTGCGGACAGCTCGCAACATGGCCTCTGGCTCTGTCAGAGTGAGGAGGTAAAAGGGAAAGTGAGTGTGAGCAAGACCAAAGTCATAATCTTTTATAATCTCCTCGTGGTTGTGACACCTCCTCATCTTTGCCCTATTCTATCCATGAGAAGCAAATCAGTAGGTTCAGCTCACACTAAAGGGAGAGCTGAATATGAGTTGTGAAAACCAGAAGGTGGAGTCATCGAAGGTCATCTTAGAAGCCTGAGTACCACAGGTGCTCTATATGCTATTTGAAGGCATCAAAGAAGATCTAGCAGAAGTACAGTAACTAATGTAACTTTGAAATAGACACGAGGGCAATATTTCTTGATTTCTGCCACAGCTGACATATGATATGAAATTATCTGTCATTTCTGTGGATGACAAAAATCACAGCTATTGCTAATAAACTGTGTGTTGTCTACATACACAAGTGATAGAAATACTAAATTTCAATTAGAAGTAAGTGCAAATCAAGCTGTATTTTTTCCTTATTCTTCACAGGCCTCCAGGCGTCTGCCTTCTGATCCTTGAAGAGTTCATGGACCTAAGTTAAGAACCTCTCCTCAAGAGACTGAATGCAGGCAGAGATGGCTTATTGGTTCATCACAGGTTATGTGAATTACCCACTGTAAGATCCCCAGATTCCTTGGGGCTAAAAGATGTCCCAAGAGGGTTTACAACATTGCCAGAAATTAGTGGGGTCACTTCTGTCCAGGTTCTTGGTTTCAGCCTTGTGTATCTAAAAAATATATTTTTTATTCTGTATTCTAAGGTGAGCAGGGTTTAAGATTAGACTCACATTAACTAGATTTGCAAGAGGCAGAAGTATAATGCATATTTTATTCACTCAATCACTCATATAGTCAATCATTCATATAGTCTTCCATTCCTTCGGAGCACATTGTTAGGCACACACCGATTGACCACTACTGTGTGCCAGGCACAAGATACATGCTAGGATCAGTGGTCTCTGAATAGTAGTCGAAGACCTGATCCCAGATCTCTAGGAACTGATGGTGGTTTACAGTGGTCCTCAGCTTCCCTTTTCACCCATGACACATGCATGACCACGATATTTACTCTAGGGAAATCCATTTTACTTCCACCCGTTCCTGCATTAGCCCACTTCCATATAGAAATTCTTGTAATCTCAGAAGAGCTGGGGAGGAAGCTTCTATCCTAGTCTGCTCTTCCCCATGAAAGAATGGCTTTCAGAGTCACAGGTGTTCTCTCAGCTTCTACCTCTTCTGTAAGGTCAAGTCCCCTGGGACAGCCCTTTCCCTGAGTCAGGGTGATAGGAGGGGTGGGGAAGAGAAGGAGGGAGGAAAAGAAAGAGAGAAGCTTGCAGTTTTCTAGCTGTAACTGAGTAAGTCATCTCTATCAGAAGAGGCAGGAGTGGGAAACCTGTTTTTGACTCATTTCTAAGCCATGTGTTCTAATCCGTATTTACCAGCATAGGAAAACAGTTCATCCCTACCTAACTCTCAGGTCTATGGCTCATTTGAGGGGGAAAAAAGTATAATTATCAGCAAACATTTTACACTTTCCTATAGCCATGTCCAGGATGACACAGAATTCTCCATGTCCTTACTACAGTTCCACAGTTTTTTTCCCCAGTGCAAGAATGGCATTATTAAGTCCGTAATTCACTTTAATGGATCTTTATTCAACAAATATGTGTTAAGCAATGGGCTAGACGCTAAGGATTGAGGCAGGAATAACGTCAAGGAGGAAGTGCTGCTCTCCTGGAGCTTACATTCTGGAAGAGAGAGACAGGTTACAAACAAGTAAACCAAGATATGGATGAGATCCTGAAAAGTTCTTTTTTTTAAATATATATATATTTTTATTATTATTATTATTATTATACTTTAGGTTTTATGGTACATGTGCGCAATGTGCAGGTAAGTTACATATGTATACATGTGCCATGCTGGTGCCTGAAAAGTTCTTTAGAAAAAATAGGCCACAGGCTGGAGAGAGAATAACCAGATGACATTTATGTTGACAAGGTCGCCAGGGAAGTCTTCACTGAGAAGAAGGCATTTGACTTGAGACCTGTAGGACAAGAAGCTGGGCAGGTGAAGGTTGAGCAGAGAACATTCCAAGCAGAGAAAACTGCATGAGGCCTGAGTTTCAGCTGAAGCTTGGCATGTCTGGAGAAAGAAAAAGTTTGCATATTTTTACTTAATTGTGTTCAAAGAAAAATACATGTGATAATCTTGGTTTGATGTACAAGTGGTATGAACGCATAGATTACTTCTAAAAGAATTTTTCTTTATGTGTATATATGTTATTAATTTTACCTATCACACTTTGGGAAAACTAACCACTTTTAGGTCCATACTAGAGAACTTATGGATAATTCTGGAGACTTGAATATCTATCAGCCTCAGTAACTGTCTTTCTAGAACAGCACTGGATAACTCCTGCCTTAGTCTTCTTTTTATCCTAGACTACAAATATTCTCTTCATGTTGATCCACTTTATCTTCAGTCTGACATACCTTAGACTTTTAAACAACCCATTCACATAGCAACCTTCATGCAATGTCATCCAAAAAGATTTCTGATTTGTATAAAGTTTTGGCCTTTCTTCCTGTCTTTGGTGAGATTCCTTCACCCCTAAGGACCTCTGCAATGTTATAAATATTCACCATTTATTATATATATTTTTTTCCTCTAGCTGTTTCCAAGTTCCTACTCTGGGAGCAAGCCATACCCAGCAATTCCTCTTCTCCCTTCCTGTTGTCTCACTGCCACTGAGTGAAGCCACACTTGGTCCGGCTGGCAGATCTTTCTATCCTCCCTTCCCTCTAAATATCCCTTGGCCTCAAATGCTAATTGAAGAGCTCAGAAAGAGGACATTAAGAAGGGGGCTTTCTGGTGGGCAACAATGAATCACCGGCAGAATCACTGTTCAGACAGGCGGAGACGGGTCTTTCTCGCCATCTGATGAGTCACCACTGTGGTGGGGGGGAGTGGACGGTCAGCCAGACAGATAATGTGTCAGTCTCTCTCCTCAGCCTGACCCTGGACATCAAAATAGACTGCAGTTTCCTCCTTCTGGGCCCATTGCTGGCATTTGACCTAATGCTATAGAAATTTAAACCAACAAGGAGGGTAGTAAAGTTAAGCTTTCTAGGCCACTGAGCTGAAGTTTTAATATTGTAACAGAGATTCTTAAGACAGGCTTGTCACCCTGGCCAGCGACTATCCAAGTAATGTCTTGCTGACTCAGGCCATCCACTCCACCGATATAAATGCTCTGTGCTTCATCTCAATGTTCTCATCGTTGAGGTCTCGTTTCATTTGACAGTGAAAAATGCAGACCAGATGAGAACCACTTTCTACAAGGCAAACAGTAACAACAGCTTCTGTGAATTAAACATCTACTGGGCCAGGCACTTGGCAAACATCATCTCATTTAATTCTCACACCTTCTCAAGTAGGTATGACTCACTCTATGATACAGACCATGAAACTGAGGCTCAGAAAGTTTCAGCCATTTCCCCCAAGTGTTCACGGGTAGGAAAGGGTAAAACTGACTATAGAATAAGGTGATTACGGAACTTATCATCCAAAACAGGACACTTTTGAAAGTAAAAGGGAGAACTAGTAATAATTTCACAGCCACAGATGCAAAAGGGAAATGTCCCAGCAAGCCAGAATATAAAAATGCCTGAGTTTTGAACCAGTCTTTTTGTCTCTACAGCCCAGCCCATTCACCCAATTGGTTGTCAGGAAGGTAATAGGAGAAATTTGTAATCAGCTCCCCTCATTCTCTTTTGATGTTTTTGCTTGCTGTTTCCTTTCCCTCTCTTTTCATTCTGAGATAGTAGAATGAAGCCCAAACCTCTGAGCTTTCAAGCAGCCCTGTGGACGATTCTGATGTGCTGCCAGGCATGAGTACTCCTGATGATATGATCTTTGAGGACAGGCATTTGTTCTTGTTCATCATTCTATCTTAATAAGTAACATATGGGCATGCAGTAAGTGCTTAATAAATGTTCATTCAATGAATGAGTATGTTATTGAATGAATGCAATGATGTGCAGAAGCAAGCAGGGAGGAGTATCACTGTGTGTCTGAGGAATATAAATGAGTTTGGGACATCCCTATAAAGAGAAATGAGAAAGAGGAAACAGTGGACGCATCTGCCAGGCTGAGCTTCAATTTCATTGTTAAGGCAGAGCCACCAAAGTCTCTGAGTAGGAAAGTGACACAGTCTGATTTGCATTTTGGAAAGAACATTTATGTGGTTGTTTTCCAGGTTAAGCCTATGAGAAACTAGACACTGAAGGTATTTAAAACATGTTTTCAAAAGGGCTACTGAGTGCCTAGCATAATATAACCTTTTACATATTTGAACAATCTCCAAGCTGGGGCTAGCACCACCCCTGCTGGGAGTCAGAATCTGGACACACTCTCTGGACCGTAATTGGTCACCTTGTTGGGACACCTAAGAGCCACTCTTTCGGGGGAATGTTTTCTGTCTGTTTTCTGGCTTCTTCACCAATATTAGCAGTTCTACCATGGGGTGGCTGGGTGGGTGGAAGGGACCCACGACATTCAGGAAAGTGAGGAGCAGTTTCTGTGATTATAGCAGACCCATTCACTGGAATTTTTCCTGACATCTCTCCATGACCTTTGTGCCTCCAAGGGCCTGGACACAGTGCAGCAGCTCTCCAGCTGGGACAGGGCACATGAGGGGGTATCATACATGAGTGTTCCCCCAAGTGGGGCTGTGGCCACTGCAGAGCAGCCCAGGGGACCTTGCTGTGCACAACCCTATGTCCTGGGGTTTCCCACCGAGCTTTGCCCTGTCTGGTGAGACTGCTGCCAGACAGTGTGAGATGAAAGACACCGTTCACACTTAATGGTGACTGGAATGTGCGCCATGTAAACCAGATGATATGGAGACCAATTCATAACCACTTCACGGTTCAATGATGAATGGTAGGTCCCTGTGCTGACTCTTTAATTAGCTCCCTTCAAGGAACAGGCGGCTTCCGAGATCGTCTTAAAGCAGTGTGGGATGTCCAGGCCCTGCCCAGGTCCTATCTTTTCTTCCAGCACCATCCACCTCCCTGAAATCTTCTCATAGCACCTGGTCCTCATCTCGTTCCTCTTGTTGAATTCTGTTTCCTCCTTGGTCTCTACCTTGCTGCATTCATTCCACGGGCATCTCTGTTCTATTAGGCAGTCCTTTCCATAAGCATTTCCCATGGATATTATAATCTAACCTTCAAGCTTTGTCAACACTTACCAGCAGAATTCTGCTTGTATCTTGGGCCAGAATGAGTCACAGCACACCCCTGGCTGCAGAGAAGGCTAGGAACTCTGATACTTGGCTTCTCAGCTTTCATACAAGAGGTAGCAATGGAGAAGAGTGTTGAGAGAAGCTTTTAGTAGGGAATCAACAGTGTTGACTCCACACCTACCATTGTCATTCTATTTTACAGATTAAAAAACCAAGTCACATGGAAGATAAATAACATGCTCAACATCACCCAGCCAGAAGTGGTGGAGACATGGCCAACCTCACAGGGGACAACTCCTGAGCCTGTGCTAGGAACAGCCAGTCTTCCTGTGAAGACCCTCACAGAAAGAGGAAGAAATAGACGAATTCATGATAAAGTAAGAGGTAGAACTGTGGCCAATTGTCTTTGGGAGAAAGTGGGATCAAGGACAACTCCAGGATTCTGCCTGAGATGGGACATACTAGAGCATTACTTGGGAATGTAAATAATAATATCAAATTATTGAATGATTTCCATGGGCTACTCTCTTTATACACCAGTTCTAATTCTGATAAGCTTGTATCATTATCTTCTTTTTAAAAAGCATGAAAACAGAGGCTCACAGAGATCATACTATTTTCCCCAAGTTGCAATGATGGTAAACACAGATGACAGCTGGACATCAACTGGGTCTGGGTGACTTCCAACTCCAGTGACTCAACACTGCTCCACACGGCCTTCTTACAAGGAAAAATGAGAACAGGCTGCGGGCCGACTTCTGTAAATCGCGTGTTGTTGGAATTCCTGTCCTTCCTTGACCCAGATTTGTAAACAGAGGCTGTGGAAGCCAAGGTACACATGGGCAGATGCAAACGAGCCGTCTGATGAGGAGAAAGTCGAGTGTGCTCAGAGTGGATGCGCGTCTGCCTGAAGCATGTGTCCCTGAGGCCTCCTGCTGTCTCCCTGGCCGGCTGACTTGGGCCCGATGGTCTGCAGATGGCCACAAAGTGTCTCTGGGCTGTCCAGCTGCAGCCTGGGCGGGCTGGCGTGTTTTTTTTTTTTTTTTTTTTTTTTTTTTTTTGTGGGGGCAGTGATGCTGAGGGTGCTGGGTGGCCGCTGACAGAGCTTCCTTCTGCTACTTTTAGGCTTATTGCTGAGCCTTTTTAAAGGGAAGGAGGGGAAATAAGCAAAGATATTTGCTGTGACCTGGAACTGAAATGCCTCACTTTAAAAACAGCTATCATTTACTCACTCATCCAAGACATACAGGTTGAGCCCCTTCAGAACAACAGGCCCTGTCCTCAGTGCAGCGGACACAGCAGGGATGCATACAGAGTACCTGTCCTCAGGGAACTTGCAGTTTATTGGATGGAGACAGACAACCCATAATGATTTGTATAAATGTCTAATATGTGCTATAGAAAGAGAAGCAGCAAAGTAAAGGGGTGAAGGATGAAAAGGCCAGGGGATACTTTTCTGATGAAGTGACATTTGAGCAGAGACCCAAACAAAGCAAAGCAGTGGGCCCAGCAGATATCCGAGGCCAGGATGGTCTCTGGCAAAGGGAACAGTGAATTCATAAGCCCTGAGCAAGGCGGGCCTTCAGGGGTGTAGGCCTTCTTCAGATGTGTAAAGAGCACCATGCTTGGGGAGGGTCTGGAAGCTGCGGCCTGGGAACAAGTGAGAGAACTGAGGTGTTTAGGGCAGAAAAGGGAAGTCTTGTGAGTAGCAGGCAGCTTTCCTCACATAAAGGGTTCAAATGTGGAAGAAGGATAAGACTTTTTATTATGTAATGCCAGAACTTGTAACCAAAGACCAGACCAGCTGATGGAAGTTGCTGGAGGCTGTTTGCAAAGGTATGTTGAATAATGCCCAAAGCATTGGCTCTAAAGATAAGGAACCCGATATTAGTGTACTAGGGCTGCCATAATAAAATATCATAGACTGGAGGCCTTACACAACAGAAATATATTTTCCCACAGTTCTGGAAGCTGGAAGTCTGAGATGAAGGTTTTGGCAGCGTTGGTTTCTTCTGAGGCCTCTTTCCTTGGCTTGTGGGTTACCATCTTCTCTGTATGCCTTCACATGGTCCTTTGTAGGACCATCTGTGTCCTAATCTCCTTTTTTTTTTTTTTTTTTTTTTGAGATGGAGACTCGCTCTGTCACCCAGTCTGGAGTGCAATGGTGCAATCTCCGCTCACTGCAACCTCCACCTGCAGGGTTCAAGCAATTCTCCGGCCTCAGCCTCCCTAGTAGCTGGGACTACAGGCATATGCCACAATGCCTGGCTAATTTTTGTATGTTTTTTAGTAGAGACAGGGTTTCACCATGCTGGCCAGGCTGGTCTCGAACTCCTGACCTCATGATCCACCTTGCTCGACCTCCCAAAGTGTTGGGATTACAGGCGTGAGCCACCGCACCCGGCCCTAATCTCCTCTTCTTATAAGGACACCAGTCATATGGGATTAGAGCCCACTCACATGACTTCATTTTTACGTAGTTACCTCTTTAAAGGTCTTATCTCCAAATACAGTCACATTCTGAAGTACTGGGGGTTAGGGCTTCAACATCTTAATTGTAAAGAGGGGACACAGTTTAGCTCATAACAAACTTTTCCTCACAATTTACATTTATTGAAGAAGCTGAGTTGTTTGTTCTGCACTGAGTTATTCATTCTGTCTGGATTTCTCAGATTGCCTCTCTGTGGTTCCCTGTTTTCCTGATAAATGGTACTTAGATCCTTGATTGAATTTAAGTTTGATTTTCAGGCAAGAATACTACATCAGGTGGTGGTGTATACTTCCATCCAGAGGCAAATGATATCTTCTTGTCTCTCTGTAATATACAAAACAATTTTCAACCAGCAATGTAGATGAGTGAGGATTCTGACGTACCTAGAATATTTGGATGACTGCTGCTTGAATGGATGGCCTTGAGACACCTGAAGACCCTGATGTGCCTTCTGAATCATACCATGATTCAATTACATCCATCATTTAACAACAACAATTTTAGAAGGTACTTATTTTGTAGATGTCATTACATTCGTGTATGAGACTGGAGTCTGGAACAGAACCCCCGACTAACCTGCCATGCAGAAGGACAAACATAAACAGGCTTCGGGGTGTGAAGGAAATGTTCCAAGAGCTGGGTTTGGCTCCTGACCCTGACCCGCCACATACTAGAATGTGATCCTAGCCAAGCGACCTAAAACTTTGAGTCCACATTCCTTATTGGTGAAATGTGTATTACATTTCTCTCTTCAAAATTTGTTTCTGGTGTCACCTCCCCCAGGTAACCTCCTCCTACTCTTCTCCCAGCCTTGCCTGACAGCTCATCCCTGGGATGCCCCTCTCACTGAATGCTAACCTCCAGCATGCACATAGCTTCCCTTTTGCTATTTACCCATGTGTCTCCTCCTCAAACTAGGAGTTCCTTCAGGTTCAGTACTGTGTCCTCAAAACGGTTTTCAAGACAGTTGCTTGTTCATGGTAGCTGCTCAACCAATAATTCAATGACTGAAAGGGTTGCTCCTGAGTAGTGTTCTAAATCTAAAAATCCCAGGAAGGTTTTTTTTTTTTTTTTTTTTTTTTGAGATGGAGTCTTGCTCTGTTACCAGGCTGGAGTGGAGTGGCACGATCTTGGCTCGCTGCAACCTCCACCTCCCAGGTTCAAGCGATTCTCCTGCCTCAGCCTCCTGAGTAGCTGGGACTACAGGCACATGCCACCACCCCCGGCTAATTTTTTGTATTTTTAGTAGAGACGGGGTTTCACCATGTTGGTCAGGATGTCTCGATCTCCTGACCTCGTGATCCGCCTGTCTTGGCCTTCCAAAGTGCTGGGATTACAGGCATGAGCCACTGTGACCAGCCAGCTTTTCAGCAATTACTGATATACCCCAGGGCTCAGCACTAGAGCTCTCCAGGTGATTCTAATAGATAGCCAGAGTTGAGAACCACTGTTGTAGGGCAGTGGTTCTTAAAGTGTGGTCCTTAGACCAGTGCATTGGCATCTACCTGGGAATTTGTTAGAAGTGCAATTCTTGAGTCCCACTCCAGACCTACCCAATCAGAATTCTGGGTCTCGGGCTCAGCTACATCTGTTTAATAAGTCCTTCAGGTGATTCTGATGCAGGCTAATGTTTGAGAAACCTTGTTCTAGGGTAGGAACCAGCAATTATTTTTCTGTAAACGGCCAGATAGTAAATATTTATGCTTTGTAAATCACACGGTCTTTGTGACAACTACTCAAGTCTGCTGTTACAGCAGGAAAGCAGCCATAGATGATATGTAAATACATGGATTTTTTTTTGTTCCAATAAAACTTTCTTTACAAAAACAGAGCCTAGGCCCAGACCTTGGTTTGCCAATCACTGTTCTAGGAGATGGAATTGGTCAGTCGTTGTTACGTAACAAGTCACCATGTAAGTGGCTTCCTATCCACTAATTTGAACCATTTATTCTTACTGAAACATCTGTGGTTAGCTGATGTAGCCTAGGTTTGCCTGAGGGGAAGAAGTGGGGAAATACACCCCACCTTTAGGGACAACTATAAGTCACATGGTAAAGAATGTAAAAAAGGGAAAAATGAAAGATGAAGAACTGAAATCAATAATTCATTCTATACCAGGGAGTAAGTGAAATAACACACTAAAAGTGCCCAGAAGTATCTGAGCATATGATCCATGCCTTGTGAATGCTGGCTATTGTTATTATTATAATTATTAATTATCATTCTTTATTTTGTATAATTCAAGGCTAGAAATTGGATGCAACTGTCCATTCTTTTGGGAAAGCTGTTTCAGACATCCTCAGTGACGAGTGTCACTTACCATTAGCACTTGTGACAACAGGTGTACAGAGTTGTCCATGCTAGCAGCCTGCTGGTTGACAGAACAGTTTGTTCTCAGTGCTGTGGGCTGTTTATTCAGAGGAGGCCCCAGGACAGGCTTGTCGTGTCATGATCAGTTGCTGCTGAGAAACAGGCAAATCATTTCTGATAGCTGATGTTCAGTAGGGATGGGGAACTTAGATCCTGGTTTGAAAGAAGAAATGATTTGTTTGGAGCTCAAGTAATTGGATATTCTTAATTAAGGAGAGTATATTTTTGGTATGTCTTAGGGAAAAGAGGCACATGAAAAGGATGCAAATTGGCCTTAGAGATTTATTAGTAATGATTAACTTGGCAATGTATGTCCTGGGCTCAGTACAACTTCCATCATCCCGGCTCCTTCACTGTGGTTCCCATGTGCTCTGTGTAGACCGCTTGTGTCCGAATCACCTGGGGGATTAGCAACACATACTCATTTCCGGGGTCTAACTCCAGAGTTTCTGATTTGGGAGTGTGAGGCGAGATGCTGGTTGTAAAATTTTTCTGTGCCAGGTGCGGTGGCTCACACTTGTAATCCCAGCACTTTGGGAGGCCGAAGAGGATAGATCACGAGGTCAGGAGTTCGAGACTAGCCTGGCCAAAAAAGTGAAACCCTGTCTCTACTAAAAATTAGCTGGACATGGAGGTGGGGGCCTATAATCCCAGCTACTTGGGAGGCTGAGGCAGGAGAATCGCTTGAACTCAGGAGGCGGAGGTTGCAGTGTGCTGAGATTGCACCACTGCACTCCAGTCTGGGTGACAGAGCTAGACTCCTTCTCAAAATAAAATAAAATAAAAATAAATAAAAGCTTTTGGTACTTGTGATGAACCATCCTTAAAGATGGCACTATCTCCCCATTTGTACACTTACATATATTTACACAATTTTACAGAAACTGAAGTTCAAACTCACAGGAGATCAGAACTAGAGAGCTCTGACTTCCAAACTTTCAAAGGGTGAGGGCCATGTCTTATTCATCCTTGTATCCCTGGCAAGGTATCCGAAGGAGTACCATATTGAATCCAGTGTTTACAGGGCCTTCGTTTCATGGGATTGGAGTTGGAAACCAGAATGGCAAAGTGGTTTACCCACAGGTGTGCCCCTGATGCAACTTAGGATCCTCTGAGTCCTCTACTGTCTCCTGCCCCTTGGAGTCTGGCCCTTCCAAGCTTCTCCTTGGGAAGGAAACTCCTGTGTATAAAACCCTCTGACATGTTAGATGTTGTGGTAGGTGATTTAAACCTGCGATTTCATTTTATTCTTCAAAAAATAAAATCTGTCAAATTAGCATTATGAATTCCACTTTATGAAAGAGAAAATGTGCTGAAAGTCACATGGACGATGAGTGGTGGAGGTTGAATTCAAATCGAGATTTGTTTGATGTATGTAGTGATTGAAATGTAGCATGAGGGGGTGCTCCTGGGGGCCTGGTAGTGTCCTGATTCTTGATCTGGATGTGGGCAGCTCAGGAGAGAATTTCAGTGTGTAAAAATTTATCACCATACACTTGGGCTTCCTGCACTCGTCTATGGGTGTTACTCTTCAGCGACAAGGTAGAAAAACAAATCCAGGTGTGTCTGGTTTGCAAAATCATGCTCTCCATTATCTCCTCTTGCTTTTTAAAAGTAAGAGCTTGGCTCCTTCCCAACCAAGTTTTGGGACAGCTCCATGTGAAGTTATACAGTGTGTAAAAAGAACAGTCTGAGCTAGAACCCAGGTCTTTTCCTTCCTCAACCAATATCAACTGATACTCTTTTTTTCCCCACTAGTCACCTCTGGGGAAGCCCCAGCAGATGCCTCAATGTGACTGTTTCTGGGATACAACAGAAGCCCATTTTACACAAGACTAAGAAGCTTTCATTATAGGCCAGGAGCAGTGGCTCGTGCCTGTAATCCCAGCACTTTGGGAGGCTGAGGCGGGTGGATCACTTGAGGTCTGGAGTTCGAGACCAGCCTGGCCAACATGGTGAAACCCTGTCGCTAGTAAAAATACAAAAAATTACCTGGGGGTGGTGGCATGCACCTGTAATCCCAGCTACTGGGAAGGCTGAGGCAGGAGAATCACTTGAACCCGGGAGGCAGAGGTTGTAGTGAGCCAACATCATGCCACTGCACTCTAGCCTGCGTGGCAGTGCAAGACTCAAAAAAAAAAAAGCTTTCATTATAATTGACACCTATATCCCTATGTCCTTTAATCTCAGGGTTTTCTTAAAACAAACAGCTTTATTTAAGTGTGTATATTTTATACTTAAATTGAAAGTGTGTAGTTTGGTAAGTTTTGACATATGTCTACATCCACGAAATTAAGATAATGAACATGCCAATCACCCCCAGAATTTTCTTTTGCCCCTTTATAATCTCTTCTTCCAGGCTGTCCATATTAACCCTCCTGTCCCCTCACCCCCAAGGCACCAATGATCTGCTTTCTGTCACTGTGATATTAGTGATATTAGTTGTCACTTCCTAGAATTTTGTATACGAAGAATTAACCATCATATACTCTTTAGCATGTGGCTTCTTTCACTCTGCGTAATTATTTTGCAATTCATCCATGTCGTAGCATGTATCAATCATTCATTCCTTTTTGTTGCTCTGTGGTATTCCATTGTATGTATGTAACATGATTTGTAGATCCATTTGTCTGTTGATGGACATATGGATTGTTTCCAGTTTTTGGTTATCTCAAACAAAGTTGCTATGAGCCTTCTTGTACAAATTTTTGTTGGACATATGCTTTCATTTGTGAAAATACCCAAAAGTAGAGTGGCTGGATCATGTGGTAGGTGGATGTATAACTATTTAAGAAGCTTCCAAGCTGTTTTCCAAAGTGGTTGTACCATTTTACATTTCCACTCACAGTGTAGGAGAGTTACAGTTTCTCTACACCCTTGCTAACGCTGAATATGGTTAGTCTTTCCCATGTTAGCTATTCTAATAGGCATATAATGCAGACTTCTGCAGTTCTTTGGGCAGCTCTTTTCTGTCTGGTTCTGGGGTCTGTGAGCTCCAGCTACATTGTTCTACTTGGACTCACCTTTGTCTCCCCAACTCAGCCTGCCTGCTGGGCTCTGCCTAGATCCCACTCCCTGTGTTGAGACCTGGAAAAATTCTCGAGGTGGTCATCTGGGGCAATCGTAGGACTCACCTGAGCTAGAACCCCAGCCTTTGCCTCTCCAGTCAACATTCTTTATATTTCCATACCATGCCTCAGGTATGTGTTATTGTCCTTTGTTGCCTGATGTCAAGTGTTTTCCAAACTATTGTTCATATTTTGTCCATTTTTTTTTTGTTAGGTGAAAAGGCAGATCTCATCCCTGTTACTCCAATTTGGCCAGAAGTAGAAGTTTCCTCTACTTCCAGGGTTTTCAAATTTCTCAGGCTCTCAGTGGAGGTGACTCCAGTTTCCCTAGTGCACAAAGGTATCCATGACTCACAAACTTTTAGAGCCCTTTGTATGTAATGAGAGTTCAAAGCTTATACTAAGTGATTATACTCTTAGGATGAAATGCAAGCATCCACCTGCGGGTATGGTAATTCTTGCCCAATCTGGTTTATGAAAACGAACAAATAAACAAAAAAAACAAGAAGCAGCTCATGAATTTAACAAAGGCAGCTAACACTAATGATTAAGTAAAGCTGTATTGGGTACCACTTTTTTTCCCAGATGTATTAGGCTATGAAGATCTAAACATGAATAATGACTGTATTCAGTGAGCTCATATTCCACTGGCTATAAAAATTCATGAACAAGTAATTACAATCTAGTTTTAGAAGTATAAGTATTTGAGTAGGTGTTAGGATGGTTCTGTGGACTAAGAGCTGAGCAATCTGCTCAGTGTGGTCAGTCAGAGACCCTAACTGATGGTGCTTATGCTATCTACCTCCCAAAGTTGGCTCTGGAGACCAACCTGATAACTATCCCAGTGACCTAGAGGGAATAGAACACGAAGGAGGTCACCCAAGGGAGGTTTATAAGGGCCAGGTCAGGAAGTGGTGCCTATCTCATCTGCTCCTTTCCCACTGGGTAGAGCCCAGCCATGTGACCACACCTAACTACAAGGAAGAAGGGGAAATGTAGTCAATCTCTGTGCCCAGGAGCAAGAGGAAACAGATTTCAGTAACCTGTTCACAGAGTCTGTCGGATTATGGATTTCTCTAATGTTAGTTTGAAAAATTTACTTTTTTCTAAGCTGTTTGTTACAGTGACTCTTACTCAGCATTTGATGGGGGGGATCCATCACTGTCATGTGCATTTGACATTGGCATGTGGCATTTCTGAACTCAGAGGTGTGAGGAAAGGAGGAAGTGGAGTATAACCCTGTGTCCAGCTGAGCTGCAGAAGTAGGAATATGGGGCACACCTGCTTCCCACCTTTTACAGCCATCCGGAATTAGAAGCTTGCCACAAAGGAAGAGTGAGGCCCTTTAGTGACATGGCATTGAAGTCTCATCAGGGCAAAGTAACAAAACCAGAGTCCAGAGAGACAGCAGTCCCCAAATCAGCCCTGTGCTTCAGTATATGACAGAGGCAAAGCAGTTATATAGTTATCCCAAATGCTGACTTTAGGTCACTTTTGGGTCTTGTCCATTTAGCATGTCAAACTAACATGTTATAGATGAACTTTGGAGTAAGGTAGACCCGGGTTTGAATTCCAGATCCCCAATTGCTAAACTCAGGAGGTTACTTGACCCCTCTCTGTATCTTGCTGTTATTATTATTTTTTTTTGAGATGGAGTCTCGCTCTGTCACCCAGGCTGGAGTACAGTAGCGCGATCTCAGCTCACTGCAACCTCTGTCTCCCAGGGTTCAAGCGATTCTCCCTGTCTCAGCCTCCCGAGTAGCTGGGATTACAGGCACCTGCCACCATGCCCAGCTAATTTTTGTATTTTTTAGTAGAGACAGGGTTTCACCATGTTGGCCAGGCTGGTCTTGAACTCCTGACCTCAGGTGATCTGCCCCCCTTGGCCTCCCAAAGTGTTGGGATTACAGGCGTGAGCCACCACGCCCGGTCTGTATCTTGGTATTCTTATTTGTAAAATGGAACTAACAGAATGCCTATTCATCAGACTGTTGCATGAATGAAATATGTTTATACTCAGAAGATACCTGGTATAGTGCCTGGCACACGCTAAGCATTCACTTCATGACAGCAATTACTGTCAGTAAATTGGGAATTATAATTCCTGTCTTGTAGAGGTTTGTGAGGATCAGTGGGATAATGTCACAGAGCCTGATCACAGAGCAGGCATTTAATAAGTAGTTGTAATTATTATGGCAGTATCACTGGCCACATACACCAGCAAGGCCTAAGATGCCCCAGGGGACACTCGGAGTAGGACCCAGAGATGGTGTTCACATATGGTATGTTGGTGGCTGATTCGTGGTGAGGAGCAGAGAAGACAGTTATTAATACCAAAAGGAAGAAATGAATTAAAGTGTCTTTCAATGGTGACTACTACACAGCTGAGGTCCCAGGAGGTCTAGAATGGTCCTAGCCATTTCCTCAATCAAAGTTACTCAGCTTACTGTATTTTCAGGTTGTCTTCTCAAAGACCAGTGCAGTGGATTTTCTTCTTCATCTTCCCATCAGCTTCCTCCAACTTGTGTTATTCTTCTGGGCCTAGCATCCTGTCACCAGCACTATTGTCACTGGAAGTAGTTCCCTGCATTGTCTGGCTCTTTATCCTCATAAAAAACCTATGTTTGTCACTCCATATCCAGCTGAAATGCTACTGCCTTTTTGATATCCTTCTTGGTACTCCTGTAGATACAGTCCATTGCCATATCCCATGGTGATTTAGACATAGCCGTGTTGTGATACTCACCACCTTATATTAAAGTCATTTGTTTATGTGCCTGTCTCCCCAATAAGCTAGTGACCCTGCCACTTTAACTGCAGAGTTTCTGGTCCTAGCTTGATGCATTCATGCATTAGGTGCTCACTCACTGTGTGTTAAAGACATTTGTGGAATGTTCCCATTGCACCTGGAGCAAGAGAGTGAACAAGAGTGGTCACCACACCATGCCCAGGCAATATCAGGTCCTCCTATCCTTACCTCCAAAATATACTCTACTCCACTCTCTTCTTCCCATATGTTTCACTCTCACTCTATTTCAATCAATTCATTCTCCATCATCTCACACCTTCATTCATTGTTTTCTCTACAGCAGCCAGACTTTCTTCATAAGTACACATTATATACTTCTTGAGTTAAACCCTCCAATTGTCAACATATCATATTTGGAATGACATCCCAACATCTTACTATTTCTCATAAAGCTGAGCACTCTCTGACTTTCTGACCTCTCCAGCCACGGAGGCTTCCTTTCCCTTCATCTAACACACCAAGCTCTTTCCTCCCCTTGCTCTTGGCATGGCTGGCTCCTCCTTGCCATTCAAGTCTCAGCTTGGATGTTGCCTTTTCAGAGAGGCTGTCCTTGACTACCTAATCTAAAGTCATACCACACTTTCTCACCTCACCCTTTTATATTTTTTTCAACATTTGACAATATATGACTTCATCTTGTTCATTTCCCTGTTGACTTGTTTATCACCTATCTCCTCCACTTGAATCAAAGTTCATTCTGCAAGAGACTTTATTTTAATCATGGTTGTATTGCCATGAGTGTCTAGAACAATGTCTGGCACACAGCATATACTGAATTAGTGTAGGTACTTTTCTAAGGATTTTATCATTCTACATTTCTTTACATTAGTATCTCGGGTAGAACTGTATGTCTTAGGGGCTCAAAGGCTGAGTAGATGCTAGGCTTCCAAGCCAAAATGCAGAGTATTGAATTCTGCTAATGCAAGAGTTATTTTTTGAATTATCAACAGCTTTAAGTCCCATACAAATAGTGCACGAATGAACAAGCAATAACTACACCAGACAAATGTTCTAATCTTGTATGAGTTGTGTTCTAGCCGAAAATGGCTCCTTCAATGTACTGAGAATAAATTTTTCCCTGAGCACTGGTCTTTGGGGACAATTTGCAGAAGGCAAACTAGTAAAGAGACAAAACCAGTGTGGCAGCTTGACTCTGTGGTTATGTTTCAACAGAGTGAGAAGTGAGGCTCATTTGTGCACTGAAACTGAGTCATTGGTTCATAAGAGCCTATTATGCTCACATCTTCCCAGCTCCTCATGTCGCTAACATGAAACGAACATGGTGAAAGTGTTTATGTCCTGGAAACCAGCAGTGTTACAAATCAGGGCTTTGAAGAAATTGTGTGTGCATGCGTGTGTGTGAGTGTATGTGTTTGAAGTGCTGTTTCACTAGTATACAATTACAAATCTTCATTGTGTTTTGGCCCTGGGGAATGGGAAAGAATGAAGGGGCAGTGGATGGCTGGGCAGGACTCAGGATTTCTAGGTGCTGTGGTAACTGGCAATATTAGCTAAAGTGCTTTATACACACACATAAGCACCCATGCACCTATTACCTAAGAGTAATCGCAGCATTTTATTCTGAAGCAAATGCTTGGCTGTCATTCTGATTAAGCCACTAAAGGGTTGTTTCTGCAGAGGCAGGCTGGGTGACAGTTCTGTAGGGCTTATAAAGAAATGAAGCTTAGAGTTTTTCAAGGAGTTAGTAATCCCTCTGGCTCCAGGATGATTTTTTTCCCCCACTTCAGATGCAGAATATAGAGGTTTGACAATTTTTATCCCTGTGATTGTGACAGATTGTAGTAGAAAAAGCACTGGAGGGGGAGTCAGGCATCCTACAAAACACCTGGATGACATTGGACAAGTCAGTTAATTTTCCTTAGCCTCTGCTTTAGTATCTATAAAATAGAAAACATGATCTGACCTGAGAACTCATTGAATAAAGATGAAGATTTTGCAAACAGGCATGGAGCCCATTGGGATGCCCATAAATCATTAAGAGATGAAATAGTGAGGGGTGTGACTGAGACTCCTAGAGAGTGTAAGAGAGATACTGAGAAAGTCTTTGAGGAAGCTGGAACATAGACAGATATCAAACTGGTCTCTATAAATCTTGGTGAAGTCTCTGATAGATCACAGGCTTATCAAACAAGTTAATTCCTGCTATTCATTGCTATAAAATAAACCACCCCAACCTTAGTGGTATAAAACAATACCCATATATTATGCTCACAGATTCTTCAGGATTCCATGGATTTGGACAAAGCACAGCAAGAATATCCTGTCTGTGCTGCATGCTATCTGGGGCTTCAGCTAGGAAGACTTGAATGGCTGGGGATTGTTCAAATAACTGAGGGGTGGAATTTCTCTACTAGGTTAACTGGAAGCCAGAAATCAATTGGAACTGGCTACCAGGTGCCTACAGATGGCCCTTAGAGGTAGCTTGAGCTTGCTTCAAGCATGGTGGCTTCAAGACGGTCATACTTCCCACATGGCTGTTTAGAGCTCCAAAATGAGGTGTTCCAGCAAACAAGGCAGAAGAACATGACCTTTTATCACCCAGCTTTAAAAGTCACGCAGTGTCATTTATGTTCTACTCTATTAGTCAAAGCTATCTTAAACCTGCCCAGATTCGAGGAGAGGGAATATAGACTCCGCTTCTCCATGGGAAGACAGTTTAAGAATTTGCAGCCATTGTTTTAAAATCAATGAGCTAAAAAAGTCTTATTGAAATAATAGGAGTTATTAATAAAAGTAAGTTGTGTGCAAAAAGTAATAATAAAAATAATGACAATGATAGCTCACACTGTAGTGTTTATGTATGCCAGGAACTGTTTTATATACTTTAATTTACCCAATCCTCTTAGTAATCCTAAAAGATAGAAGCATGGAGAGGTGAAGTCACTTGGTCAAACTCACACTGCAAGTGATTGACAGAGTAGGAATAGCAGCAACTAACGTGTAACAGGCACTTATCATGTGCAGGCACTCTGCCACACACTTTTCATGGATTGTCTTACTTAATTCTCAAAAGAATCGTATAATGTAGGTAAATTATTTCTACTACCTTATGGGTGAGAAAACTGAGGCCCAGTGAGTTTAAGTCATACAGTTAGGAAGAATTTAATTCTCAACTCTGCCTTCCCCCAAAGCCTTGTGCTCAGCATGTATGCAATGTAAGAACCCACAAAGGAGAGCAAGTGAAGGGCCTGGGAGCAATGGTGCTAGGGCTGCTGGTGGAGCAGGGTTTAGACAGAGGAGTTCAGTGTTTTGATGGAAATGAAGGAGGAGAGTATTCTGAGATGAGATGATAATAACTGTATGTCTCTGAGTGTTGTGTGTGTGAAAAAGAAAGCTCAACTCAATCTAGCACATGTTGATGCTCATCTGGTGTGTCCATCCTTGTTCCAGTCTCCATGACGAAGGCAGAGGAGCATCATCCAGGGGATACCTGACCTGCACCTACTCATCCCTTCCCAGGGCTCAGCATGTTTGTATTTCTGTACATTCTCCTATTGAATCTTCTAGAGTCTCAAGGTTTGGTTATTAGCATCTTCATTTTACAGACAAGGAAATGGAAGCCTGGAGATGCAAGATGAGCAATATGAAGTTAATATGAAGTCACTCAATATGAAGATCAGAGCTCAGGCAAGAGAGACCTTCGTCGTTGTGCCAATCCTGCCCCCTCATGAGATCCAAAGAGATGAGATGATTTGCTCCAAGTCAGCACAGACAGAGGCAGAGTATGCACCAGAACCCAGGTTTCTTGATTCCAGCTGTTCATTCATCTCACTCATCACTTCAAACACATCTAGATTGCAACCTGCTTTTGGAGGCCTTCCCACCCCTCGATAGACCAGAGAAGTTAAACATTTCTATAACAGGGATGCATCTTCCAAGCTCTTGTTGTTACTCTTATTACCCTCTATTGCCATGTATTTCGTATTCCTATGTGGCAATGAGGACAGGAGATGAGTAGGTGCAGGTCAGGTCTCCTCTGGACGATGCTCCTCTGCCTTCTTCATGGGGACTAGAACCAGGATGGACACACCAGGTGAGCATCTTAAACACTTACTGGATTGAGTTGAATTTTCTTTTAAACACCGCATCCTAAAATCTCCACAGAACCCAAGAATAGAAGGTGCTTAGCAAATATTGGCTAAATGAATGATAGGATGAATCCATGAGTAAACAGACTAGGGTAAACAAATCTGGTCTAACAAAAGGGAATTGAGGGGGTCATCTTTGAAATATGACTCAGAGTTAGGGAGGCAGAGAGAAGAGCAAGAACATTCCCAATGGGGACCAATTCAGGAGCAAAGGCCAAAGGCCACTGGGGCTCCTGATATGGGCATCCTAGAACAAAACTGCAGCCGTTTGCATCTTAGTTTAAAACGAGGCTGGAGATGGAAGCAGGGAGCCACAGCGGGTCTCAGAAATGTCAGATAGCATGGGCACTGTTCTTCTTGTATCTGGGGCTGCTGTTGGTTTAGGCTTCCTCTTTGATCTGGAAGTCACCATGCTGAATCATGCCTCAGTCACTGGCAGCCTGGATTCCCCTTCATAAGCACTGGCATTCTAGAACCACCCCCCCCCCCTTTAAAGGCAGACACCTCAGCTGCCATTCCCTGCTTAACTAAGGGAGTGAGTCAGGGTGGTGGCTTAAGACACAATTTCCACTGTGCTGCATGCTCCCTTCCTCTTCTCTCCCTCCAATGTTATTTCAAGCACATAAACTCACAAGGCTTTGTGAGGAGTGGAAAGAATGTGGGCTCTGAGCTACCAGACCTCCTGGGAAATCCCAGCTCTGTAGTTCACTTGCTATGGGACCCTGAGCAGAGACCACATCTACTCTGCGTCTCAGTTTCCTCAATGTAATGTAGGGTTGTTGTGAGAATGGAATGGTGTTAAACATAAAGGACTTTGCAGAAAATTGGGGGTACAGTGATGTGCAGTAAAGACCAAGAGTGCCTTTGGTTTGGGTCTGTGTGCCCTCATTCTTACCCTTCAAGATGTAGATGGCAGGGCCATTTTGATAGAGGTCTCCAGCGGATTCTGGGAACAGTTTTCTCCTTCCTTCTTCCTGGTTGGCCGTTGTGGATCATTCCTGCAAAATTACTTTCTGTGGTTCTCCAGGGCTGGAGGGCATAGCTCAACTGCTCTTGAAACTAAACCCTTTCACAACCTCCTGGGCAGCTGCCAGACCCTGGTGCTAGCAGGACCACATGGGCCAGGTTTCTGCTTTGAGGATTTTACTGAATTGTACAGACACAGTCTGAGGTCCTTTTTCTTATCAACTCTTTGGTGACATGAACAGGCACCAGAGTAAGGTCTCTTTACCTGAATGCTCCTGCTCAGAGTTGGTGAATCTGTGGAATTTGTTTTTGCTTCCTGACTTTTGGATGGGCCTTCAGACTCGGCTGCAGGACTCGCCAACCAGAGGCCCCCAGATTCTTGTGTGGAGTGCCTACTCTTCCTTCCTCACTCCATTCCTCACCTAATGTAATTTCCTTGGATTCAGACAAGTGCTAGTGGTTTCCTGCCTCTAGTACACCCAGCCTGCCCCAGACTGGGCATGCACTGAGTGTGTGCACTCTTTTTATGAGTATCTTCTGCTCACTTCATTCAAAACTGTCCTGTTTTGTACCTCATCTGCTCAGAGATCCTCTTCTAGCCTTGGCTTTGCCGTTCTTAGGTGTTAATGAGTAAATATATGCTATCTTTCTCAGTAGGCATAATGAACCACTCTCTCTCCACCAAAATAGCTATAACACAGGGCGCTGAGGCACTGAACTGAGAGTCATAAAACTCTCATTCCCAGCCCCACTACTCAGCAGTTTTATAATCTTGGGCAAATCACTTATTCTCTCTGAGCCACAAGTGTTTATATTTGGAAGGGTGGGGCTAACGCTAATTGCCCTATTTCTCCCCACCTACCTCCCCACAGTTCCATTTACTGTGAGAATCAAATGAGATAATGCCTGTGAAAGTACTCTGTAAGCCAGAAGCTGTTATTATACAGAGGCGACCTATTATTATTAAGAACTGGTTTTCCTGATTCTTCCAGCTCCCCGATCCTCTCCATCCCCTGAGCTGGCTCGAGGCTGGAGATCTGTAGAAGCACACCTTTGGGGCCAGAGCCTAGAAATCATTCTGCTTTGCTTACCAAGGAATCTTCTTAATTCCTCTTATTTAAACATGTGGATTCAAAGAAGAAGAGTTGAAAAAGTCTGACACCAAAATATTTATTTGTTTGGCTTTTTAAAATCCTAGTGCAAGCTACCACGTTAAGCCCCACACCAAACCCAGACAGAAAACCCTATTCATGCAGATGCTCTAGGTTTACATCCAGAATGAATGCGCTTGGCTAACACTGCTCCTAATGGTTTCCCCAATCTGACCACTTTCTGGGTCCCATTGCCACTCTCTTTTTGAAGTCACTACTATTTTCCAGAAGCCTCTGCCTCTGGGCTTGCTCCCTTCATCCATTCTTACACCCATATGAGCTCTCTAAATGCTTGTCTCTTCATATTACTTCTTTGCTTAAGCCTCCACACTGTGAGTACACATTCTCCTCACAGTAAAGTGCACTTGCTGTAAAAGGGGCTCCTGATGAGCTTTACAGACTTGCTCCATGACTTCTCACCCCCTTGTGCTTGATCCTTAAGTAATTCTGTTCATCCAGCACCTTGTTCTCTGTTCTACCTCTTCTTCCTGTAGGGCCCAGCTTAGATATCACCCACTTATGAAGCCTACTTGAACTCCCCTTGACAAAGTGAGGAGCCCTGCAAATTGTTTCCATAGCATCCCTCTTTTCGCCTATAGTACCCTTCTCATCCTTGATCATTGTCATGTGTTAAGATCTGTCTTCTCCAGGAAGCTGGAAGCTCCATGAGGGTAGACACTATAATTGTCTTGCCCATTCATTTCATAGTCATGGCACCTTGCCCAGTGCCCAACCATGAACAAATGAATTGCATGGGTAAGTCAATGTTTAAGATTTTTGCTCTGGAAGCCAGGGCACTTAAAAACTTCATGGAAAAACACAGATGAACTCATTTTAGAGAAGGATGAACACATTATGGAACCAAGTATGCAACCCTTAATTTTCTTCTCCTGAACCTCTCAGCACATGCCAACTAGCTAATGTTGCCTAACATTTATTGAGTGCTTCATTTGTGCTAGGCACGGTAATAAGCATTTTACATAAGTCAACTCCGTCAACCTTCATAGCCCTACTCAGAAGTGAGTGTTATTATCCTGCAGCCACTGATGAGACACTGTGGTTCAGAGAGTCTGAATCACTTACTTAAGGTTGCCCAGCCAGCAAGTGAAGGATAACTGTTGACCTGAGTCTGTTCTCCTCTAAAATCCATGCTTTTAATCACTGGACCGAACTGCATGGGCTTGGGCACCAGAAATGTACAGGTTTAAGTTCCCAAGACTTACTAGCTGTGTTCATTGAAATAAGTTAGGTTTCCTTCTTGTGCCTCATTCTTTATTAAGTGTCTGTGAACGAAGTGAAATAATGTTGTAGAGTGCTCGGTGTTTAGTAGGTTCCCAACTTTCATTGCAAGGCAGTAAGTTAGAGATAGAGCTTAGATGCTTAAAATTCAGGCAGTCCTAAGAATTAAGACTGATTGCTTTCTTCTTTAACATCCCTGCACAGTGGGGAGGTTAGCATATAATTGAGCTTCTTGCATCCTGGGGCATTTATCACTCCTTTGACAATTGAGTCTGTCCTTTGACAATTGAGTCTGTGAGAAAATGCTTTTCATCAGAAGCCTGCTGCCTTCTTGTCCTACTTGCTCAGAGCCTTTGGAGAAAGTCTAGTTACTGTGTCACCAACACCTTCCTGGCCATCTGAGGGCAGCTGTCATGCCACCACTTCAGCCTATGGACTCTCACTTTTCCAGAGAGGAGGATGCCAGTTTTTCCACGTTTTTTTTTTTTTTTCTCATGGAATAAGTCTTAAACTCTCATCATCCACCCAATTGCTAATTTAGAACAAACTCCAATGTATCTACATTGTCTTAACCTATAATGACTAAGACAAAGACTTAGCAACAAGGATTTTCACCGCAGTATTGATTACATTGTGAACAGATGTCCAGCAACAGAGAACTGGCTGAACAGATTACAGCTTATCTGTATTAACTAATGGCCATCAAGAATGACTATGGGAATGATCATTTATTGATCTAAAACATGGTTACAATGTAATAGTGAATGTAAAAACCAGGTTATAAAATAGAATGTAATGCATGATCTCCAATTTTGAATAATAGTATTCATTTATATATGGAAGAGAAATCTGAAAGTGTTTAAAAGAGTAAAAGTGTTTATCTCAGGGTCACGAGATTATGAGGGATTTTCTTGTTCTAAATTTTCTATTAAGGGAGGAAGTAATAACTTGGTGGTTATGAAAATGGACTTCAAAATCGGACAGACTTGGTTTTAGTCTATTTTCTGCCACTTAGCTTCATCACCTGAGTTTCATAATTTGTAAAGTAAGGCATATAATAGACTTTGCTTTAGTATTGTTGAGAGAGTGATAAAACTAGCTTTGTTTTTGGAGTGCTTGCTATGGGCTAGGCACTTTGTGAAGCAATTTACATGCATACTTTTTATCATTATTCCCATTCTCTATATGAGAATGAGGCTCAGAGAGGCTAAGGAACTTGTCCCAGTGCTACATTCAAGGGGATGGTGACTTTCCCTCTTCTTAGTACTTGAGTTATTTCAATGTTGTTAAAGTGGAAATCTGTTTTCCTGTCATCCACATCTCCCTGCTGACTCATTCTGGAACCACTTTGACTAAAACCCCCAGATATTTTCATACTGGCCATGTCTCCTCTATTCTCCGGTTGTGCTTTGTCTTATTTTTTTGGACTTAAGTGAACTTATTATTGAGCAGACAGGTGGATGACTGTGAGGAAGTCCGAGAATAAGCCTTGTAATTTGTCAGTAAAAAGTTGCTGATTAAATTCTACTATAATTTGGCAGTGAAAAGTTGCCAATCACACTGTAGAGGCACAGGGGTAGTAAAATGCATGAGCTTTGCATTTTCTTTTTTTTTGCTCATCTGGAAAGAGTGACTGCTTCTGATGGAAGAATGAATAGGGGAAGGTGCCAGGATGGATCCAGCAAGGATGTCATTGGCCAGGGCTCCCAGGAGAAGCTGGAGGATGGAGTCCTTGGAACATAATGCGGGGCACATTTGTAAGAGTGGGAGCCAGACCCCTGGCAGACCAGGAGTCTAATTCCTGCTCTTACTCACCTGCTATGTGGCCCTGAGCACCACACTAAATTCTCTGAACTTCATTTTCTTATCCTCAAAATGTGATAGGGACTTGGCTGAGTTGATTTCAGCACATCCATATGAACAAATGCTAGGCAGCCATCAAGAATGACTACAGGAATGAAATTCATTTACTGAAAAAGATGCTTATGATGTACTGGTAAATGCAAAAAACAGGTTATAAAATAGAAGGACATGTATAGCACTCATTTATAGATGAAAGAAAATCTGAAAATCAGTGATAAGACTTGGATGTTCAACTTTCTGTAGCCAGTAGTACTTATTTTGTGGGAATTTTAGGAGGATGAAAATGAGATTGTGCAAGGAAATGGCTCAGACAGTGCTGGGACCAGTTTTAGTCTCATCTCTTCCCTGTGAGCCCTTTACTCCCTACTGAGTGACCTGATAAATGTTAAAGAACAAGAGAACAAATTCATGTACCAAGAGGCTCCATGACAAAGGTGGGAAAATTACAGAGTTAGAAATATAAGGGAGCTGGTCCAAACTCATCCTATGTTCTCATTTTAATAAATTTATTACTATTTTTAAATTTCCAATATGTCCATGGTACAAAAAATCAAACTATACAGGAACACTTAGAGAAAATAGTAAAAATTCCTCTTTATGACTCTTCTAATCTCTTTTGTCTCTCCAAAGACAACCAAGGGTGAAGGGTTCTCTGTGTATCTTTCTAGACATTTTATTAGGGATTCGAAACATGCATGTTCAAATGTACAGACTTCCTCACCAACACTATGAATGGTCCATGACTTGAATGTTCATGAAACTTTTGTGATGAAAATAAAATGCTGGCTACAGAGAAGAGTCGAATGGGCTCCACAATCTTAATTGTTTTTCCATGACTTTTTGGTCTGGGTTGGATATTAACAAATCCAGATGCCTACTGAATTTAGAAATGGCAGGAATCCTCTTGACATTCTAACATTTCCATATGGCTAAAGCTTTTAGCTCTAGTTATTATACTTCTGCTTCGGAAGACAGTGCCTCAAACCAGATCTCTCTCCTGAAGGACTTGGATCCTTTAGCCAGAATGATCCTTCCCCATTCAAGGAGAAAGGGGACAGGCCCAGGAGGAAATATGTGCCTTAATGACAAATTGCGTGAGTCAAAGACATTTATGAAAATGACAAACGCCATTTCAGAGGAGGAAGGCAGTTGCTTCTGCTTTCTTTTTTCTTTTGAGAATGGGTGGAAGGCCTTCAGAGATGGTGCTGAACACAGCGCTTTGCAATGAGTAACATTTCAGGGATAATATTGGCATTAATGCTTCCTTTGATTCCTCAGTTTTGGAGAATATTAGTAATTGGGGCCAATCCAAAGCACTGAGTGGATTATTGAGGCACAGCAAAAGCTACAAGGATTTTCATTGCATAGATTCTTTACCTCCCTGCCTTAAGACATTTACTGTGATATGCGATTCTAACAAAAGGCAGAGACACAATGCCTTACACCAAGTAGGCACCTAATTGCTATTGATTGATTTACTCAATTGTCAGCATTCTTGCAGACCATTCATTTATTCATCTGCCCATTAATCAAAATGTATTGAGGTAATACTATCTGCCAGGCACTGCGTTCTTTGTATCAGTGTGGGCACAAAAGAGGAAGTGATCAGTTATCCTCAAGGCTGTGGCAGGGACATGCATTCAGAGGAGAAGACATCTGAGAAAGGTTTCAAAATAGGAATAGGAATTTGCTAGGCAAATGTGGGGGGATGGTATTTCATAAACCATAAACGGGGGAACAGAGTTAACCAATGTAGGAAATATAGGAGGAGGGGCAAGATTGTGAGGTTGAAAGTCATGGCCCTGACCAAATATTCATTAGAGAAATATCACCTTTAACTCAACTCAAAACTGAGTTTCATTGAGCTGTCAATTTACTCAACAAACATTTATTCAACAGCTTTGCACTGTGCTGGATGCTAGCAATATAATGCCGACAAGTTTCTAGTGGCAATTTTCCTAAAGGCTCAGTAGACACTATTAGAGCTTAACCTGACAGTGATTACCATTATATTGGACACATGTCAAAGCACACCCCTATTTAAGGGACATCCACTGTGGGGACAACATTCTTCTGCATGTCCTGCACAATGCAAAGGAGTTTTTTTTTTTTTTTTTTTTTGAGAGAGAGTCTTGCTGTGTCTTCAGTGGCACGATCTCAGCTCACTGCAATCTCCGCCACCTGGGTTCAAGCGATTCTCCTGCCTCAGCCTCTGAAGTAGCTGGGATTACAAGCACCCACCACCAAGCCTGGCAAATTTTTGTATTTTTAGTAGAGATGGGGTTTTGCCATTTGGCCAGGCTGGTCTTGAACTCCTGACCTCAGGTGATCCGCCTGCTTTGGGCTCCCAAACTGCTGGGATTATAGGCGAGAGCCACTGCGCCCAGCCGCGAAGGAGAATTTGACACACTCTTTTACTACCTTCTGAAAATACAAATCTAGATTTCAATGTGACTCATTGTTTTATCTATTGTCATATACTCTGATTAAACTCTGTCTTCTGAGAGATAACTTATAAATGCCTTTGTAGGAATCATAGCCATGGCTTTAAGTGTAATCTTGGGTTCAGCTCTTTTGTCCCGTGAGGAAGAAGTGACTTGCCTGATGTTACATAATGAGAGTTATCAGATTGTGAAGGAGAACTAAGGCTGCTGATATCTATGACACTACATTATGTTGCCTCCATGAGTAAAATGTTAATGTCACCCAATCAGTTCATAACCAAAACCATACTGGGATCGGCTCTGAGCTCACAGTTACTGTGATTCTATCTTCTGTCCCCACCTACCTCAACCTCCTCCCTAATTCTAGAGTTTAAAGGCAGTAAACTCAATTTTGAACACACTGCCTTTGGTCTCCCTCAGTTGACTGATCTTTTGTGCACCTGTCAGTTTTCCAAAAAGACACACTCAACCTCACCCTAGAATCTTCATTGGCAAGCCCTTTCACTTGCTACTCTATGTGTCTTTTTTGGTAGACAAAACCACAAACCCAGATAGGCAATTAGGGATGAAGGGCAACAGTGGTTTGGGATTATTTCGGCTAATTGCTATCCTATGTGAAAGATTGCATCATCTCTGACAGCTGGCATGAGTAATTGTCACTGTTTTAGCAGTAAGTTTATACCTTCTGTGTGATAGGGACTGCCAATGCTATTTTGACTGGTTTATCATCAGAGTGGTGAATGTGAAAAGCTATTGTATGTATCCCATTGGTTGTTGTGAAAATTAAATACAACAAAGCCATCACATTCTTACTATCTGCCTGTTTATAGTATGCATTTGATTTAGCTTGGCTGTTTTTACTTTTTAGACTCTGTGTGTCTCTGACCCTTGCGAACATCGCACCCTGTGCCATTATTTTCTGCTGTTAATGGCAGATTGGCTATGATGCCTTCCTTTCTTCTGTATTGGGGTGGAGGGGTGCTGTGATTTGCATATAGTTACCCAGAATGCTCTGCCAATGATTAGGTCTCTGCTGCCTGGGAGACTGAGCTGGGGAACAAGCTGCAAGGTGTAAACGGGCTTTTGGGTATGCTGATTTATGTTCTAATTTATACTCATGTGACAAGGATTGAACCCTGACTATCTTAGCTGGGATGGAAAATGTCCCTGGACAGGGGCAGGGCGGGGAATTTGATGTCCACATATATCCACTTTTAGAGTTTTAGAGTTCTTTGGAAATAGGGATTTTTTTTTTTTTTGGTCTGTCTCAGACTGCCAAGTAGAAGCCCAGAGAAGGAGGAAGTTAATTCACATTCTTACTTTTTTCTAAGGGCAAAAAAAAAAGGACCAGCTCATTTTCCATCTCTGCTTAGGTCATCAGTGTGCATTGTGAGCCTGTACAAAGGCCTTAGAGGGGGAATGCTGCCGAGAGCATCACATTTTGTGTCTTCTTTTATATGAAATGTGCCACTTCCCCACTAACCCCGGCTCTGGGCTCTGCCTCTGCTCTCCTGATGGTGTGTTTATGGTGGATTCAGCATTCTGGGCCACACAGGGAAGCTGCAGGGGGTGTCCAAGTTCACATGTCACCACATTCCAGGCGAATGTTTCTGACATTGAGCAATGATATGGCTCTGCCAGGTTTAGGTCTGTCTGATTGGAATGCAACCCGAAAGGAAAGTCCCGGAATGATTCAAACACTCACCTCCCCACAACCCCTTCTTGGTTTTTTTTTTTTTTTTTAATTCCTTTTTAATTCTCCAATGACAAACTCAGCCCAGCACTCTCGCTGACCACATGGCACTTGTTGGTTCTGATAAGTGCAACTTCCCAAGAGATAGGAATGCAAATCGTAATATTTTGTTGAGTCATGTGTACTCTGCGGCTCTTTCCCAAACATTGCATCAGACCTGTAATTGGCAGCTCCCAGTACTCTGCTGGATGACACCAAATGTCCAGGAAAAGCTCAGTCCATTTCTCGAAAAATGTAGTCTCACTCTCTCCATCTGCCTAGTTGTAATATCCTGTTCCTAAGGAAGTAGAACCCCTTGGGGGAGCAAGGGCAAAACCGGTTTTGCAGATAAGTTTGAAAAACATGGCTGTTGGCGTTTCCCACCCACTCTGGTCTCTTAGCAACAAGACAGCTGATGGTATCCACTAGGGGGGAAAAAAACCAAAAACACAAAACAAAGCAAAACAAAACAAAACAAAAAACATAGAACATGTTGGGGAGCCTGTCTGAATTGTTGCCTACAGCCTGATTTATTTAAATCTCCACTACATTCTTGGATGTGAAGACCTAGGAGTCAAGTCATGGGAGCTTTCCCTTGCCCTTCTCTTGACCTCTATGAGGCAGATAGAGGAAAATCTCAGAATGAGAGGAACTTTCTTCCTCTTCAGGACTCTGCGTTGTCCGGGATGGCCATTTCCTTTGATCTCAGGAGTAACCACTTGAAAACTTGGACACATTTATAGAAAATTTGGGCTCCTGGGATGCAGTGCTGGGAAAAGCACAGGGCTGAGGGGCTGGAGCTTGGGGTACCAATGGTGACAGTCTCTCCTTCCCTGTGGGAGCACTGGCAGGAAATCCACTGTGCCCTTATCCCCACCGAGGGTTGATTTTCTCCACTGCAAAGTAAGGAGATTGAATTAGATCTTCTCAGTCTTCTGTTAAGGTACCTTTCACAGTGAGCCTATGGGCGTGGTGGTATGTGCATGTATGTGTGTGTGTGTGTGTGTGTGTGTGTGTATGGTGTGTGTGTATGTATTTATGTAAACTTTATATTATATTATGTTTCAATCCAATTCTCTCTCTCTCTCTCCACAGAGCTAAGTGGTACCACAAGAATTCAAACCTAGATCTAGCCAAGTTTGAAATCCATGTTCTCAGCTCCTACCCTATGCTGTTACGATCTACACAGAGAGGCACCACATAACTAGTATTTTATGTTGTATCTGGTGAACTTTCTATCTATGCTTATCAATTCATAGGAGTAGAATTGGGAGTGTTGGCGTTTAGAACCTGATACCCCAAAGTATGGCACCATGGCCTGCTGAGTACTTTGAGCGGAAGGACATAGGGAGTTCATAGAAGTGAGATCCTTTTGAACTTCTGCTCCCACTCTTCTTTTTTGCCCAGAACCAGCCACAGAAACTAGAAATGCTACACTAACTTTCTCCCACCTTACTGTGGAGGAGCTGGCCAAAAAGAAATTCTCTGCCCTACCTTATTGGATAGTAGGTCATCAGGCTCTCATTTCAGAGGAATCCTACCCCAAACCTGGGAGGAAGAAATGCCACCCAGAGAAGCCGAGAAGACAAGGAACAGACAGATCATGCTGAGATCCCCCCTGTTACCATTAGATCATATCCTCTTGCCTGATCACATTTCTACATGGCAGTCCATCCTTCATTGAATCTAAGCATAAAAATGGATAGTTTTCTGTAGCTCATTGGGTCTTCATTTTGAAGGTTCTTTTGTCACATCAAACTTTCATTTAAAAAAATTATCATGCTTTTCTCTTGTCTTCCTTTCTTTTGTTATAGGGGTGCCATCCTTACAACGAGGAAGGACGAAGAAAGATATCACACATTTGTGCTCCTACAGGAAGTTATAGAGGACCTAGGGGTTAATAGAGAAACCTGAGTTCACATCCTTGCTCTGCCCCGAAGAGTTATGTGGCCTCAGGATTCTTTACTATGAAGTGTGAATAACAGATCCTATCTGATCAGGTTGCTATGAGAATTAGGTGAAATGATGTAAAATACCTGGCACAGTGCCTATAACCTAGGAAGTGCTAAATAAAAAGAGGAGAGAGCTTCAGAGAGACAGAGAGGGAGATGAGATATTGATAAAGTATAGGTTTCTTGATGACAGGAACTTGCCCTATTTATCCTGTAACCTCAGCATATTGTGTGGCACACTGAAGATGATAGTGTTTTCTGAGACAAACAGATGTCTCTCTCTCTCACACACACACACACACACACACGTGATAGACTCATGAATTCCACAACTTTATGTTGCTGGAACTTTTTAGTAGGGCTCTGCATTTTACAGCAATGCATCACAGTTAAAATAACCAATGTGATCTGGCTGTGATTATTTCTTTCATTATTTAAAAATATTAACAGTTGCTTTTCAAAAGCATTTTGCTTTTTTTTTTTTGGCCAGATTTTATTAGGGTGTTTCTCTCTCTCTACTGCCACTGTTTTTCTTGAGCACTTACTATATATCAAGTCCTGGGTCAGGTGTCTTATATTCATTGTTTTATAATTATTCCTAATATCCTCCTAGCAACTCTATCAGATAGGTTTTGTTATTTCCATTTCTCAACTGAGGATCTTGAAGCTCAGAAAGTGTGAGCCATCTAAGACCACACAGCTGGCCAGTGGCAGAGAAAGAATTTGAACATATATCTCCCTGCTTATTAAAGCAGAGGTTGGGGGCAGGGAGTAATTTATACATTTTTGGTCTTGATGATTGAGCTCACTCCTTCCAAAAAAAAATAACCGTTTACTTCCTATCAATACTAGAGAACTTGGAGCACTTCATGTTTTCCTGGCACTGAGCTACATTCATTACACACTATCTTATTTAATCCTATTAATGACCCTGCATGGTAGGTAACAATTATTAGGCATAAATTTCAGAGAATGTAATTATTGACAAGCAGGTTAAGTTATAAGCCTGAGTAACTGGGATTTAAACTTAGGTAGTCTGACTCCAGAGTGAGCTTTCCTCTCAAGAGTGATCCATTGATTTTATTCACGCCCACGAGATTATGTGGTCTTCATGCACTTGGGGAGCGTGATTGTGGCTTGTCTAGAACTTAACTTCCACTCTTTTTGGAGGTGCCCATCACTTCCTTCTCTGCCCTGGGAATAAACAATAGAAGTTGAGGGTACAGAAGCTGTAGAACCATAGGCCAATAGAGTTTAAAACTTGAAAGACTTCTTCAAGAGATAATCTAGTTTAATAGTTTCCAACTATGGGGCATTGCTTGTTTAGTGGCTTATAAAATCAATTTAGTAGTTCATGGCTGACATTCAAAAAATGAGGTGAGTAGAATAGAAAACATGAGATTGTGTTGTACTTAGGGCGAGGTAGTCTTGAAAGCAGTAGTTTCAGTTATCTATATGTTAGTGTGCCCTGGGTCACTATGTAAAATGCATTTCTTACTGAGGGTTAAGTTTGAAAAGTCTGAAAAATGTTGACTTCATCCAGTGTTTTTCAAATTTTATTCCATGGCATCTGAGGAGGCCTCAGATATCTTATTGGAGATAAGGATGGAAAAAGTTAAGTAGAAAGAATTTCAGAAATGTCTTCTTATGTTTATCTGCCTTTCATGTTGGACTTTCATAAAATATTTTATCTTAAAAAGAAGAACTTTACTGAAAAAAAAGAGAATTCAAGAACCACTGATGTACCCCATTGGAATTGTGTTGTTTTAGGTATTGATTCATTCTTATATAATTTCATGAGGTAACCAAGGACCAGCTATGTGCTCAGAACAGTGACGGCTGCCATAGGATATGCAGGAAGACTAGAAAATGTGGTTATCCCTGTCCTTAAATTGTTGATAGAACCAATACAATATCAATTTATTTCTTATATCAACTATGATAAGAAAATACATGAAGAGGTTATTCAGAATATGGCAATTGATTTAAACAGGAATCAAAAGATTGCTACAAGAAGAGATATGAAGGGATCAAAGCTGGCTGAAGCAATGGAGATGAAATTGAATATGAAGGGTTGCAATTTGGTTCTAATCAGCTGCATAAATACAAGCGTAATATGAATTTAGTTGACAATAGTTCATCATTAAAAGTCTTAAGGTTGTGGCTGGGTGCTGTAGCTCACACCTGTAGTCCCAGGATTTTGGGAGGCTGATGCAGGCGGATCACGAGGTCAGGAGATCGAGATCATCCTGGCCAACACAGTGAAACCTCGACTCTACTAAAATACAAAAAATTAGCCAGGCATGGTGGTGCACACCTGTACTCTCAGCTATTCAGGAGGCTGAGGCAGGGGAATCGTTTGAACCTGGAAGGTGGAGATTGCAGTGAGCTGAGACCATGCGACTGCACTCCAGCCTGGCAACAGAGCGAGATTCTGTCTCAAAAAAAAAAAAAAAGTCTAAGGTTTTTTATTGACTTCTCTGTGAGTTAACAGTGTGGCATGGGCCAAAACCCAAGGCAAGCTGATTACATTCAATGCATTCATGAACATACAGTATGGAATACTTCTGTTGTGGAATTGCAGAAATGATCACTGTACTTTCCAGCTTCTCCTATATGAGGTTCAGTCTGTCATTTATTCTGGTTTGGCCTCATGACTGGCTTTGGCCATTAGCATATGGTTGAAGTGAGGTTGTGTCACTTGAGCCCATTTTTCAAGCATGCAGTCTCCATTCTCGAACTCGTGGAACCCTGATACAGCCATGTGAATAAGTCCTAGTTAGCCTTCTGGAAGAAGAGAAATAGTGTTGAGAGAGATCCTACCTGTTCTAGCCCAGGTCACCCTAGACCAGTCAATCTCTAGCTGATCTGCAGCTGATGCAGATACATGAAATCACCAAGCCCAATCCAGACCAGAAGAATTGCCTAGCTGACTTCTAGAAGTGTGAGCTAACTTTTGGAATGTTTTGTTAGGCATCAAATCCTAACAGATGGACCCATTGTCTTGCACTGGCAAAGCCACTCTGGAAGACAATACCATGTCCACATTTGATTGCTAGAAACATTCATAAACATTGGCTACGAATGTTTACAAACTAAAATGTGTTCAGATCAGGGTGGGGAGAAAGGCTCTGAAAACCAAGGAGTTTAAAAAGCTTAGCTTGAAAAGTAAAGATGTTTTTAGGAACATGAACTCCACCTTCTGAGATCTGAAATTAGTAGGAAAAGTGAGTTGAATAATTTGTAACTTCTGTGGTTGGTTGAATATTTCGCTGCAATTCTTGCCCTGTTGCATCCATTTTGTCATAGCCTTATAACAAGCAGCATGCACTTTCCTTCCCCTTTACCTTGGGATTAGATGTGTGGCTTGCTTTGGCCAATGAAATGTAGGTAGATGTTATAAAGTGCCAGTTCTGGCCCCATAAGGAACATCTCATGTTTCCATTCATTCTCCTATACTTCTGCTATCACTGTAATAACCTAGCCCACTTGGCCCACTGGTCCCAGATAAGGTGAGAAACGTGGAACAGAGCTACCTCCCACCATCCTTCAGCATGCTCCAGAGCCTTCCCAGCTAGCCTGTACCTTTGTAAGTGAGAAATTAATGCTTATTGTACATGCCTCTGAGGTTGTGATAATGATTTGTACCCAGAAATAGTTGGCCAACATACTGCTGAGATTAAAATTAGGATTAAAGAAACATAAAATAATTAGGATCAAGGAATAGCTGCACCAAGAAAGTAGACTTCTGTTGCATTTAAGGAGGAATCTCTTTGCCAAGGAAGAAGAACTGGTGAAATTAGGAATTCTGTATCCTGAGGGATGTTCAACCATCAGCAAGATGTACATAGTCTTTGTAGCTGGAATGAGAATCAGACCTTCATTTCCCGGTGACCAAGATATCAAGTAATTTAGGGGATGAATAGTAGGTCATTTCAGCTGTATTTCAGCAGAGATGGAGGATGAACATGGGAGCTTGTGTGTGTGTGCAGTGAAGGTGTTGCTTAGGAGAAGCAGAGGCTGGGGGAGGTTTGTATGCCTCAAGAAGATGCTGACCTTTGATTTAAACCTGTGTGCATTTGTTATTCAATCTCGAATTCCTCCCTCTTACCAACAAGTTCTGCTCCTGAAGATCCAGCTTAAGTCTAATTTTCTCTGTGACAATTTTCTCTGACCTTTCTAGCCTACGGGGACCAAAGCATTTCTGAATTTTTTATCTTTGCTGTAATTTATATGCTGTCTTTGTTTTTCCTTGACTTCTTTTCCAGGCTGTTAGATGTTTTCCATGTACTCACATAGCGTTTCCTCAAATTAAAAAACCTGTTACTCTGATCATGGTCTTGTCTCTTTCCTTAAACGTGTGAACTGGTAGAAGGCCAGGTGTATGGTTTATTCACTCTAGTGCCCCTGTATCAACCACAATGCCTAGCATGCCATAGGGCTTCAGGAAATAGTTTTTGAAGGAGTGGACATGGATTTCTTTTGTCTTTCTGACTCAAGTATAAATTCCTTAAAAGGCTACTGGTACTCACATTCTCATAGTGCTCCAAGGCCTGTGCATTTATTCATTCAACACATATTTGATGAATGATCCTTACTGTGGCTTACAAAGTCCTATGTCATCTGGCTCCTAACCATCTCTCTGACATCATCTTGTGTAACTCTTTCTCTGAATCACTGACCTTCGCTAGCCACATTCATTTTTTCTCAGTTTTTTTAGCTCTTAAAGTTCTTTCCCATCTCAGGGTTTTGTAGTTTCTTTGGCTACAATATCTTACCCTTGATTTTCTGTGGCTTCCTCTTTCTTGTCATTTAGGTTCAGTTTGAGCTTCTTTTTTGAGAATCCTGTTCTGAATACCCAATTTGAGGTATCATCCAGCCTCTCTCTGTCACATCTTCCAATCTCAGTTTTCTGCATGATACGCCTCACTTTCTGATAATTTCCCTTTTTCCTTCTTTTATTCCTCTCTCTCTTGCTCCTTCCCTCCCTCTCTGCCTTCCTTCTTTTCTTCCTTCTATCCTTTCTTTCTTACTTCTAACTTGCTTATTTATTTAATTGGTTGTCTTTCTCTGTTAAAATGTAAGCTTCATAATAACAAGCACCTTTTTGGTTTTGTTCACTGCTGTGTCCCTATTGTCTAATAAATATGTTTTGAATGAATAAATGAATGAATATGAGTCTAGCAGTCAGATGAATGTTGGGAATAGGGAGGAAAGAATTTAGACAAAGTTATTATCTTTGAGTATTTTACAATTTTTTGCTGAATGAACAATCAATGTGTAAATGATAAAGCAAAATGAACAAAAACAAAATAAACAAAAACAACCAACGAGCCAATCAAACAGCAAAACAAAACAGACTGGATTGCGTGTAGCCCTTCTGATGTACTTAAGCCTCAGCTTTCTGTGCAAAATAGGAATAATAATACACAGTTTGCAGGTATGCCATGAGGATTAAGTGAGGCAGTGAATGGGCAGCAGCATATCATTCCTAGAATATCATACCTGGAATTCAGTAGGTGCTCCCAGAATGGTATTCTTCACTCCCCTGCCTCATCTCCCTTCTGATATGTGAAATAAAGTAATTAAGAAGCTCATATTGGTCTCCCATCTGAACCACTTCAGAGAATTGAACTCCAATTCCGAGTATGACTCCTAGACTTAAATCCTGTTATGAAAATCTCTCTATCCCAAGTTCTCCAGAGCGTTAACAGTGGAGGTGGAACTGATGATAGTTCATTTGTGTGGCATGCACTTTGATTCTTTCAGAGCCTTTGTGTGACCTGGGAAGTCTTGTTAGTTACTGTTCCACCACAATGTGGTGGGGAACTATGTGATAATTGGCTAAAAGCCACTGAAAAAGCATAAAGTGTCTGGAAATGCTATAGACAGGGCTGGTCTTCTGCAGAGGTGCAGTTGACAACGGCTGGCATTTCCTGAAACATCACCATTGAAGAGTCAGTCCTTTAGGTTATATCATTGCTAGATAAAACAAAACAAAACAAAACAAAACACACTTTAGTAGTGATTTGCATGTTCATACAAGTTTGCTAAATAGCAGTGTTTAGTTCTAGACCTTTAAATAGATCTTGTTCAGCCCTGACATTCAAGACAATTGAAATATTCTGTGAGCAGAACTCTGACCACAACTATAATAAGGTTAAGTGAATCCATATTTTGGGATAGTTCTTTCTGAGGCTGGCTAGCTGTGTCTAGTGAAGAGGTCCCACAAAAGCCCTGGAGAAGGGGCAAGTATAGCCACTGGAAGGGCCAAGGTCAAGGGCAGTTACACAACAGAACTCCCAAAGTTAACTCATGTCTTTTCCTACTGTTCCTAATCTATTTCCCTCCCCCCTCCACCTACACGGATGTGCCCTTTAAATATTTATTTGCCCACCTTTGCAGTGTGCGGTAGACTTTGTCTCAGAAGTCAGCTTGATCCCTTTGAAGGTGTTTACTAGTTAAATCAGGCTGGGAGGTTAGGAAAGTTCAGATATATTTATCCTGTATAAAGTAGTCCCTGGACCCAGGACCCCTAAACAGCCCCAGGGAGGTCAGCTACAGTTTCCCTGCTTACTTTCTTTGTTGGAGGAAGTCCTAATCATTGCCCAATTAAGCTGAATGACGCTGCTTCTTTTTCTACCATTGGCTCCTGGCACAATTCTAAGACAGACATCAGAATGGCTGGAGCCAGAAAGCTAAATGCTCTTAACAAGTATGTTTATGGACCAGTTTCCCACACAGCCGTATGAAATTCTCACTCAGTAACACAGCATCTGAGCCACAGACACTGACTCAAATATAATTTTGGCTTGGAAGGAAGAGTGCTGCTGTAGCACAGGTCATTTCCCTCTAATATTTTAAAATAGTATTTGTTTCAGGAGAATCTGTGCACATTCATGGATGTACGTGTCTGAGTGTGTGTGAGTAGTGCCTGTGTGTATGTGTTTGTATATATCTTCAGCTAAGAGAGCTTTCAGAAGAGGCCAAATACAAAGTGAGTGGGAGAACTCTGTTGTATTGGGTCTTAGGGCAGCCTCTGCCTCAATACAACTCCATTGTATTAAGTTCAGGCTCATTTGATTCCCTTCATCCACTTTGTTCATTTTCACTGGTCTGATAGAGAGTGAGAAATAGCTGATCATGATTACATGAAATGTCTGGTTTTGGTCTCAGGGAATCCCCTTAGAGATTCTTGTCTTAAAGGTCTCAACTAGTTCCAACAGCAAGGCCAACCACTTCCCATTTCTGGAGCAGTGGCATGAAGCACTTGGGGGTGCCTGAAAGCACACTGAGAATCATGCAGTTAGCACTGTGACAAAGCTGTGGGTGCCCATGGGCTTTTCTAGGCATGGCCTTCCTCTCATGGACAGAGTCTGGAGCATTCTGCTTTCTGCATCTATGGGTCATCAGTCACAGGGCTGCCATGTCCATAATCCACAGTCTCTTGCTATTTTTACCATGAAACTGGGAGCACCTTAACCCTGTAAACTCAATCCCTAGCTCTGTGCCCATTAACACAGAATAAATAGCTAGCAGTGGTGTTTCTGGTTTAAAGGGCCTGTACTTTTTAAGGTTTTGATGAATACTCCCTAATTATTCTACAAAAAGACTTTACCAAGTTCAAGTTTCTTTCCCAATAATCTATGGCAATAATTTGAATCTCCCTCTTCCCTTTCTTTTAACTTCTAGGTAAACATAAGAAAGGAAAACTTTTGTATGGTGAACTTGGCTAAAGAGAAGAATGACATCTCTGGGAACTTTCGCTGCTTATAGGAATGAGAGCAAAATCCTGGCATGACCATGATCCTTCAATGAGCACCACTGTGTTGCTGCATTCTGCCTGGCCAATCTAGTCTATAATAGTTTTCTGTTTTGTTTTGATTTTTGTGTGTATTTTTGTTTTTGTTTTTTTTTTTTTTTGATGGAGTTTTGCTCTTATTGCCCAGGCTGGAGTGCAATGGCATGATCTCAGCTCACTGCAACCTCCTCATCCCGGGTTCAAGCAATTCTCCTGCCTCAGACTCCTAAATACCTAGAATTACAGGCACCTGCCACCACACCCAGCTAATTTTTGTATTTTTAGTAGAGATGGGGTTTCACCATGTTGGCCAGGCTTGTCTCAAACTCCTGACCTCAGATAATCCACCTGCCTTGGCCTCCCAAAGTGCTGGGATTACAAGTGTGAGCTGTCGTGTTTGGCTATAATAGTTTTTATGCATCATATTAATTCTGGGTTTTTGTTTTAAAAGGAAGCCTTTTTTTGTTTGTTTGTTTGTTTGTTTGTTTGTAGGGAAGTAAGGCTGGATGGTGGGTTAGCAGGGGGCTGGAGAAAAGGCAGTCAGTGCTACAGGTGAAGAGATATTAACCTCAGGAGTGACCAGTGGGATGCAACCAGCCGTTGGGGCTTAAAACTCAAGCACATTTCTCAGGTGATAATTTCCAAGAAGTAGCTAGTTTTGGTTGAGGCTGCCTCTGGACTATCCCTAGCTTCTCAGTGGAACTCGGTGTTTCTGAATGAATCACAATAAAGAAGCATTGCTTGTGGGATGTGGCCAACCTTTCTGTTCAGCTTTTATTGCACAGCTGATGGCAGCAGCTGGACTTTACAAAGGTGACGGTGGCTCAAAATCTTTCTGTTCCACTGTGTCTCATAAAGCTTTTATGAAGCCTCAGTCATCTCTTCAGCAGATCCTGTGTCATGAAGAAGATTGCAGAGAACACAAGGAGCACCCCATCCATGATGCATCCCAGGTTTCTAAACCTTCCAGGGAGGGGAAATCAGCATTTTTGGCTCTGGCCAAGAAACCAAATTGCTGAAGCTATGGGACTTGTTCCAAACTGCAAGATCTTATTTGATGGGAATGATTGTAGCTTTAGGCAATTCTGGGGCTTATTGGCTTGGGTGAGAGCTCCCTAGTGTCTGCTGGAATGTGATGGCTGTAAGATGCAGGGAGGAGAAACAGAAAAGGAGGGTCTTTATTGACCCAACACAGCCTTGTGAAAAAGCACCAACTACATATATGCAATCTGTGCATTTCAAAAGTAACAAACAAACAAAATCAATTTACCAACTCTTGGGAGAGAAAATGGATTATCATTCACTGCAAATTCTCCTAGGTAAGCAGGAGAGTGCTATACATGTACAGAGAGAAAAGTTTTATATATGCTCAACTATGGGTCCTCACTATAATACAGTCCCATCATGTATTTCCTGAGACATCTACTAAGGAGACTTCCTAGAATTGAATCTTTCTCATCTTTTTTTCTCTTTTCTTCCTCAAGTCTTCTGTGACATGTGATAACACAAAACAAAATACAGGTCTTAGAATAAATGTACCTGGAATCAAGTCATTGTGAAATGTTGGGCTTCTTTGACCCTCTGTATTCCCATCGCAAACCAGGAATAATAAGACCTGCATTTCTCCATTGACCGTTAGTAAATTGAGTTTCAATTACCTAGTTAGAGAAAAAGTTAAATATTGCCTCCAAAGCTTAACATACATTTTAATATTTTTGCTTTCTGCTTTTAAAAATATGCTTCTCATTTTCTTCCCCTGACTAGCTCTTTGACTGCCAGAGAGATGTATAAGCATCTTGAGCTCCACTGGTAGAGTTATGAGTTCTTGAATTTAGAGGTTATTAGATGAATTTTTTCCTACTGTTTTCGTGTAAATTACCACTTAGGAAACAATGGTGGAATAGAATATTTTTTTCCCTTTTATAGTGTCTTTTTCATTGCTTCCAAATTTTTCATAACTTTTCTACAGCTACCAATACCATCTTATATCATCCAGACTGCCATTGCAATACACTCTTAACTCTTTCCATGCTAGCACATCCTATACATAGCATTCATTCATTCATTCACTCACTTAGCAAACATACCTGGTAGAGCCCGAACATTCTATTAGGCGCTAGACATGTTAATGAGTTCAAATATCTTCTTCAGATTCCCATCACTTGTCATATAAATGTCAAGGCCCATTGACTATGATTCAGAAACCTCTTCATTTACTTATTTCAACCTGCTTTGATACCTTTAACCTACTTTTTCCTTTTTTTTCTTTCTTTTAAGAAATAGGGTCTTGCAATGTTACCCAGGATAGATTTTAACCCGTAGGCTCAAGGGATCTTCCTGCCTCAGCCTCCTGGTTAGTTGGAACTATAGGTGGATGCCACTGGCCCCGGCTCAACCTGCTTTTTAATTCTTTCTCCCCCTACATGGTATTATGAACTCTCAACTCCAGGTGGACCAATCTTCTCTTGTGTCTGTGCCTTTGCTTTGGTGGTCCTCTTCCGGGTGTGCCCGCCTATCTCGATTTCACTTGTTCAAACCTAACATTCAGTGGGAAGTTCAGGTGTTACTGCTTTTGTGAAACTCCCCTGACAACAAAGGTCCATAGGACCCTTGTTGTTTAATATCTGAATTTATATAATTAAAACTGCTAGTTATCTTTTTAAGCATATAGGAAAACAACAAGATTTCAAGACACTTAAATGAAAAGAGAGAAAGATACTGGTTTATCTGTTCTCTCACCCTCCATAGAATCTAATACAGTCTTACTCAACAGATACTTTGCCTATTTATTTTTTAGGCCACATAATAACACATAAAAATGGAAAGTGACTCACTGTTGGGGTTATTCCAGTAGTTTATTGCTTCCCTCTTATTTATTTATTTTTTGGATGACTTCAGATACCAGCTTGGTTCAAACCCTCATCAAAAAAGACCTTTCCAACTTGGCTCCTGTGGAGTCTTCATCCTTCTTCTGTCATTGCTATAGAAATACAGGATTCCCTAGTCTAGTCTGGAGAGCACAGTATCAGGTAGTGGAAAGAGCTGCAGTTTTGCACAGAAAACTAGATTTGAGTTCTAATTCTCCTTGCAAATTGTTTGACTCTAGGAATAGCTTGCCTCTCTGAACCTCAAGTCCCTCTTCTGTAAAGCAGAATTAATAAAACCCATTGCAGGGCTGTTGTGAAAATAAAATGTGATAATATATGAATATAGTACCTATTTTGCTCACTTCACAGTAGGTGATCGCTAAATTATAGCTATTATATATATCGACCATGAATGCTATAGTATTCTGCATCTTCTAGGGCTCTGGAAGAACCACTGAACTTACAGAGATGCATACCAGCCTACTGTGTAGTGGGCTCTCCCAAATTGTAATCTGGGGAGCTGTCCAGCATGAAGACTCCTTCCTTGTTGGTACAGAGCCTCTTTTTTGTAGTATGGTTGGAGAATAGTGGCCTTTACTTATCACAGATGTCAGAGACTTTAAATCCTCCCTCTTTTCATCCCTAGGTTGATAGAGTTTAGCAAATGTCCAGAGTTTGGCCCATTATATCCCTCTGCCACCTTGCCTCTGAGATTTTGAATCCTGACTGTGTGACTCTTGCTTCTGGGATTTTGAAACCTGAGAGTGTGTCCCAAAGCTAAATACTCACGTAAAATTTATTCACAGCTCAGGCAGCTGCAGTGGTGGTATTCGGCTACATTCTTCCTTCTTCCTACAAGATCATTGTTGAGCTTCCTCCTCTTTAATCATCCAGACTGCTACAGTTCTTGTTCTTCTAAGTCTCCTGTTGCTGAGAACCTCTGATAAACTTCCAATAAATAACTAACCCCTCTTCCCCAATTTTTCTCCATAGTGATATACTACCTGTCCCAGGTGCTTCATTCAGTGACAGAGGATCCATGGTGCATTGGCCCACCCTTTGATCTTGTCCCCATGACTGACTGTAAGGCTTGGTGAAGTCTTCTGATGTCATCGTCTTTGTATCATAGTTTCCAGAGAATCCTGGTTTTTAAGGAATCCTGGAATCCTGGATCCAGAAAGAATATTGGGCTGCCCTCTAGCTAAGCCATTGGCTTTCCAGTCACCTCCTGTCTATTTTCACAGGATGGCATTTCTCACCTTGAATTGTTTCCATGTTCCAGTTTTCCCCTCCTTCTTTAGAAGAATGGCTCAACCAATAAAATTCTGGCAGCTTCTCTTTTCAACACCTGAACATGTTATCAGGAGACACAAATTCTCGTGTAACCTTTGCTGTCGATAGTCATTGTGTAAGCCGGTTCATCTCTTTGTCCTTCAGTCTTCTCACCTATAAATTAGGCTAAGTAGCAGCAGAGGGTCATTTTGAGGGGAAAATTGAAAAATTGTCATGGTGGAATATTTTAAAAACAAGACTGGAAGTAATAAGCAGATGATGCCCTGAATATTTTTCACAGACCAATGATAATAAAATGAATGGTAACAACATTAGGAAAGATGGGGTGACTTTTGGGTTTAGCTATTAGCCATGCAGAATTGTGCATTGAGTGGCAGTGAGGGGCTGGGGGCTGAATGAAAGCTACTGTTTTTCTAATCAGGTAGTGACCTCTTCTGGGGAAAGAAAGAGTCTAGCAGGGCCTCAGCATTAGGAGACATGTGCAACGTTTGTACCAAGGCAACCAATGACAGAGAGGATGGTCCCCAGAGGGAGAAGCTCTTGGGGTAGATGTTTGCCCTGGGCAGCCAGGTGGAAAACAAAAATAAATGAAATGAAACTAAAAATCACTTTCTGGGTAGCCTTACCCAAAAGAGCCCTCATTGAGAGAGCTAATGAAACCTCGTGGACCTGTGTATGCATTGTGGTGAGGTTACTGTCCGTGCAAGCTGGCCAGATTCAAGAACCCAAGATTGGTTTTTAGGGAGAATGGTTCAAAAAAGGTCCAGATGGGAAATGTATTTGTGTGCATTCCTAACTGGAAGGAAAAAGGACTCTTTCAGAGGGACAAACCAAGATTCAAATGAATGGTGAGGTCTAGAGTGGTGAGTGACTTTTGCCCAGTGGTCCTTTAGGTGGTAGGAAAGGGGCAAGTTCGTATTGCAATCTTGTCAATTGAACTAGAGTAGTATAAACTGTAAAAGTTTTTTTTTTTTTTTTCTGTCTCTACCACACACCACTATATTCATCTGCTACTTAAAGGTCTTGGAAGGAGGAAGAAAGAAAATCTCCAGGAAGTCTTCTGGGTGACTTCAGCAACAATTGCATTACCCTTTTCCAGGTACCTAAAAGACTTAAATTGTGCTAGAGAATGGAACATTAAATCAGACAGGTTCTGCATTGAAGAGTGCTGCTCGACATTACTGAAGATACAAGCTATTGCTTTCACTTAGACCCATGGACGGCAAGGTGCAGGGCTGATGAAAATCATATTGTCTTATCTATTTTTGAACAGCATTAGAAGATTGGGTCTCAAAAGGTGAAGGGACTTGCCCATGGCCAACTCAGAAACATATGGGCATAACTCAAATTAGAGCTGGGGTTTCTGACCACCTTTTTTTTGTTTGTTTTCTGTTAGCAGTCACTCCTCTTCCACCTTTCTCCAGCCCTGCACTGCATATTAAATTGATTAGTCATATTAATATTAATATCACCTGGATATTAGATTGATTAATAATATGGTAGCTACAATTTAAACAACTACCACATGCTAGTCTCTGTCCATTCATTCATTCACCAAATATTTATTGCATGCCTACAATGTGTTAGGCACTGGAGATACAATAGCAAGCAAAAATGATAAACTCAGCCATTGTCAAAAATGTCATCTACAAAGATATAACTAAAACTGTGCAATCTCTGAAGGCAAGAGATTTGATGTGGTAAGAGGTTGCGATGGTAAGGGCGGGGCTATTAGTCTAGGGACAGCTTCCTGAAGGAAATGAAAATTCTGTTCATGTGTTGATCAGGCCTAAAAATCTCAGCATCATCCTTGACTTCTTTCATTTTCTCACACTCTATATCCTACCCACCAGCAAATCTGGCTGGATCTGCATTTGAAATATGTTCAGAATCCAGTTGCTTCTTACCACCTCTGCTGCCATCCTCCTTTGCCCAAACACTTCTTGTCTCTTGTCTGTATTGTTGGAATATGGTGTCTCTGCTTTCACTCTTGTCTATCCATGCTCAAATATATTTGGACAATGCTGGGTCAAAATTAATTTCCAAGTCTTGTACTGCCACAGGACTTCTCAGAGGCTTTCACATACTAACCAATGTATTGACCCTCCAAGAAGTGGGTGCAGTATACAGCATATTACACACATTCAACCACAGGGACTCTTTTCTTATAGTGCATTTCACACAACTGCTGTTTCATGGAAGACATTCTGAAAAACACAGAAAATGTTTATGAAAATATTAATACATCACATAAAGGATTATTATTATTCCACAGGAGTACATGACGGGAAATGGAGCCACTTACAACAGTTTCATGAACAGGGAGTCAGGTTTACTGAGTCCTAGCTGCAGTTACCTTTTTCTGAGCTGTGTGGCATTCATCAAGTTAAGAGGCACAAGAATTGCTTGAACCTGGGAGGCATGTTCTCACTTATAGATGGGAATTGAACAATGAGAACACATGGACACAGGAAGGGGAACATCACACACCGGGGACTGTTGTGGGTGGGGGGAGGGGTGAGGGATAGCATTAGGAGATATACCTAATGCTAAATGACAAGTTAATGGGTGCAGCACACCAACATGGCACATGTATACATATGTAACAAACCTTCACGTTGTGCACATGTACCCTAAAACTTAACGTATAATAATAATAATAAAAAAGATAAACTTCATGATACATAAAGCATATCTCAATAAAGCTGTTAAAGAAAAAAAAAAGTTATTTAATGTCTCTGGGTTTCCTCATCTGTGAAATACAGACAATAATTCCTGTCCTGTCTACTTTGCCAGGCTATTGGAAGAAACAAATAAAATTAAAAATGTTAAAGAAAGAACATCCCCTTCCCTCCACTACACCAAACACGAACTAAACCTAACACCATTACTGTGCTAGTGTGGACACTTAGAAAATCATTAGTATTTTCAGTTACACGATCTCTGCACTTAATCAATGAGCAACAAATTAACATTTGGTTTATTTATTTAAGCAACCAGGAGCTAAACCCAAAGAGTTGCTGGCTGTTGGCTGGAAATCAAACAAAACAAAGAATTAATTGGAGCTAAGACTGTGGAAAGTGCCAGTCTGTGACGTGCATGGAAGAAAGCAAGGAAAGCCTGGAGTGACCTGGACTGCATAGCAGAAAGAAAAATCCCTGCAGGGGCAGTGTGAAAAGACTAGGGAGGTAAGAGAACCTGGAAATACAGCGCTGTAGGTAGAAGGCTGTAAAACTGGAATGATGCTAACAAATACTGTATTATTACCTTAGCTGATAGCAGTGACAGAGTGGCCCACACAGAATCATTGAATAGTATCGGGTGTGGTAATTCAGGGAGAGCCAGTGGGGCAATGTAGAAACTCTAAGCTGGTAAAGTTCTGTGGTTTTTGTAAAGTGCGTATCCAGAGTACATGGTTCATTCATGCCAGGTCAGCAAAAGCAGCTGCTGATGTGATGATGATTTCCCTTTTGAGCTAAACCTCTACAGAGTTCCCTTTTTCTCTAGGGCTTTTGGCTGTGACTGATGACATAGCCTTAGGCTCAGGATTCTAACGCCCCACAAAAGCAAAAATTGATGAATGGGATCTAATTAAACTTAAGAGCTTCTGCACAGTAAAAGAAACTATCAACAGAGTGAACAGACAACCTACAGAACAAGAGAAAATATTTGCAAACTATGTATCCAACAAATGTCTAGTATCCAGTATCTATAAAGAACTTAAACAAATTTACAAGAAAAAAAACCCAAACAATGCCATTAAAAATGGGCAAAGGATATGAACAGACACTTCAAAAGAAAACATATATGAGGCCAACAAGCATATGAAAAAAAGCTCTATATTACTGATCATTAGAGAAATGCAAATCAAAGCCACAATGAGATGCCACCTTACACCAGTCAGAATGGCTATTAATAAAAATTAAAAAAAATGAGAGATGATGGCAAGGTTGCAGAGAAAAGAGAAAAATTATACACTGTTAGTGGAAGTGTGAATTAGCTCAATCATTGTGGAAAGCAGTGTGGTGATTCCTCAAAGACCAAAACACAGAACTATCATTTGGCTCAGTGATCCCGTTACTGGGTATATACCCAAAGGAATAGAAATTGTTCTGCCATGAAGACACACACACACATATGTTCATTGCAGCACTATTCAAAATAGCAAAGACGTGGAATCAACCTAGGTGCCCACCAATGGTAGACTGGATAAAGAAAATATGGCACATATACACCATGGAATACTATGTGGCCATAAAAAGAATGAGATCATGTCCTTTGCAGGAACACGGAAGGAGGTGGCAGCCATCATCCTTAACAAATTGACACAGGCACAGAAAACCAAATATGGCATGTTCTCACTCATAAGTGGGAGCTAAGTGATGAGAACACATGGACACAAATGGGAACAACAGACACTGGGGCGTACTTGAGGGTGGAAGGTGGGAGGAGGGAGAGGATTAGAAGAAATAGCTATTGAGTACTATGCTTGGTACCTAGCTGATAAAATAATCTGTAAAACAAACCCCCGTGACAAGAGTTTACCTATATAATGAACCTGCACATGTTTTCTTGAACCTAAAATAAAAGTTAAAAGACAAAAATAAAAATAAAAGGATTCTGATGCCCCAGACTAACTTACACTCAGTAAATACATTTTGATGTATTTGTGGGCCAAATCTCCTAATGGAGATGATGACGATGATGATAATGATGACGATGATGACTGTATTGATAATGGTAATAAAAAACATAGCTTTCATATGGAGTCAGGTTACATGAGATACAATACTCTTTCAGAGGGGCAAAGCAAGATTCAGAGGATGGTGATGGTGAGGTCTAGAGGAGCAAGAGACTTTTGCTCAATGGTCATATAGCAGCTTAGAAACCACACTCATGGCCAGGCGTGGTGGCTCATGCCTGTAATCCCAGCACTCTGGGAGGGCGAGGCGGGCAGATCACGAGGTCAAGGGATTGAGACCATTCTGGCTAACATGGGGAAGCCCTGTCCCTATTAAAAATACAAAAAAATTATCCAGGTGTGGTGGCACACACCTGTAGTCCCAGCTACTCAGGAGTCTGAGGCAGGAGAATTGCTTGATTCTCCCGGGAGGCAGAGCTTGCAGTGAGCCGAGATCGCACCACTGCACTCCAGCCTGGGCGACAGAGCGAGACTCCATCTCAAAATAAACAAACAAATAAATAAACATACTCACCTCTAACCCCCTGAAATGATGGCCTGAAGTTGGTATTGAAATCCCCATTGAATTTAAAAGGGGAACCCAAGATCCAACAATTTACTGGAGGTCACACGGCAGAGAGAGACAGCACTGGGGCAGGAAGCAAATCTTCTGTCCTTCCATTGTCTTTGTTTTATATGATGTGCTTCTCTGGCCACAACCCGGTGGGGCCATTAAACCTTTTGGGCTCTCAGTCCTAGGAAAAAATCTCTTGCTGGACTCTTTCATATTTGAAATGAATCCCAATGGATAAGAAGTTTCATGTTTTGGGGCATTTGTAAGTCAAGATATTCTAAGCTGATGGCAAAGTTAAGTTGTCATTCAACCTCTAAGTTAATGCTTAGAAGTTTTACTTGAGGAAGCAACGTATGATCATTAAAAACTACACAGTTTTCCTCCTCAAATGTGGCACTTAAATGCTGTGTGACCTGATTTGTCCATGGTTCAATTTTCCAGCTGTAAAGTGGGGTTCATAATACTTCCCAACTTTGTAGGGTTGTTGAGAGAGTTACACAAATATGTGTAAGGTACCTGGGATTGTACAAATATATGTGAGCCACATTGTCAGGCACACTCAGGCTTTATGATTCTTGTTTATTTTGTACCTGTTATTTTTGTTTTCCTACAATTCACCATTCTGAATGGTAATTATCTGGCCCTAATAGACTAACAGGCCTTGGAGGGCAGGGAGCGTCTCATTCACTGCTATATCTCTAGTACCTGGTGGATAAAAAGTCTCAGAAAACAATCGTTGATTGAATGAGGGAATAAATAAACATATGAATAGCTGTTTAATGTAGCCAATCAAAAAATAGGTAAAATATTTTCGATTACTTGTTTTCTTATTTGTGAAGAGTCATAATTTCTTCTGACACAGTAAAAAAACAAAAAAAAAAGCAAGAGGTAGATAACTTCTTAAAGTCTTGTCTTTTCAGTACTCATACATTGACCAATTCAAATTAAACTACTGAAGGTAACAGAGCCAGTGTTTACTGGCCAAATACTCTGCCATTAATTATTTCTATCATCTAGAATATTCCTTGATTGGGTATTAAAAAAAGAAGACAGAGCCTATGCTATATTCTCTGTTATATTCTGAACAGCTAAGAACTGTGCCTGCCACCCAGTAAGCACTCAATATTTGTTTAAATGAATAAAGAAATTACTGCTAAGTGTTCTTTCATTTTGTTATAAGCTCATTTATAAGGTAGTTTAAATCCAAAGCACTTTTTCCACCTACCCCTGGACCTTAACATTGAGCCTCTAGTGTCACAGGCAAGAACCCAATAGAATTAAAAGGTTTTTGTTTGCACAAAATTATTTGCCAGGATTACTAAGCAAACAGGAGAAATGGAACAAAAATGATAAAAACAATTTGTGGTGCTTTCCTGTGGGATTTTGGAGGTTTTTCAAAGCATGACTAGTGAGTAATGTAATTGACTTTTGGAGGAGAAGGGGAAGAAAAATGGGCACATGATTACGGACTTTGTCTCCTGTGAGCTTTGTGGCTGTATCCAGCCTTTGCAAAACATCACTTTTTTGGAATGGCCTATAGCTAGGTACATAGGCCAATGGCATTCACTGGAAACACAGGGAGCTTTGTCTTCCTCAGAAATGAGGGTTCATTACATAACAGAATCCAGGTGGCAGCACAGTCAAAGGACAGGGAGCAGTGGCTGAACTCAGGTGATCAGTCGTGGGACCTTAATTTCCTGGATCAGTAATGGACACAAATATTTAGGTAGCTGTTGGATTTCTCGCAACTAGAAGGACCATAGCTCACAAAACAGGCTGACAGCTCACTCAGTTTGAGGTGAACATTATTGTTCCCATTGAACAGATGAGGAACCTCAACCCTGGAAATTGTATTGAACTTGCTTGAGCTTACCCCACTAGGTTACTCAGGTCCAAATTTTGAGTTTTCAGTATTGTGTCATGAGCTCTTTCCTTACAGAAAAAAATTAAATAGCCTCAATGTTGTCTAGCCACTAGCCCAGAGATTGACAATGAGTCATTCTCTAATTACTGGTTTACTCTGGAGCTGGCTTACATTCTGGAAAGCTCATGGTATAGGGATGCATTCAATAGTTATGACGGTTTTTTTTTCTGGGGGTTGTGCAGTGCAGCCTAGTGAGGGGAGGCAGGATAGTTGATCCCAGGGGCTTTAAAACCCCTGGAATTTTAACAACTCACAAATATTGAGCACTTCCTAAGGGCAAGGTAGAACACTGAAAGCTCTATGTGCAGAAACTCCCCCAGTCATTGCAATAACTTTTTGAGATATGCATTGTTATCATCTCCATTTAATGTTGATTGAGACTGAGGCTGAGAGAAATTGACCTGCCCAAGTTTGCTCAGCTAGAAAGTAGAAGAGCTGAGCAGCGACTTCAGGTAGGTTGACCAATTCATCCTGGCTGTGCAGTGCTTGTTCAATAACAAAAGACTATACCAGTGGTTCTCAAAACGGTGTTAGAACCAGCAGTATTGGCATCAATGGGTAAATTGTTACAGATGCAAATTCTTGGTTCCACTCCAGACCTACTGAATCAGAAACTCTGGCAGTGGAACCCAGAAATCTGAGTTTTAACAATTTTCCTATAGGTCTTGCTGCATACTCAAGTTTGAGAACTTCTGGACCATATTAAATCACTGTGCTTTCAGAGAAGAAAGGACTTATACAGAGCACTGAGCATACCAGAGGAGCTTAGAGCCTTGGGAAGATGTTCTTCCAAAAGATGCTATTATTTTGGGCTTCTGGACCATAACTGAGGGAGTAGAGTGGAAGCAGAATCTCTTAAGAAAGAATATGTGATGGGAGGAGATGGTAGAAAGAGGTGACATCACAGCTACCTTCTGAGAATATGATGTGTTTGTAGAACAGGTGTTGATTATCCACTAAGACTCACTGAGGTCAAGTGACTTGGCCAAGGTCGGGTAATCAGTGACAAATGAATGGACTCAAACCCAGTCCCCTGGCTCCTTAGAGAGTATGTTAAAGCTACATTTCCTCACTAGAATAAGGTGAGGCATAGAGGTTCAGTGAGCCTCTGAATCATGAGAACCTCTCCTCAGTAACAGTCACAACTTCTCCTGACTAGATGAGCTAAAATCAAAAGAAGAATTAGAAAGATAGTAATTTGGTGGTCCCAGGAGGGAGGGAAGACTAAGGGAAGAATTCAGAGAGAGGCACTAAGGAGATGAGGATGTCTTCAAGGTACTGCTCTGGAACCCATGACTGTCTCCTTATCTTGATCATCACTGTCACCATTTATTGGGTTGCACATGCTCTAGTATGTTACCAACCTGAAAATGCAACACAGGCGACCTTGAGTTTAATTCCCAACTTTGCCAGTGACCCCAAGCAGGTTATTGAGCTTCTCTGAGATTATTTCTTCATGTACAAAATGAAGATCATCAGAGTTCCAACCTCATGGGATTTGAGGGAAGTTTTAAAAGAAAGAATGTATGTAAAACCCCTAGTGGATTGTCTAGCTCTTAATAGGTGCTAAAAAAACATTCACTGTGTTGTTGTTATTATCTTATGCAAAGGCTGGTTCACAGGACAAGGCAGCCATGGACATAAAAGGATGCCTCAGTGAGTGAGGATGATGATTTATATGTTTGTGGACACATAAATCTCCCACTACTTGTCCATTGCCATTCTTATCTTCACTCCCTCATCCACCACTTCTTTCCTCTCAGACTCTCACTCAGAGAGAGTGGTCTTAAGAAAGGACCCCTTCAATCTCTTGTTCCCAGAGAGGCCATGGGTGCATCTCATCTGCTTCACTGTATCACCCAACACTGTGTGCAGTGTCCAGGGCATTAGAAGCTCACTCACCTGGACACCAGCTGCCAGGAGGTGGCAGGTAGACAGAGAGGAATGTTTTCAAGGGATCTCATCTAAACATTCCTTCTGATTGATTGCTTAGCAGATTAGTGGCAAAACAAAGCTTTCTAGACTCTCTTACCTCCTTTGTGTATTTAAATGACAATTATATTTATTGATCAATTGCAATAGGCCAACCATTTTATGATACTTTAAAAATGTTATTTCATTCAAATGTTGCAATGATATTTGTAAAGTGAGTATAATTATTTATACTCTATAAATGATGTAAACAGTAATAGATTTTGGAATCAGGATTTAAATCACATTTCTGGCTCCAATTTCGTTTATCAGTTGATGTCTTAAATGGCTGCTTCCTCTTAAAAAAAATGAATACCTTGATAAAGAGGTCCCTTGGCAAGGCACATGGAGGAGTGTTTTGCAGGGAAGGGGCCTGATTCTCTCTAAATTAAAGCCATCTTTCTGCTCATGCTGGTATGTGATTTGGCTCCTCTCCACTCTCTGGCCATATCTATGTGATTATGCCTTTTTACTTAGCCTTGAAAATGGGCAATAACTCTACTCAGAGTCAAATTAAGGGGTGGGCTAGACAGGAAGTTGCCAGAGGATTGATTCTACAATAGGCTCTGAGACATCGCTGGAAATTTAATGACATGGAACACAGTTTATTTATTAGTATTCCTTCCATGGAGAATTCTGCTTGGAAAAAATGTTTGATAAGACACTGAAGGTGGAAAGAGGTGCCAACAGAGTTATCTTCTAGGGATGGTGTATCAGGTCAGTGCCAGGAAGGTATGCAAGTCTGGGCCAGAGCTGAATTGTTTGAAAGGACAGAGGGGAGGCTGAGGCTGCTACCAACAAGCTATTTTCTCTGATTTTCCCACACAGAATAGATGGCCAAACAGTTAAAAACATATTTCCTTGAAGGAACACTGAAGCATTCCCCCGTCCAGGGTGCTCCCACCCCTGAGTGAAGCCCTGATGCTGCTCAGAATACTGCATAGGCCCTCATGCCCTCATATTCTTTTCTCTTTTTCCTTCTCTCTCTCCTTCTCTGGACATTGCTGTTCAGTGTTCCATTCTGATCTCCAGCTCTAGGTCATTTTCCACTGCAGAACAGCACCTGCAGCCTGGACAAGAACAACAGTGTGTGAGGGGCAATGGTGAGATCTGAGAGGCAGAAACAGAGGGCTGGGTTCCAGGACATTTCTAGCATTAAGAAGAGGAGGCTGGGATTTGGAATCTCTTGCTCTGCCTCTGCCTAAAAGCCTTGACCAAGATTCTTGGGCTCATCCATAAAACAATATGAAAAGTAAACATTGAGCACTTGACTATATTCCAGGCACTATTCTCAGTGCTTCATGTGTTTATGCAAATAATTCTCATAATAACTCCACAATATAATTACTGTTATAATCCCCACTTTAAACATGAGAAAATGGAGGCTACAGAGGTTGAGTAACTTGTTCAAGTTCACACATCTAGCAAATAGGGCTCAAAGGCAAGCATTTTGGTGCCAGAAGTTTCATTCTTAATCACTTTGTGATACTGCCTCTCTGAAAGGGACAAAAAGCAATGGTGAAGGTGAAATGAAGTCATGTATCTAAAATCTTTTTGGAAATTGAAGTTGTTTGACTGTGAGTATTGTTATTAGCCCTCCCCCCCCACATCTCTGCTATTGGCAGAAATAAAAATGTGTATCTAGAGACGCCTAGAAAGGAATGGAACTCACCCAGGTGGTGCATGTAGATGGAGAAGGGGCTACCCCTTTTGCCAAAGAGTAAAGAGAGATTTGAGTGTTGCTCACGACTGTGTTCTCTGTACTTAGCCCATGCCCAAGGCACAGTACAGCATCAGGTAATATTTATTAAATAATTCTAGGTTTGAATCCTTGCTCTGTCTATTACCTTTGGTGAGTTATTGAAGTTTTCTAAGCTTCACTTTCCTTTCATTTTGGAAATAAGGATTTGGGTACCTACTTCAGAGGTCATGAGGCCTAAATCTAGATAAATGTGGATTTTGAATAACTGATAATTGCTGGTATTATTATACTAGACCAGTGGCCAACAATCTTTTCCTATAAATGACCAGGTATAAAAAAAATTTTAGACTTTGCAGAATAGACTGTCCCTGTCACAGAAACTCAATGCTGCCATTGTAGTGTGAACACAGTCATAGACAATTCATAAGCAAATAGGTATGGCTGTGCTGCAATAAAACTTTATTTACAAAAAGAGGTGGCAGATGGGAAGTGGCCCTTGGTTTGTAGTTTGCTGACCTTTGTATTCTATGGTCTGAGCAGTGTGAATCTGAAAGGTGTTAAGCCATATTAACAGGCTGAAAATGTTCCTGAACTTCCTAGGCAGATCTCGTCTCTTCATTCCTTTCCAGTGTTAAGGAATGAGCAATATTTTCCTGGCAGAGAGAGTGTGCTTGCAGGGGAATCTGTTCTCAGAGTTTGTGTTTGTTTGTAATATTTCTTTAACAAGTGTGAGTGGTGAGAGCCCTTCCTCCCACATATTTTCTTTCTAACTCCTTGTTTCCTGGTAACTGCACCTTCTCCACATACCTCTAGAGCTAGTCTGTGTTGAGAACACATAGAATTTGGGAGGCTGGAACTTTGCTTGACTCCCAAATAGAACCTTAGTAAGATGGTATATTTATCTAGAATAAGTGATGTGCTGAAAAATATATTAAAAAGATGATCATTTAAAAAAATATGGTGGGGTCTTGGAAAAAGAACAAGGTAAAAATATTATATTTTATATGTTAAAGAGAATGAACCAAATGTGCTTTGGGGTGTAGAGGAAGAGAGAACATCAGTAGTTTTTTAGTGTTTACTGTTTCTCAATTATCTAAAAGGGGCCTGAGACACTACAGTTGATGGTTCATCCAGAACCACAGAGGATGGGTAACTGTGGCTCCCCATGGGAACATCAAGGGGCTGTTAACACAAGAAGGAGGAAGGATGATAGAGACTTAAAAACTGCATTTGGTTTAGGTAAATATGAGGTGGCTGCCCAATCTCACTTTTTTGAACATCTGTTTGCTCTCCTGTGCAAATGAAAATAGATAATGTGAAAAGCACTTTGCCCATTGCCTGGCACAAAATAGATCTAGAATAAGTGTATACTATACGTTTTCATTTCGTTCACTGATATTATTAATAAAACCTGACACTTCTTAAATCTTCACATTCATTAGGCCTCTCTGAGTTGATCACATACTTGCTGGATTCCGATGCATGTCACCTTTCGATGTCATCGAGGACCTACATCCTGTATATCTTTCTGTTCTTCCATTCTTCAAGTTTTAGCAATGTTTCTCCTCATGGTTGCAATATGGCTGCTTCACACCCAAGCATTCTGTCCTCTCAGAACATCATGTCCGACAAGAAGAAAGGGGGAGGGCTGGCAAAAAGGGCCTCTTCTCCTATGCTTTTCTTTCTATCTGGGAGGCAAATATTTCCAAGAAGGCCCCTTTCAGACTGTCTCTTACATACCATTTACCAGAAGTGTGTCACATATCCAGCTGTAAACAAATGGCTGGCAAAGTGAGTGGGTAACCAGGGTTGGCTGAGAAGACTCAGGATTGATCCATGGGACCGAAACAAGGAAGGCCACTGGGTACGCAGGGTCTGATGAAAAAGGTACTTCCTTTCTCATCCCTCCCTTTACCTCAAGAAACAAGCATGCTGTTTTCATCAGTTCCTAACACAGTGCCTGGCCTAAAATGGCACTCAGTTTATATTTGTTGGGGATAAATAATGACTAAATAAATCATGAATAGAATGTTCTTCTTTTGCCTTTTTTTCCATCTAGAATTCTGGTTTCCTCTTTTCTGAGTCTGGGGTAGGCAGCCATGGAGCTATTCTTCCAGTCTGACGATGGCTCTTTCTAAATTTGGTAACATGGGAAGAATTGAATACGGCCTGTCACACTGTCCACATTCAGCCTTTGATATGAGTTGGTCAGTGTGATCAAAGACAGACCAGCATGAGTGAGGCTGATGGTAAACTCAAGGGTTGCATGCACAGACATGACCAAGACCTTTCTAAGTAAGATTGGAAGTCAGGATAAGCTTGTTCCCTTTAATCATCTCTTTGGGCAGTTTCCTATGGCTTTTCAAGCTCCCCTGTTAGAATGTGAACAAAATAACAGGGATCTACAGAGAAAAACCTTAAGAGAAATGATTTGAAATGCACTAAGCACCTTGGAAGCATTAGTTGTCAAGCCTTTAATGAGATAATTATAAATGTCCTCTACTTAGCGCATAGCTCAAATGGTCTACAACACCTTGTTAGGTATCACTTTGTTGATCTAGTTTGAATGAAGCACTGGAAAACATTTCTTTAAATACATGGCTATTCTGATTATTTTTGGTTTCAGTCTTGTTTACCCACATTGCTAGGCCAAAATGAGGATTTTTGTGCTCATATCTGGAATCCCAGGAGAGGAAGACAGAATAGCAGAGTGGTTGTCTAATCTGACTTGAATCTGACTGCTATCACGTATTAGTGTGACACACTGGGCAAATGGCTTAATGTCTCCAATGTCAATGTCTCAGTTTCCTCATCTGCAAAAGTGGGCAATAATTGATGGTGGTTCTGGCATGGTGTATGGCACATTGTAAGGGTGAAATAAATGCTATTTTTAATGGGTTTTGACAGCACATTACATTCTTCAGTTTGCCATTGAAATGCATACTTAACAACTGTAGTTGTCATCTTTGAAAAATAGATTATGCCATGTGGATATCCCAACTTCAGCCCATCCAACAACAATCCGTCAATGTTGTAAGGAGGTTTCTGTAGTCTTGGAATGGTTCTAGGCACTGGGATTATATTGAGTAACTGATGAGACCTCATACCGCTGAAGACTTTGACCAGACAATTAAGGTGGTTTAAAAACACCCAAGAAATAGATATTTCTTTACTATGCAAAAATGAGTTTCTTTAGGTTAAATGGACTGATTATGTTACTCAAAATAGATACTTCAGGTTTCTTGATTTTGTCCTGCAGTTGGTGTGAAACATGAAGTAATGTAACACTGCAGTGTGGAGTGCCTATAAAATTAGGGACTGGGCAATGTCAGTTTACCATACCTGTGTACTAACATCATGGCACTTCACACAAGTCATCTCACTGTTCTGGGACTCGGCTCTCTGGTCTCTAAAGTGAGCAAACACCCATTCATGTCGTTCAGCTGGTTATTCCAGAGTAAAAGATAAAAATATTTCATCATAGCAATTATTGCAGTAACTGTGGTATTTGAGGAGTTTTTTCAGAAGCCAGAAATTTCTTGGGCAAGGGGTATGAGAATCATTGTTTTTCTATCATTAATTCTTTTCAACTCTCTGAAGATGCGTTAAAAAAACCATCTTGATTATCTGAAAGTCTGAATGAACTAATGTGGAAGTTTGGGCACTCTGAGAAGCACACACAGAGGGTAGGATTAGCTGTGCAGAAGATTTATTAGAGGAAACACCCATGAAGAAAAAGAGGAAGTAGAAGGCAGGGAGAGGCTTCAGACCTGCCGCAGGTCTTACACCTGTGAAAGGAGAGGAGGAGGAAAGAAAATTGAGTGCTAAAGAGCCTCAGATTGTAGTACAGCTCTAAATTCTAGAATTTGGCATGAACAGAGGGAGTCCTTGAGCCTGTCTGAACATTTTCGTGCCTTAAAACAGGGGTCCCGACCCCCGGGCCATGGACCTGTACTGGTCCATGTCCTGTTAGGTACTGGGCCGCACAGCAGGAGGTGAGTGGTGGCCCAGCCAGCAAAGCCTCATCTGTATTTCCAGCTGCTCCCCATTGCTTGCATTATCTCCTGAGCTCCACCATCTGTCATATCAGCAGTGGCATTAGATTCTCATGGGAGTGCGAACCCTATTGTGAACTACGCACGTGAGGGATCTAGGTTGCACACTCCTTATGAGAATCTTATGCCTTATGATCTGTCCCTGTCTCCCCTCACTCCCAGATGGGATCATCTAGTTGCAGAAAAACAAGCTCAGGGCTCCCACTGATTCTACATTACGGTGAGTTGTATAATAATTTTATTATATATTACAATGTAATAATAGTATTAGTAGAAATACAATGCACAATAAATGCAATGCAATTGAATAATCTCAAAACCATCCCCCTGATCCCACAAGTCTGGAAAAATTGACTTCCATGAAACTGGTCCCTTGTGCCAAAAAGGCTGGGGACTGCTGCCTTAAGGAATGGGCCCGGATCAGTCTCTGTGGTGTGTAGTCATTGGCTGGGGGCTGCCTACGGGAGGTGTGGCCGGGACATGAACACAGCAGATATCAGCAGCTGGGGCATTCATTCAGCTTCTCATGGCAAGAGATCTGAACAGTATATTTTCATGGCCAGCCCCTAAATTTCCTGAAGTTTTCTGTTTGGAACACAGACTTTAATGAGTTTGAGAAAAACCCAGAACATGTGTGATAATAGAGATTTTTTCACTCCAAATCAGTGTTTCATTCCTTCCTTTGATTTTCACTTCCTCCTCTGTTTCAGCTAGGCCAACCATGTTGAAAACCCCACCCAGGTTTGTAGAGTTCCTCATTTCACAATTAAAAAAAAATCTCTATGTGAATAATCCACTTGTACTTCCTTTGTTTTACCTGTGCAGGGAGTTATGATTATTTTCTTGAGTTTCACAGGTTTTCTCCCTCCACTCCCTGGTGGCAAGGTCTTTGTTTTAGGATGATGACATGTAATAGAAAAACCATACGTTTTGTTCCATGAGCAGGCACAAACAGTAGTGTGACCCCGGGCAAATTACACACCTCTAGGCCTAGGTTAACCCTTTTGTCTAATGAAGCTAATAATAGTATCTACCTCACTGAATGTTATAAATATTAGGAGAGATAATAAATATAAAGTTCTCAGCACAGTACCTGGCACATTGTAGGTGTTTAATAAATGTTGGATGAATGAATAAGCTTGAATACTGGAGGCACACAGGTCTTTGTTCCTTTTCCTACCTTCTTCCCGTGTTCTTTCCTCTATGCAGTCAGAGGATTTAGACGAGAACAGGTGGATGGATAAGAGACTAGAACCATAGCAACAAACAAGCCATTCTTGAGCATTTATTGTGCACAGCCACTGGATTAAACACTGCAGGACAAGAGCAGGGCACTGACTGAGGCACAGTCTCTGTCCTTGTAGAGGCTGCATTTCCCCATGGCATTAGGCATTCAAAGATATGATGACTGGGGACATGGGGTGGGGAACAGGGTAATTAAAGGCATAATCACAGGCTAAGGGTAGCAGCTTGGGAGATGGTGGAAAGTCTAATGTGAGGAAACAGAAGATGTAGCTGGAAAGTTGTCTTGGGATCAAACCCCTGAGAGTTCTAAAAGCCAAGCTGAGGAAACTGGACTTGATTCTGTAGATAGTAGTGAGTCAATACAGGCTCTCAAAGAGAGACTTGAAATGGTCCAGCTTGCAATGAGAAGGATTCACTGAGAAAGAATATCCTGAAATGGCATGCCTAAACAACCCCAAGGCAGGAGGTCCCCCTTGGTGGGTTGGGTCAAACACCGTTGTCAATAAATGACGGTTGTAATATCTTTATTTTCATTTTCAATACAGGCAATCTCCAATAATGGACAACTGAGAGCTAGCATGTTGCTCTTCCCTGTGGGGAGAAACACTGGGAGTGGAAGTTTTAATCTCTGTTATAAATGAGCTTGCTTCAGTAGAGGGGAGAAGAATCACACTCACCTACTAAGTCACATTTGTTCAATCAGTGACATTTGCACCAAGCTCCTACCGTGAGTCAGGCCCTGTGCCAATGATTGGGGTGTAAAAGCAGGCACCTTGCCTGCCCTCAACAGGCTTTGCATTCTATTGGGATAGCAAAACAAGTAAGTGACTGCAGTAGGACAAGACTAAGGGCCAAAAGGAATAGGACAGACAGAGAGTGATATGGAAATTTGCTAGGAGAAAGAGAATAATAGAAGATAAAATAGTGGAGAAAGACTTCTTAGAGGGGACGAGACCTCAACTCGGTTTTAAATTTATTTATTTTTTATAAATAATAGTTGTACATATTTGGGGATATGTGTGATATTTCGATACCGATATACAATGTGTAATAATCAAATCATGGTAATCAGGATATCCATCACATCAAAAGTTGATCTTTTCTTTGTCTTGGGAATGTTACAATTCTTCTCTTTTAGTCACATTTTGAAATATATAATAAATTAGTGTTAACTATAAGTTCTCTTCTGTACTATCAAATACTAGAACTTATTTCTTCCAGCTAACAATATTTTTTTTACTCTTTAACCAATTTCTCTTTGGGGGGATTTGAGGTGTAACACAGAAGCTTGGAAATGTAGTATATAAAGAATGAGAGTATACCCATTGGAGTCTGACTGGGTGGTGTAGACGCTGAATCCACTTTCTAGCTGTGCTCACTAGAGCATGTTATCCTGTGTGCCCCAGTCTCCTCACCATTAAAATGGAAACACTGGTGGGAACTCACATGTAGGGTTGTTAAGTAGACACAGCATAGGTCAGAAGTTCTTTTCTGCAAAGGGCCAGATAATAAATACGTTAGGCTTTGCAGGCCAATTAGTCTCTGTGTCAACTTCTCAACTCTGTCACCACAGTGGAAGGCAGCTGTAGGCCACAGGTTAACAAATAAGTGGCTGTGTTCCAAGAAACTTTATTTACAGACACCAAAATCTGATTTATATCATTTTCCTTTGTCACAATCTATTACTATTGTTTTGATTTTTTCCAATCATTTAAAAATGTAAAATCCAGCTGGGCACGGTGACTCCTGCCTGTAATCCCAGCACTTTGGGAGGCCAAGGTGGGGGCATCGCTTGAGGTCAGGAGTTTGAGACCAGCCTGAGCAACACGGTGAAACCCTGTCTCTAGTAAAAATACAAAAAAATAGCTGGGTGTGGTGGCACATGGCTGTAATCCCAGCTACTTGGGAGGCTGAGGCAGGAGAATCGCTTGAACCCTGGAGGTGGAAGTTGTAGTGAGCTGAGATTGTGCCATTGCACTCCAGTCTGGGCAACAAGAGCAAAACTCCGTCTCAAATAATAATAATAATAATAATATTAATGATAATAATAATAATAATGTAAAAACCATTCTTAGCTCTCTGGCCATACAAAAATAAGTAGCATGCTGGAGTTGGTCCACAAACCATAGTTTCCAGCCCCTGTGATAGAGTAACAGACTCCAAAGGTCAGCTGTTATTATTTTTAACCTTACTTTTTAGACAGGAAAATGGAGCCTAGAGAATTCATACAAGACTCCAGAAAGAAATTTTTGCCATGTGGGGTCTCATCAAGTATCTTCTATTAGCTATATATATATGTACAAGGGAAATGCAAAGGATTCTGTAAAAGACTGATTTCCTTTGCTAGCATAAATAACACATCTGAATTCCAAAGGAGCCTCGTCTTCCATGCAAGGCTTTATTTAACAGAATATTTAATGTGATACGATTATGCTCTGCAAGACCCAAATGAAGAGTTCTGCCTAACTAAGGGGGAGGCACTACAGCAACACAGGGCACCGGCTCTGAGTCCCTTCCTGTATTAGGTTGTTCTTGCATTGCTGTAAAGAAATATCCGAGACTAGGTAATTTACAAAGAAAAGAGATTTAATTAGCTCACGGTTCTGCAAACTGTATAGAAGCATGATACTGGCATCTGCTTGGCTTCTGGGGAGGCCTCAGGGAACTTAAAATCATGGCAGAAGGTGAACAGCCAGTAGTCATGTCACATGGCAAAAGTAGGAGCCAGAGAGTGCTATGGGAGAGGTGCTACACACTTTCTTTCTTTCTTTCTTTTTTTTTAGACGGAGTCTTGCTCTGTCGCCCAGGCTGGAGTGCAGTGGCACGATCTCGGCTCACTGCAACATCCGCCTCCCTGGTTCAAGTGATTCTCCTGCCTCAGCCTCCTGAGTGGCTGGGACTACAAGCGGGAGCCACCACGCCCGGCTAATTTTTTTTGTATTTTTAGTAGAGATGGGGTTTCACCGTGTTAGCCAGGATGGTCTCGATCTCCTGACCTCGTGATCCACCCGCCTCGGCCTCCCAAAGTGCTGGGATTATAGGCGTGAGCCACCTTGCCTGGCCGGTGCTACACACTGTCAAATGACCAGATCTCACAAGAACTCATCATTATCACGAGGACAGTACAAAGGGTGATGGTGCTAAACCATTCATGAGAAATCTGCCCCCATGAGCCAATTACCTCCCACCAGTCCTCACCTTCAACATTGGGGATTACATTTCAATGTGAGATTAGAGGGGCGGGGGGGCAAACATCCAAACTCTTATCACTTCCTCAACTGAAATTTCTCCCCACTGATCAGCTCTCTTTATGTATGATTTCTAGAGCTCTAAAAATGGCAGCCACAGGAAAGCAGAATATTCCAAACAGCAGAGAAAGGTAGCTGAAAGGAAGGCACATACCTTCTTCAGCGAATGGTAGTTATGTACCTGGGGTTTGGCCACAAAACCAGGACAGAAATGAAAGACATATGAGTAAAACAAACCCGTGTTTCTTTTTGTTTGTTTAAAAGAGTTAAAACAAACAAAAACCACTTTGGAATTTTTTACTTTAAAATAACACTTACGTATTGAATGATCTGTAACTTACTCTTTTCCCCCAGCTCAGCAAGCTCTGTGCCCTCCTCCTCACTTTCTGGGGAAGAATGCATGTTTCAGCTAAAAACAGGTGTCAATCACTGTGTGAAGAAAATGAACAGGCAGGATGTGCCTAGGAACAGTACTTAATTTGAAGCTTCATTTTTCCCTTAGCCTGAGGGAATGTGTATCTTATATTTGTGTGTTGCCTGGATGTTTGGAAGGCTTTTGGGTACAGTTAGCCCATTTGTTTCTCAGAGATTTTTTTATTTGCAAAAAAGGGGCTTGCATGCCATCTACATTTACTACTTCTCCCATCTAGGGTAAACCAAAAGAGATGGTACATTCAAGGAATCTAACAAACTTTCCCTTAGCTGATCTCCCTGACCCCCACTTCCCATCCGTCTTTGTTCACAAAGCAGCCAGGGTCATTTTTCAGAGACACACTGTTGCCTCCTCTGCTTACCTTCCTTGGGGGGCCCTCAATGGCCATGGGATAAAGTCCCATCTTCTGAAACAGCATGTAAGTGTCTCTAGCATCTGAGGCTGTTCCTATATTTCCAGTTACATGTTTTCTCTCCCTGTGGACTCTGAATTCAAGTCACTCTATGGTTTCCAAAAGTCACAGCAGGCTCACATCTCCGTGCCTTTGCCCATGCTTTCCCCTTGGAATTGAGTGCTTTCCACCCAAGATCAGCCTAGCTTGGGTGAAGCCTAGATAGAATAAAGGAGCCAACCTAAGGAAGTTCTGTAGCAACTAGGCCTCTCAAATCCCCCTCACTCCTTTCAAATAGCAGATGTGTCTATTATTTTGAAGAATGAGAAGTGCAAGAGTGGGTGGAAGAACCCATCCCTGCATCCGCCTCAAATGTCCTGAACATCCTGTCTGTCCTGGGTGTGGGAACGTAGCAATGAATTAGCCCTCAGTGAACTTGCAGCTAGCAGGGAAGATGAGAGCAGTCCATGAACTCCCAAAACACCAGGCAGGAACTAATAAGAATATGTGCAAACAGAAGCCTCCATAGAAAGCTCAGAGGATGGAGAAACTATATGAAGCTGGAATAATCAGAAAAGACATTTTGGAGCATTTGCCCTGTGACTTTAACCTTGAAAATAAGAAATATTTGAATATGCAGAGAGGGTGGGAGAGTTTTGATGCCAGAGTTCAGTCTGTGCAAAGGCAAGGAGGTGGAAGATGAGCTGGGATTTCAGAGAACAGAGAGCCTCAGCTTGGCAAGAGCAAGTGGGAGCTGAAGAAAGAAAAGACAGACTAATGGGTCAGGGTCAGACAATGGAGGAACCAAAGGTGTTGGCTGACAACTAACCTGCAGATTCCCTGCTCCCAGCCATCCACAGACTCAGAAAGCTTCTTTCCTGATTCAAATTGGAACAGAGGTTGCTTGGCAGTGGTAGGAACCCAGAGCTTGATCAGGATGCTGCTGGTATACCTTCAGGCCACCAGCAAGACAGCGCCAATGTCTTAGAGTTGTATTAGAACAATTTTGTCTCTTTTGACTTTCTACTGAGTTTATTAAAAGCATGTTCCCTGAAATAGGAGATAAGGGTCAACTGCTGATAAGAACTCATTGAATTGAAAACAGAAAGTCAGGCTGTAATCCCAACACTTTGGGAGGCTGAGGAGGGCAGATCACGAGGTCAGGAGTTCGAGAGCAGCCTGGCCAATATGGTAAAACGCCGTCTCTACTAAAAATACGAAAAAGTACCCTGGCATGGTGGCGCGTACCTGCAGTCTCAGCTACTCAGGAGGCTGAGGCAGAAGAATCGCCTGAACCCGGGAAGCGGAGGTTGCAGTGAGCAAAGATTATGCCACTGCACTCTAGCCTGGGAGACAGAGTGAGACTCGTCTCAAAAAAAAAAAAAAAAAAAAAAAAAAAAAAGAAAAAAGAAAGAAGAAAGAAAAAGAAAAAGTCAGAGGAATATAAAGTGATCGTGTTTGTGTGTCTGTGTGTGTACTCACCTTCTTGCAGAGAGGTCAAAGAGCTTTTCCAACATCACTTCTTCTTTAGGGCTCAATGCTCTCTGTGGCTTGGTAAAGGAGGAAATATTTGAGCAGTATAAGATAAATCTGAATGAGAATGAAGGTAACCAAATAATTACTTTTGTATCGATGTTTTCTGTGCAAGACAGTATTTAGTTGTCTAGAGCTGGTCCTTGACTCCTGGGCTGATTGGACTCGATTAGACTTCTACCACCTGGTATATCTAGTCAATAAATATTTTCTGGGCCCCAGCAAGGCATCAGGAACTGTGCTATGTCTTAAAATATTGGGGTTGGGTGGAGGCACAAAGAAATAATGGAAATGACCCATCTTCTTGAGAACTGTACATCTAATGGAGTGAATACATATGTCCAGACACTTTCAGTTCAATGTATTAAGGGACCAGATGAAAGCAGGCACTGGATGCTGTGGGAGCCCAGAGGGGAAACACCTCATCCAGCCTGAGCTAAGGATGTTGGAAAGGGCCAGGGAGGGTTATCTAAAGGAGCTGACACATCAGTACAATTAGCATCTTCCAGTGGTTGGTCCCGCTTTAAAATCACAGCACCTCAAAGCTGGCTATCCCTGAGGTCACCGCATCTGTCATACTTAATAGTCATCACCTGTTTAATATCTGATGTTCCTCTCAGCTTCAAAGAACAAAGACGGTTCCTGTTTTGCTTATTATGTGTCCCCATCACATAAGAGTGTCCAACACCTAATAGGTACCTTAAAAATATGGGTTGTGTGTCAAGGGAGAAAATACCAGCACACGAATTTTCACCTTCTTTCCAAGTGTTAAGGGGAATCCAGTTGTAATATTTAATGACTGTCTACTGCATTCTTAACTCTGAGCCAAGTCTAGAAGGAAACAACAAAATCAGGAGAAACATAGTAGAATGTTTGGACACAAGGAAACTTGGACATTAGCTGTTTCTATAACTCATTTCTACCATAAAAAAACAAGTTCAGAAAAGTTGCCTTGTAACTACTAGTACAAGGTCATCTGGGTAATTAGTAGCAAGCAAGTCTGAAATCCAAGTATCCTGAATTTCAGTCCTCAGTTCCTTCCTTTGAGCCATGGGTATTGTATCAGTTACAGACATGTGCAGAGGAAGCACAAAGGAGTCTGGAAAGGACGTACTTCTTTTGCTGGCATACAGAATATGTCTGAATTCTAATGCAGCCTCATCTTGCAAGTAAGGCTTTGTTTAACAGAATATTTTATGTGATAGGATTATGTTCTACAAAACCCAAAATTTTAAAGGATGCTTTCTTTGCGCATCTGTAATTGCTTCTGGCGGGTGCACCTTCTACTTTATAAAAAAGATTCCTTTCCCTCTTTCATCTGTCTCAGAGAGGCTCCAGAGGGAAATGTAGGAAACAAATGCTTGTTCAAACTGTAATGTTCCCTTGAAAAGTGAAGCTTGAAATCCTGTAGGGATCTCTGTGTTCTTTCAGAATTGATTTTGACACTGTAGAACTACATCCTAACTAGCTTTCATGCCAAAATATATTGTGACTAGTGATTGGATAGCTTAAAAACTATTAAAAAATATACTTTTTTATATCAAGAGCAAAAGATAATGGCTCATATCCCATAACTTGGGAATTATTCTTAAAGAACATTTTCTATTTTTTTAATAGTCATAGATTCAAACCCCGTAAAGAACATTTTCTAATGTGGTGATAGAAATTGTAAGAATGAATTACTTGGAGGGTGTGAAACACTGTCTTTTTTTTTTTTTTTTTTTCTTTAGGAGACTGTAAGCTTTCTTTTTTTTTTTTTCTTTTTTTTTTCTTTTATTATTATTATTATTATTATTATCATTGTTATACTTTAGGAAACACTGTCTTAACGGAAAACATTAAATGACAAGAAAAAATGCTTCAGGTAAAAATAAAATAAAATTTTTTTTATATTATCAATAATAAAAACTCATAATTATTTTATAATTTTGTTTGTTGGTTGGTTTTGTTTGTTTGTTTTGTTTTGAGACAGAGTCTTGCTCTCTCACCCGGGCTGGAGTGCAGTGGTGCAATCTCGGCTCACTGCAACCTTTACCTCTCAGGTTCAATCGATTCTCCTTTCTCAGCCTCCTGAGTAGCTGGGATTACAGGCATGCACCATCATGCCTGGCTAATTTTTGTATTTTTAGTAAAGGCAGGGTTTCACCATGTTGGCAAGGCTGGTCTTGAACTCCTGATCTCAAGTAATCCACCTGCCTCAGCTCCCCAAAGTGTTGGGATTACAGGTGTGAGCCACCACGTCCAGCAAAAACAAAACAAGCAAACAAACAAACAAACAAAAAAATCATAATCTTTTACACTGATTAAGTGCTTACCCTGTGTTGGGCACTGTTGTAAACTACAGGAAACAATGCATCTAACCTTTACAGTAACCCCATAAGGAAGGTGTTTTAATATCCTCACATTGCAAAGTGAGGCACAGAAAACTAATGTAACTTGTTCAGGGTCACATTCTGGGTGATGTGGAGTTTACATTCAAGCATAGGTAGTCTAGTTCTAGAAACAATGCCTTTTTTTCATTTAAAAATTTAAATACTAAGGTATTTAAAAGTACACGAAGTATACATATCCTGTGGACATGTCCCTTGATCCCAAAATTTCACTTACATAAATTGACAGAGACACATACAAATATTTCTGTATAAAAATTTTCATCAAAGTATTTCCACCAATAATGGAAACTGGAGACAATCCAAATGCTGAACAGTTAGAGCTCAATTAAGTGCCCAACTTTAAAACGAAAAAAGTAACATAAAGTACAAAGGAAAACATAAAAATCAGTCATAATTTCTGTATTCAGAAATAACCACAAGGACATTGCTGTGTATATCTTTCCAGCTGTTTTCTATTTTTTGTTTCTGATACAAACTTGGGGTCATACTGTATATATTGTTTTATGACCTGACTTTTCTATGTAGATTATGTTATAAATAGTTTTCAAGTCTTTAGTTATTCTTTTACCACTTATTTTAATGGCTTTATGGTATTCCATTACTTGTACATGTCATGATTTATTTAACAAACCTTTATCGTTGAACCCATGCTTGTTTAGCCATTAGTTCATGGTGCCTCAATTGATGGTAACCCATCATTCACAGGAAGTAGCCCAGACTCTCTAACTTAGAGTTCGAGACCTTCCATGATCTGCCCTTACTATTCCAATTTAATCTCTCCATGTTTTGTTTCAGTAACCATGAATTATAGCCAAATAAAACCACTTGCTCCAAAAGTGTAATTGGACATTTCTTACAGCACCCATGCAACTCCTCTTATTGCAAATATTTACCTACTGATCTAGCTATACTCTAGTAGACTGAAAACTTGCAAGCAGAATATCTGCCTGAATCAATTTCCTAACCCAACATTGAAGAATCATGTCTTGCACTTAATATATGCTCAAAAATTATTTATGGAATAAATGAAGGCAATGTAATATTATTTTTAATAGTGCAAAATTGTAAATGATTCAAATATCTAACAATAGGGGGCAACTTAAATTAATGATAACACCTTCATTCTAAAAAATTTTGAGCAATAATTATGAAAAATATAACAAGTAAAAAAAGTTTGTAAATAATGTTAGGTGAAAAGAAGCTGAACATGTAATTAAATGTATACTAGAATTTTAGTTATTTTCAATATCTAAGTCTGGGGGCATCAAGAAGAGAGCTTTGGAAGAGTGTGAAGAGACTGATGTTTAGTTTGAGTAAACATAGTGGGTAAATATTTTTTCTTAATTTCTTGTAATATTCTTTTAAAAAGCTAGTACATTAACAAACTACATATACCAATATATTTATGACTTTGAGATAATGTTACTGGAGAACGGGACATAGAGAGTAAGTTTTTTCTTAAGTAAGATGTTTCAAATATTTTTTATATTACTGGAAGTAGTATAATTATCAAAAACATCCAATGAAGTAAATACCAGGATAGCCCCTGTTTTAGAACATTGAGGCACAGAGTTATGAAACAGCTTGCTTAAGGCCACACAGCTAGGAAATGTCTGAGTTTGGACCTGAGGTCCAATGTGTTGGACTCCTAAGCTCATGTGATTCACCATCATGGAGTAACACCAAATATATTAAGATTGGCTAGGACCCAACAAGAAAAATATCAGCTTATCAATAAAAACAAAATTAGACCCTACTTTCAAGAGACTTAAGGTTTTGTTTTTGAATCAGTACCTACACGTATGAAATACTACTGGGAGGAAAAGTGTGATAATTTTTTCATAGCACCCTCCCTCTTCCACCTTTAATTGTCCAGTGAATTTCTGCTTATTCTGTAATACTCAAATGTTTCCTCCTAGAAAATAGTTATCCATATCCCCCTGGCTCATGCTGGTTCTTAGAGTTTCCTGTTAAAACTTCCACTATAATACTTAACATTATACTATCGTGTTCCCTGGAGGTAAGCTTCTCTATGTTAGGGATCATCTTCAGTCTGTATGTTTTTGTGCCCACCTGACACAATGGCCAGCACATATGCATTTACCTTCCTTTTCAGTGAGTTCTTTTATTACCCCTTTACCACAAGCATTCTTTCGAAAAACCCCAAACCCCAAAATGTGGCATAGCAATTTATCGGTGCTAAACAAATATGTAAATATGATGGCTATAATTACCTTACTGCTCCTCAGAAGCCTTCCTTTCTTAAACACAGGCAAACACTCTGATTTGTCACATTTCTAGAACACTTAATTGTCACAATGTCCTTGTGCCACATTTGAACTCATGACAGCAGGGACAGGATGCTTCCTTCCTAAGATTTTCTTTGCCAGGGTCTTTTCCGTCTCCCGAAATCACTGTAAAGTGGAATACAGCATTTTGTTCAAATACCTTCTCCAGGTCAAATGTGCAAGTCCTGTTTCTCTGGTATAATGATTCTCAATTTATTTTCTTACAATTTCGAGAGTACAATCCCTTACCAAGGTCTCCGTCTCTCTCCCTTATCTTTTTCCTATTCCCTCTTCCTTGCTTCCTCTCCTGGATGATGTGGTCCTTCATTTGTCTTCTCTGTATCAATTTTCTCTGGTGTCTACCTTAGAGACTGCCTTCTGCTGCTTATTCATGCCCCAGTATGGTCTTTAGCTGAGTCTCCAAAGCTCCAATATTAATCTCCAGGATTTTCCAGGATATGGACAATTAAGTCTTTATGCCTTTATTTAAGATGTCCAGGAAAGAAAATCTGGCCCATTTGGGGTCAGGTGTCTATCTCTGGTAACTAAGCTGATGCTTGCTTGGAGAGGGTCGCATGGGACATGGCACTTAATGACCTCAAAAAGCAGGCTGGAAGTGACCGCTAAATTGACAGAAGAGTTACAACACTTTTAAATTCTTACTTCCTGCTCCTCTAGTCCTATCTAATATTCTAAATGCTTCTCACATCCATTCCCATTTACCCCTCTCTTCCCACTGTTATGGCCCTCATATATCCTTGCTTAGATTACTGTGATAGTCTCTGACTTGATCTCCTTGGTTCTGATCTCTTCCCCTAAGCTAATATACACTCCACACGACAGCCTTCGAAAAACGTAAAGTGATAACACCGTTTCCCTAATTCAGTATCCTCAATGACCTCTCAATGCTTATGAAATAAGGTTCAAACTGTGGGATGATGCTATATAAATTCTTTTAAAACTAGATCCTTTCCTACCTCCTTCATCCGTCTGCTCACTATTTTTTCCACTTGGCCTTACTTCTGTGAATGACTGCTGTTCACATGTGCACAATTTTCTCTTCCCTTCTCTTCTGGGAGAGTCTGCAGCTCTTTGTATCATAGTACATAGAAGACCGGCCAAAACACAACTGGTACCCAAGGAATGGTGGTTGCATGCATGAAACACGAAGGACTATGGGGAGAATACAGGACTCATTGTTTGACTCTTGGCATGGTTGTTATTATTGTCCCATCTTAGCAAGTTTGCCTGAATTGTGCTCCCTGAATCCCCAGGGGTTCACAAAAAGTTGTGAAAAACATAATGAAAAAACTATGTTTAGTCTTTCTAGTAGTACAAAGGCTCAGCCAAAACATCAACATTTTCTTTTCTTTTTTTTTTCTTTTTTTGAGATGGAGTCTTGCTCTGTCACCCAGGCTGAAGTGCAGTGGTGCCATCTCCACTCACCACATTCTCCACCTCCCGGGTTCAAGTGATTCTCCTGCCTCAGCCTCCTGAGTAGATGGGATTACAGGTGCATGTCCCCATGCCCAGCTAATTTTTGTGTTTTTAGTAGAGACAGGGTTTCGCCATGTTGGCCAGGCTGGAAGTTTTTCTAATTTTGATGGAATGAAATCAATTTAAGGTAGCAACTCTACCTCATGCTAATTAGAAGCCCCAATTGACAGCTTCAATTAAAAAAAAAAAACTAGGAAAGACTGAAATTGCTTAAAAATAGTATTTTCTTTTTTTAGTGAGTACACAGTCTTTAACATTTAAAATCTGTTGGGATAAAAATAATTGGTACAAAAAACTGGAAACTGCCCTAAAAAATCTGGGACTTAGTTTCAATATCTATAAAATGGAGAATAATTGATCTCTTAGGTACTTTCCAGGTCAGACATTCACGTCCTAGGAAGAGACTAAAATTATCTTGGTTCTTATCTTTATCCTTTGTTGTACCACAAGGATAAAGTGTCCTATCTCTTTGTCAATGCCCAATTCCTAAATCAGTGATTTGTCTATATTAAAGGCTAAAGAAATATTTATTGGCCAAATAACTGACCAAGCTCTGAACATGTTCTGAGAAAGGAGAAGAATAATTATACCTGAGAATATAGAATATAGATGAACAATTTAGGGAATGATGATGAGTTAGACCACATGACATTTACAAAAGACAATGCTGGGGGCACTTGGAAACATACAGTTGGCAAATTAAATAACTGTATTGCTATGTGGGAATAAAGTTAGAAAGGAACTCAAGGAACCAAGTGTTCCCTTAGGAACTGCCATAGAGCAGACAGTGAGGACAAACAGACAGTGATTTTTAGAAAGAAGAAAAAGAGACAAAGACAATTATTGCACACTGAATTTAATTCTCCCACCTTGTTGCTCATAAGTCTCTTCCTTTAGTTCATGAATGAAGAAGTAAAAAGAACATGATCTATGATAACTGAGAATCTGACTCAAAAGATAGAATTTATAATCATGATGATGATGCTTATCAACATTTTGTAAGCATCTACTATGGACACTTTGTGTAATGGAGTAGGACATAATGGAAGGCGAGAAAATGATAGACTAAGGGAAACTAAATGAGATTGTCAAGTAAAGGACATTACCCCAGTACAAATCAATGAATATTAATCCCCTCCATTTTCCTTTTAGGGTCTAATGGACCTATATTTGAATGCAAGTGCACCAATTACTAACTATAGGACTCTGGACAAGTTGTTCAGCCTCTCTGAGCTTAGATTTATTATCTATAAAATGTGACAAGTAATAGTTCACAATATTATTGTGAAGATTAAGTGAAATATTATATACAGAAGTAATTTGTAAACTGCAAAGCGCTTTGCACATGGGATTCAAAATATTAGCTATTCATATTATTTAACAGTTAGATAAAGTGTATATAAGGCACCATGAATATGAGTGTGTAATTGTCTAGAGGAGAGGCAAGAAGAAGTGTGTGGCAAGAACTGAATGAGTGAGATAAGGTAGCAGAAGTAATGGGAGCTGGGAGCTGGATCACAGGGGGTCTTGCAGGCCATTGTCTACAAACAACAACAACAAAAACAAAACAAAAAAAGAACATAAAAACCCTCCCTTGTCAGAACAAAAAACGCTGTTTTTGTCAGAACAAAAAACCCTGTTTTTGTCAGAACAAAAAACCCTTGTCTTTTATTCTGAGTGAAAAGGGAACCCAGGGTGATATTTTGAGCAGGTGAGTGGCATAAAATAATGTATGTTTTAAGAGATTTACTCTGGATGCTGTGCTTAGAATAGATTCTAGGGTGTTAATGAAGGAAGGAGAACATCAGGTGGTTTTTTCAGTAATACAGGCAAAAGATGGTGGTGCCTTGAGCCAGAAGAGCAGTGGTGTGGTTGGTGAGGAGCAGTTGGATTCTGATATTTTTCTGAAGATAGAGCCAACAGCGCTTCCTGACAAATTGAATGTGGGATATGAGAGAAAGAATGACAGCACAGATGACTCCTATTTCTAGTTTGGCCTGAGCACAGGAAGGATGAGATTCCTGTCCTCTGAGATGGGGGAGCTGCTGGTTACACAGTTTTAAGAGAGGACCATCAGGAGTTCAGTTTAGGGCATGTTACGTTTGAGAAGTCCATTAAGTATCCAAGTGGACCTATCAAGTAGTGAGTTTAATATACTAGTCTGGGACTTGGGAGATCAGGCTGGGCAGAAGATGTAACATCTGGGAGTTGTTGACATGTAGATACATGGTATTGGATGTGAGGGCGATCTGACGGCGACGTCTGTCACCCCATTGATCGCCAGCACTGATTCGGCTAATCTGGCTGGCTAAGCGGGTGTCCCTTCCTTGCTCACAGCTCCAAGTGCATTCCTCCCAAAGCTGCACACTAGGTCGAAGAGGACCACCATTCCCTGACAGAGGAGAACTGGTCTTCAGTCAAGGGTATATGATTAGCTGTGCTCTCCTGCTAGAACCTCCAAACAAGCTCTCAAGACCCATTAGATATATGGTATTTAAGAAATGCAACGTAGCTGACAACTATTCCACCACTGGCTTTCCTAAGATTAATTTCACCTTATTTTGGCCTAAGTCCAAGAAGTAGAGGTTTTCCCTTCCTTTCTGCTCCCTCTGCTTCTTCCATCTCTCTGTCCTACCCCAGTGAGTTCTTGCTTCTGTATAGAACCATTCATTCACAATTGAACCCTCTTGTGCTTTTCTAGTTTATCCGTCTGTCTCTACTTAGTTTCCCCAGTGCAATGACTGCACACTTTGTTGGGATTTTGCTTCAAGCCTCAAGGAAAACAATAAAACTGAGGGATGTAGGAAATGAACTCATGGACTTGGCTTTGGGAGACTGGGTCACACACCACTGAGAAACCAGGGACAGAGGATTTTTGCACAACTATCCACAGAGTTCGGTGTTAAACAACATCACTGCCTTCAGAAAAACCAACATCATAAGTGCAAGTTTATTTATTCTGTATATTCTCAGGACCAAATGCTTGTTATTTTTAGAGAGAATACAGGGGAACCAAGAGAATTGCTTTTTGCCTTCAAGTGGTATACATGCTTTGATAGGAAAAGTCAGTGCTACTCATAAGAAACTGTAAGAAGTATTCAGGAGAAAAGGATGGGAAAATTAGTGGATGAAGGGGTTGCTAAGAAAAAACTTAACCCCATTTATCTATTGTGTTTCAGATTCAATGTCACATCATTTGCAAAATTTTCATTGTTTCTCCATAAAAATAATCAATAGATCCCCGAGATTAAAAAAACAATAGATCCATGAGATCCACAACACTTCAGAGAATAATGACCCTTGTCATATTACAAATAAAATGCACTTGATTACTGGGAAAATAATGTACCTTCTTTGAAAAAGAGAGAGAGAGAAAATAAATATAAACACAAAAAAGAAAATCTTATGGCCTGAGAGGACCATGAGATTCTTTTTTGGTTGTGTTTTCTATGTATATATTTACTGTACAAAAAATGAGATCATAATGTACTTGTTTGTAGATTCTTTTCTCATTGGCAATAGAGCTGAAGAATTTTCCATGTCACTAGGCACTTTCCTACTACATTGTTTGGGTATCTGCTTATTATCAATATCATGGCTATATTATAATTGTGGGATTGTGGCTTGTTTCCTTTTATGCCTTTTCAACATCAAGGACAGGAAGTTCTTGCAGTCACAGAATGTTAGAGAACTCAAAACTCCCTTAGACATCATCTAGTTAACCTTCTGTTTTGCAGATGGGAAAGTTGCGTTAAATGGATTTACAGGTCAGATGGTCAGAAAGCTACAGAACAAGAATACAAACCAAATGCCTGTATTCTGAGCTGAGTGTTCTTTTACTATAACATCTGGACTCTGAGTCAGCCCTACATCTGGGAAGTACACATGCAGTAAAAGAAGAGGGCATACTTTGGCAGGAGAAGTTTGGGGAGGACATGACAGCAGAAGTCTCTTGTGGTTCTTTTGGAACTTTCAGTTTTACTTCAAACCCTGTGACCCCCCCAAGTTTCATAGAGGGGCGAAGTTGCATTGTGTGGTGTGGCGAGCAGACAGTTTTAGGAAAGGAACTCATAAGCTCAGGTTTGCAAAACCCACAGCTGTATAACAGCTCAGCTCTATCCAACCCTCTGAGGGGTGCAAAAATCTTCTAAGAGAGTACCTGGCCACCTAGAGTCTCAACTCTGGTTTCATATTATATCTGAAGGGCTCCCATCCCTCAGCACTGAGCCCTGTGAAACCTAATGACATTTTGACTTTGCTGATTGTCAGAGATGATTTTAGCTTCGGACAGTTACGAGCCACAGTGTTCTGGATGTCCTTCAATCACTCTCCATGCCCTCTTGCTGTAGAGGAGGAGGGTCGTGCTTGGAAAGCTTCGGACCATCCTCAATAGTGAAAAAAGAGTGAAGAATGCTGGGAGTTCCAGCCTACTGTGGAAATGAGGCACCATCCTCCAACTCCCCTGTCCCAGACCAAACCTGGCTATGCCACACTGTGCTTAACACCTTTCCATGACCTCAAGATAAAGTTCACATCTGTCAGCATGGCATCCAAGACCCTGTACCTCCCCTTGGCCCACCTCGGTCTTATCTCTGCCATTTTTGTTTTCAGCAACACCAATCTTCCTGCAGATTCCTGAATGAAATCATCCTAGTTTTCTACCCAGTTCTTCCTTTCTAGAATGCCCTTTCTCTTCTTTTATCTATGGCTAATCTTACTTAGCTGGATTTGGTATCTCTTCTCTATATTTCTGTAACTATAAAATTCTATAATCTGTGATAGTTTCCAAAATGTTCTTGGCCATATTTAGTCAAATGACTAAACTTTATCTTAAAACTTATACTGCTATCTAGGATCAGTGTTACTTCACCCAGTGGCACATTCCAAAGCACTGACACCTGTGAAACATACAGTGTTAGTGAAGTACGGAACATCAATGTACTTAGAATCTAGAAAAAAAAAAACAAAACATTGCTCATGTTTCCCAGCTGCAAATTATCTGGATGGCATAGATGCTTTTCTCTAGTGCTACACTTAGGATATTTACTTAAATATTGGCAATGATAAAATGGTGGGTAAAAAAATTGCACATTCATCAAAAGTAGGCAGGCTGATAGAAATGCATAAACATGGTACTCTTCTCAAAATTAAATTACCATATGTACATGGTTTGACTTGTCATTTATGTACTTGTATATTTATATACCCATCATCCTTAATCACCTACAAGAATGAATGAGTGCATTTAAGAACAAATGTTTGCAACATAAGCTAATAGTTAATTGAAAATTTCTTCTTGGAGGAAAAGGCTGAGACAAGACTGGAAAAGACAAACACTTTTTAGATGAACAGTAACACTCACTGATCCCATACGGTTTGATTTTAGCTCAATCTAAAGAAAACTCCTGGTGAGATGTCTCAAAATTATTATTTTTAAATCATGCCATACCCAGCACAGAGAAATAATGTATGAGAAAGGACACAGAATGTAGCATCAGGAAAGTTGGGTTCAACTCTTTGCACAGCCTTTTCTGGTTGTGCGATCATAAGAAATTCCTGTGACTTCTCCAAGTTTGTCCTTATATTTAATCTCAGAATAATGCTGCAACCCTGCCTGCAATTGGGTTTGAAGAGCACAAAATATATGAAAATATTTTGAGGTGCTAAACATCTGAATTGCATCAATATGTGATTTTCCACTTACACATGCATTGTATAAAAATCAGGATCAGTAGAGCCCAGAAACGCTACTACTACTGTTAGTACTGGTGCTATTATTACAGCCACTACTGTTAATAATAATAATAATGGCTGATGTTTATTGAGAGTTTACTGTATGCCTGCACTGTTTTAACATTTTACATAAATTAAGAATTTATGTCTCATAAAACTCCTATGAAGTAGTTACTATTATTTCCTCCATTTTATAGATAAAGAATAAGAGACTCAGGGAAGTTAAGCAACGTGTCTAAGATTATACAGCTAGCAATTGAAAGAACTGGGATTTGAACCCAAGCTTGAACTCCAGAATTCAAGCATTAACAATGACACTCTACTTTTTGTCTCATAATAATAGTAAAATTAGCTTACAGTGAGGTAGTGGTTTGCGTCTGTCATAGTGATAATCTCCTTTTATCCTTGCAACAGCCCTGTAAAATAGAGGTTAATTATCCTTATTTTAGAGATGTGAAACTTGGGTCAAAAGGATTAAGGGATTTGGCCAAAGTCACAGTGCTCTGGAGGAGCAAAATCAGATGGTTTTCCCACTAAGGTGGCAACTAAAAACTTCTCCCAGCCTGTTTCAGGCTCTGCCTTTGCTGGCACCATCTCACTGAAGAACTGTCTGTGAGGACCCCATTGGAGTCTTGGTGTGTTTTGATTTGTTTTGAGAGCTTTTTCTTCTCTGTCATTCTCTGAGACACTCTATCATGCATGAGACTAATTGTTTCTACAAGCATCACATGGTTCTGCAGAGCTTAGAATGAGCTGCAGTGAATTTCCAGCCCAGAAGCCATTGGCATTTTAGGAAATCACCCTGGGAGGATGACCCCAGGTGAACTCAACCTCTGATGTCACGGTCACCTCCCCTCCAGGTGCTGAGCTCACCACTTATCCACACGTTCTCTGTGTGGCCGTCCTGAAACAGAGCATTCACCATGTCATTGGTCGCTGCCGATTCTGAATATGCACCCTCCTTCCTGTTTGCAGTTTTGAACACTCTAGATTCTGGCCTTGATTCACCAGTCTAAATCCTCTTGCCTTGTTGTCTCTCAGTTATGCCATCTTCTCTGTGCATCATAGAACCCTGTGCTTGGGGTATTTCTTCAGCTAAAACTTCCTTCTCCTAACTCTTGGCTTGGCTAACATAATCTCAGCTTAATTAGATATAACCTGCCTCAGAAAGCCTTCCTTGTGCAGTCCTCTGCCCTCCTCTGCTCTTCCATCTCATCTCATCTCTCTACTCACTTTAGCATTTATTACATTGCCAAATAAATTAGCATAAAATAGCCTGTTTAATTATCCATCTTCTGCACTATATTATGAGCTCTTTGAGGGCAGTGGTTTTGAGTGTCCACTGTAATGTCTGCACATAGTAGGTGCTTAATAAGTAGCTATTGATCAAATGCTAATCTCTAGCTCTGAAGTCACCAAATATTTTGAAAGATTCTTTTCATTTATATCTTTGGCTCTTAGACTGTTTCTTGAAGGCAGATATTCTGCCTTGTTCAGCACTATACTCTTGTACTCTGGCATGGATGAGGCCCTCAGTAAACAAGAAGCTCATTAGAATTTCAAACCCTCTAATCCTGCCATCTAACCTGTTCAAAGTCTGCCCTGCCTCCTCTGAAATGTATCCCTTCCCACAATTTCCTCATCTTCTATTTTCTTTTTATTTCTAATATCTTCATTTATTGTCTCACCTACATACTTTAGCACTTGCTTTTATACTATTTGCTCTTATTTTTCCTGTGTTTTATGTGTTTATATCTTTTCCCTGCTAATGAAAATATAAGTGGGGATAAAACCATACCATCTAATTTTCAATATATTAAAAATTACATATTGACCAGTAATAAGCACCAATTTTAGAGACAGGGTCTCACTTTTTCACTCAGGCTGGAGGGCAGTGGCACAATCACACCTTACTGTAATCTCCAACTCCTGGACTCAAGCGATACCCCAGCCTCAGCCTCCTGAGTAGCTGGGACTATAGGAGAGCATCACAGTCCCTGGCTAATTTTTAAAAAAACTTTTTGTAGAGACAAGTTCTCACTAAGTTGCCCAGGTCAGTCTCAAACTCCTGACCTCAAGTGATCCTCCCATCTTGGCCTCCCAAACTACTGGGATTACAGGTGTGAGCTATCGTGTTTGGATAATAAGCTCTTGTAATGTGCTACTGTGTAAGTCTTTTACGTACAGATCATGTTGATATTTACAACTATAAGAGGTTGGCACTGGGGAAACAAAGGCTTGGTAGGACTAACAGCTTTGTCTTATGTGTTATCCAGATGATGAGTGACAGAAGCAGGATTTAAATACAGACCATTTCTGCCTCTGCACTGTGAACAATTTAGAAAAACAGAGAAGCAACAAAAATATAAAAAACAAGTATAATTCTGATCCAATATTTAGAGGCAATCATTGCTAACATTTTGGTATGTGGCTTTTGTATTCTTGGCAACCAGCTTCTATGATGGCTCTCAATGACCCCCACCTCCTGCCCTGTACATTTTTGTGTAATCCTCTCCCTTTGAGTGTGGGCTGGATTTAGTTACTCACTTCTAATGAACAGAATAAGGCAGAAGTGATTGGAAGTAACATCTGACATTAGGTTATACAAAGACTCTTCTTCCATCTTGGGTTTCTCTTTCTCTGAGATACCCCACTGTGGGAGAAGCAAATTTTATTGTGATTAGAAATCTATGTGGCAAGGAACAGATGTCTCTGATCAACTGCCAGGAAATACCTGAGACCTGCCAAGACCCACGTCGGTGACTCTGGAAGCAGATGCTCCCCAGTGGAGCTTTGTGGTGACCACCCCAGTCAACACATGGAGTTCAGCTCTGTGAAAGGTGAAAGAGGGGGAGCCTGAGCGGCTCTGCTAAGTGAAGCCTGGATTCCGGACCCAGAGTCTGTGAGGGAATATATGTTTGTTGTGTAATCCACTAATGTTGGGGGTAATCTGACAAATAGTAATAGGTAAATAATATAGAATCCTAGATACATTTATATAAATATTTCGGTCATCTATGTTTTACTATCTATCACACATCAAAATTGAATTTATTGAGTGAAGCAAACTGATATTATGCTTGTGTTTAACAGTCTTTTTTTTAAAAAAAAATTTAAAATTGTAAAATAGAACCTCATATAGAAAGTACACAGTCTACATGTACAGTTGAACCAGTTATAAACAAACATCATGGTTCCAATTTCATTATACTGTATTTTTTAAATGAAATAAATATGCAGAGTATATGTAAAATCAGTGACTGTTTCATCTTCAAAGTGAAGATGAAAGGAATACTAAATAGATGCACCATTTTGGGACACTTTATGAATTAGAGTCTCTAAATCAGTATGAAATATTGCCGTATACTTTTCTTTAACCAACTAAAGAGGAAATTCTTAGTCAAAATTAGTCATCAGGAAGAAGTCTAGAAATTATGTCATGGTGGAACAAACATAATATGTGGGACAGAGTGGGGCCTCAGTACAAAAGTGATGAATGGATAAATAGACTTGGAATTAAAAACATGAATTTCCACTCTCTCTCAGAACTTGGAAGTGTGTGAATGCTGTATTTGCCACTTAACATATCTGAGCCTTAGTTTTCTTGTCTTTAAAATGAGAACACGCCATGAAGTTGTGATGTTTAAAATAAATGGCACCTTTATATAAGGCCTTCAATAAATCAATTACTAGTGAATAATAATTTCAGTTTTAGGGCACCATCTAGTAGTGATTTATTATTACATTAATATTAATTGTGCATATTTAAAATTATTTATTATTTATTTGTTTACTTTTTAATAAAACTTTTTTATCATGATATAATACTCATTACATAAAACCATTAACCATAAAACCATCTTAACCATTTTTAAGTGTATAGTTCCCTGTTATTAAGCATATTTCCATTGTGAAACTGTGACACCATCCATCTCCAGAACCTCTTTCATCTTGCAAAACTGAAATTGCATCTGTTAAACAATAACTCCTCCTTCTCCCCTTCTCCCAGCCCCTGGAAACCATCATTCTGCTTTTTGTCTTCCCGAATTTCACTACTCTATATATTTGAAGTTCTTTAGGTGCCTCATATAAGCAGCATCATATAGTACTGTATGTGTCTTTTCATGACTGGCTTATTTCACTCAGCATAATGACCTCAAGGTTTATCCATGTTGTACTATATATCTGAACTGTTTTGCTTTCTAAGGCTAAATAATATTTCATTGTATGTATATGCCACTTACTGTTCATACATCTATGTACATTGATAAACACTAAGTTGCTACCCTCTTTTACCTGTTGTAAATAATGCTGCTATGAACATGGGTGTACACATATCTCTGTGAGACCTTGCCTTCAATTCTTTGAGATAGATGCCCAGAAGCGGAGATACTGGATCATAGCGTAATTCTATTTTTAAATTTTCTGAGGGACTAACTGCCATACTGTTTTTCACAATGGCTATAACATTTTACATTCCCCTCATCGGTGCACAGGGGTTCCATTTTCTGCACATCCTTTCCAATACTTGTTTTTCTTTCTTTCTTTCTTTTTTTTTTTGAAAAATAGCAGTCATTTTGTTTTTTCAAACAATACAGTCATCAGTCGAATTCTGATATATGGTACAGCATGGATAAACCTTGAGGTCCTTACGCTGAGTGAAATAAGCCAGTCACCAAAAGACACATACAGTACTATATGATTCCGCTTATATGAGGCACCTAGAGCACTTCAAATTCGTAGAGTAGTCAAATTCAGGAAGACAAATGCATGTGAAGTGGTATCTCATTGTAGTTTATAAACACGTCATTTTGGCTGGGCACGGTGGCTCATGCCTGTAATCCCAACACTTCGGGAGGCCTAGGCGGGCAGATCACCTGAGGTCAGGAGTTCAAGACCAGCCTGGCCAACATGATGACACCCCGTCTCTACTAATAATACAAAAATTAGCAGGCCATAGTGGTGCACGCCTGTAATCCCAGCTACTCTGGAGGCTGAGACAGGAGAATCACTTGAACCCCGGAGGTGGAGGCTACAGTGAGCTAAGATGGTGCCACTGTACTCCAGCCTGGGCGACGGGGCAAGACTCTGTCTCAAAAAATATATATAAAATAAAATAAACATAAAACTTTATTTTTATTAGATGATACATGCTCATAATAAACTAATTTTAAAATATTTTTAAAAGTACAAAGAAAGCAACAAATCACCCCAAAATTCCACCAGCAAGAAGTAAATAGCCAGCCTTAACTTTTGGTGGATATCATTCCAGATATCAGTGTGCGTCAAATAAATGCAAGAATTGGAAGCTATTTAGGTAAACAGCTAGTTAATTAAATATCATACTGGTCATATTTAGTGAAATAAAGCATTTACTTAACTTCAGTCGAAAGCAACCAGAGAAAAACTGAAGTTAAACTCAAGGAATTGCTGAAATTTAGATCACGTTTCTTTCATTGCCAGTGATACTATTTCCTCAAATATTCTTCTAAGCTTAGGTAAAAAACATGCTGGAACCAGGTAAGTTAGTGCCATGTTATTTACTTTTAACATACATATTTCAGTTTTTCATGTGGCATGAATTCTCTTCCTACTATGAAAAATCAAGTGATTCCCACTCTTAATATCTCCTCCAATTTTCTTTAGCCTCCTAATTTTTGTTTTTATAATTTTCAATTTAAATGATTGATAACACATTCTGTTCTGCAAACGACATTTTTGCTGTTGTGTTGTCTACACTATTTAATGGATTTAGTCCTAACCACTAGTTCTCTTAAACATAACTTCTTCACTCTAGAGATGTGCTTGTTTAAAAAAAGTAAATAAATTTATCTTGTGATTGTAGTCTTCCAGTATATTTTACAACATGGCCCATATATTCCCTGGATTCTTTCATGCTTGAGAATATGCTCAGTTTTAATATTCTTGGGTTACACTTTCCTTTATTTGACTATGTAGATTTTACTCTGATTTCTTTTGGAAAAACATTTGTGTGAAGAAGTCAGAGACCAGCTTGATTCCTCCACTCCCTTGTTTTTTTTTTTTTTTTCCTGGATGAAAGCATTCTCTATGGTTAATATTGATCAGGATACATTGAGTATCTCTATTTAAATTACGTTGTTTTTCTTCCAATTTATTCATTTTCTTATGATTTGCAGATTTAGTATAATAGTTTTCTAACATCAGAAAAGACTTCAGACATGAAGTTACACGTCTAAATACTCTTCCTTTTGTTGGGTGCTGTACTTGAGAAATACAAGTGAACTTTATGTGGGCCAACTTCGAAGTCTTTATTTATCACCATCTCAGATCGATTTATTTGCTTTATCTTTTACCTTTGTATTCACTGTGATTCCTAAAGGCTTTTTTTAATGCTATTGTTTGAACTTTTAGTCGAGCCCAGTCAGTTCTTTGCTGGTTTACATTTATTTATTTAATCTGTAAAGATGTTGCTTTGGCCCTTCCTTGTTTCCTTAACTCGGTAATCTTCCTTTTCATCACAGCATATTGCTTCATCATCTTGTTTTTCAGTCTTGTATAAATGATTCCATACTGAGTTTTTTATTGTTCTTTTGCAGATTGTGTTTCCTTTCTCTTCTGTGCTCTAGAATGTTTGCATAGTTGAAATGCCATTACCCCCCTTTTTTTCTCAGGCTTAGGTGAGCTCTGCCCAGATCATCTCTTTGCCCTGATTCAAGGTGGGGGACACATGATTGTTCTTTTGTTGCCTTATCTTTAATAAGGTGGTCTTGTCTTGTCATTTCTAGTTAAATTTATGGGCTGGCTGTTTCTTTCTGAATATTCTTCCAGACTCTGAGGATACAGAGTGTGGGGTGAGAGCTCAGCTCTAGTTGCTGGTTGACCCCACACTGGTTTCATCTAAGAGTCCACGAAGTGTGCTGTATCAGGGCCCACTACCAGCTGTACCTCCCCTTCATTCACCATCTCAGCACAGCGCACTGCAACAGGCTGGGTTCTGATGGCCCTTGTTCTTTCTGCTAAAGTCTAACGTGCTTCACTAGTACTGTATTTTCTAAAAATGTTTGTTATATCACGACACTCTCCTGCTCAAAATCCTCCTCAAGCCAAAGCCCTTCAATGCTTCCTAGGCTTCTGTGTGATGGCCACTGGCAACACTCTCCTATCCCTTGGTTTGCCTGGCCCCAGTCACACTGGCTTTCTTGTTGAGCCTCAAATCTGCCAGGCCCACACTGTCCACAGGTCTTTTGCAGTGTAGTTCCCCTGCCTAGAATATTCTTCCCCCAGATAACCACATGGCTTCCTTCCTCAAATCCCTCAGGTCTAAGCTTAGATGTCAGGATATCAATGAGGTCTTTGCTCATTTATACTATTAAATATACTTTCATATATACTGTTGTATATAGCAGATGATGTGGCACCCTCCATCCGCCATCTCTGTTATTTTTCTTTTTTTTTTCTTTCTTTTTTTTTTTTTTTTTGAGATGGAGTCTCTCTCTGTTGCCCAGGCTGGAGTGCAGTGGCTTGGTCTTGGCTCACTGCAACTTCTGCCGCCCGAGTTCAAGCGATTCTCCTGCCTCAGCCTCCTGAGTAGCTGGGATTACAGGCACCTGCCATCATTCCTGGCTAACATTTTATATTTTTAGTAGAGACAGGGTTTCACCATGTTAGCCAGGCTGGTCTTGAACTCCTGACCTCATGATCCGCCCACCTTGGTCTCCCAAAGTGTTGGGATTACAGGAGTGAGCCACCGCACCCGGCCTATCTCTGTTATTTTTCTTCAAGGCACTTAACATCATCAGAAGCATTTTATCTTTTACTGTCTTTCATTTTTTTAAAATCATTTACTTCTTCCCTCAACCACGATGAAAATATAGGACAGCAGCTTTTGTCTGCTTTGTTCCTTGTTATCTTCAAGTGCCTGGAATGGTGCTTGACATAGAGTAGGCACTCAATTATTTGCTGAATGAATGGATGGATGAATAGACGAATGTTATGTGGGACTTCTTGCCTCAAATGTTCATTCTTGGCCTTTTCCTTCGCTGTCTATTTGTGTGTGTTCCCTGTTCCTACATGTTCTTTTTCTAACTGTATCTTTGAGAAATTGAGCAAGGCTTTACTTTCTGGTGGACCAGAATTTTGTTTCTTTTCTTATTTGCTGTTTTTGAAGTTTGTTGGATAAAGTTGTAGTGTCTTTTCCTAGTAAACAGTTCCTGGTAAATTTTTGGCTTGTTGTTCTTTTCTAATTTGTGTGTGTTTATTTATTTATTTATTTATTTATTTATTTTTAGATGGAGTCTCGCTCTGTCATGCAGGCTGCAGTGCAGTGGTGCAATCTCAGCTCACCATAACCTCCACCTCATGGATTCAAGCAATTCTCATGCCTCAGCCTCCCAAGTATGCTGAGATTAGAGACGCACACCACCACGCCTGGCTACTTCTTGTATTTTTAGTAGAATGGGGTTTCATCATGTTGGCCTGACTATTTTCAAACTCCTGACCTCAGATGATCCACCCGCCTTGGCCTCCCAAAGTGCTGGGATTACAGGCGTGAGCCACTGCACCGGGCTCCAATTTGTGTTTATTTTAGTAGATATCGGGGAGGAAGAAGCTATGATCCTATTTTTTTTCTTTCAGTTTTATCCATTATTTGCATTAAATTATGGGTCTTCTTGAACTAGATTCTACAGATTCTAAAACAGCAGTGCAACAGGTATAAAACTCAGGCTACAACATTTATAAAATATATGTGACTACCTTTCTCTTTTATACTAGACTTTAATATCTATAGCAAGTATAGCAAGCCTCTGCTCCCTGGTGCTAGAAATTTGATCTCAGTTAATTTGAGATCCCTTCTCTGTACCTAGGTGATGTGTCCAGGTTTTTTGTTTAAAGGTGGGGGCATCACCTGTTGTTGAAATTTTGAGAGAAGGGAATAAAGGAATCTGTTCTGGATCATCATTTCTCTTTGGTGGCATCAGTTAAGCCATGCTTGTTCTTATGTGGCCTCTTCTTTTTGGCCCAGATGAGTGTCTGCTTCATGCCCTTTCTTCACCTCACAGGGCTCTTTCAGGTCCACTGGCTCTTAGCTGCTTTGGCTGCATAGTAAATACGTATTTGGCTTGCACACCATGCTGAGTACCTGAGAACTCGCCACTTTCTTAGGTCCTATCTGGCAAAGAAGGTACAGGCCCTGTATTAGTCCATTCTCATGCTGCTATGAAGAAATACCAGCGACTGGGTAATTTACAAAGAAAAGTGGTTTAATCAACTCACAGTTCCGCATGGCTGGGAGGCCTCAGGAAAATTACAATCATGGCAGAAGACAACTCTTCACGGGGGGGGTCCAGTGAAGGGGGAAGCCCCTTATAAAACCATGAGATATCATGAGAACTAACTCACTATCATGAGAACATGATGGGGAAAAACACCCCCATGATTCAATGATCTCCACCTGATCCCTCCCATGACATGTGAGAATTATGGGAATTACAATTCAAGATGAGATTTGGTGGGAACACAGATGAACCATATCAGGTCCCCTCTGTTGTAGAAGCCTCAGCTTTATGGGGATTCTGTCAGTTTTCAACCCCACCCCCATCTTTACCTGGCACTCAGGTGACAAGACATAGGGCTCATTTCCAAGGATTTTCTTTATTCCATTATCTCATCCTATGGAATCTTCATTCAATTTTGGGAGACAGGAAACAGCTTATTTGTGACCTATTATGTATTCTCTATGTCTGGAACCAATATTTAAACTTTTGAAGATTCAAAGGCCTTTACTCTTCTGTTACTGTTACTCTTCTCTGAATCACCCTATGCTACCATGTCTAAATGCCAGAATGAGAGAAGATAAGAGACAGTCTAGAAACATCGGGAAATATCAGGAAGACTACGTTACTTAATATACATCATTTCACAAGTGAGCATTCAATGTATGTCCAAAACCCTTACATTGATTGTAGTCCCCTCAACATCCTACTAAGTCTACTCCATTTTACATTTGGGAAACATGAGGCCCACTGGGATCCGAGAAAACCTTGTTTGAGTATTGCATTTGGGTATTTGAACAGATTTGATTTAATGCACTAGTAGAGAATGAGAGAGGAATGTACTTAAGCAAAGGGGACCTGAAGGACCTACTCTGATAGACACCCGAAGAAGACTCTGACTTAAGCTAAAATAAGATTTCCAGATTCTTCATGAATTCTTTTTTTGCAATTGGCTCAGCAACTGCATGAAGAGACTTGATAAATTCTCACCTTTGCATGCACACATCACTTCTGTGGGGTATGGTGAAAACAGCATGGACACTGGCTGGGAACCACCTCATTGTCATCTTGGTTCTACCCCTGAATCTCAGAACCTCAGTATGCTCAACTTGAATGTGTGGGTAAGCATGTCTATTTGGCAGAGCTATGGGGAGGCTATGGAGAAATTATTAGGGAGGGTAAAGCATGTTTATTCGAGGATATGCTTCCAGTTTGCCCTCAAGGAAGGCATTGGTTGTCAGAGTGGGGCCCATTCAGGGTGAACTCTCTTTCTCACATCTTGCCACCATGTGTAAGAAGACCAGGTCTCCGTCTAGCAGCTGGTCCCATCACCTCTATTTCTCAGTCTGTCCCTATGTGGGAGAGGCAGTTGGGCATTCTTGTCGAGGTAAAGGGATGGATGAGTGGGCTCAGCGACTGCCACAGAGAACTGACCATTCTAGAGCATGGTGTTGTCTTCACTTCAGACCTCAGGCTTGGTTATACACTCACTATGCTGAGCTACCAAGCTTAGCTGAGTAATCCTGTTCTCTTTTGGGAGGAGTGGTGATAGTGCTGTGCTTGTGCATCTAGTAATAAGACTCTGACTTTGTTTCCTATTATTCGTCTTATGTGGAAGAAATACTCTTGGAGAGAAGAACAGGTAAGTAGACCAAATGCCTACAATAATATGCCTGAAAGAACTTTCCATGTGCTAGGTGATGTTAATAGCTAACAGATCTTGGACATTTATTTCTGAAAGCACTTTGAAGATATTAACTTACTTGATCTTCACACAACTCTATAAGGTGGAAACTCTTATTTTCCTATTCTACAGATGAGGAAATAAAGCACAGAGAAGTCAAATAACTTGCTCAAATTTATACAGGTGCTAAGTGGCAGAGCTGGGATTTGAACCTGGGGAGTCCTGAGACTTTGATCTTAATGGTCATGCTGTTCTTAACAGGAATATACCCAAATCATGTTAGTTTCTTTTCAAATTAGTCTTTCTCTTGGTTTGCATTTTGTGTCTTTTTGCCTGGTGTAGACTCAATGAAATTCAGCCCCTAAACTGGGCAGAGGTCTGGGAGATGGGCAGGATAATTATATTTGAAGGGGATGAAAGGTGAGAAGGAAGTCTAAAACTGACAAGTAAAGATCAGAAGGTTTGAGGTAACCTCCCTTCCAAGATTATAAGTACAGGGATCCAGTTCAGCCACCCTGCACAGCAAAGACCACCCTGGCCTCCCAGTGAGAAGGACAAAGGCTAACTCTGGAAGCTGCATGGCTGTCCCTAAGAAATGGGACTTCACAGATTTGGCCTGAGGTAATCTGTAGAGTAGTGGAGAGCTTGCTGGTGGGACAATCTGCAGAGGCTGAGATGTTGAGTGAAAACTAAACTGGCAGTTTGAAAGATTCTGTGAAGATTTACTAAAATGGAAATAATAATAATAATACTTTGTCATCTTTTTCTCTTGCTTTATGAACAAGTTTTCTACCAGACTGAGTAGAAGAGAGAGGGGTAGGTCACCATGGGGTTTAGATGTTTGGATGTCTTCTTTCTGACTTTTTGAGATAATAGCTGCTTGGAAATTGGAAAAGTTTAAAGTAAGCTGCCCACTGACTTTTGGTTCAAAATGGCAGCTGGCTGGGGCCTTCCAAAGCTGAACCCCATAGTTTTTCTTATTAAAACTGTTAAAACTGTGGGTGAGAAAGACAATGAAGACCAACAGTACAGCCTAATGATAGAATCTGGAACCATTCATAGTAATGACAGGGTAGATGGATCTGGATTGAGAAAGACCTACCTTGGCTCCAGAATGTGGCATACTCTTACTTTCCTTCGTGAGAAAAATTCCCCTGAGAAAGCAAGAAGAGGCTTTGCTTTTGCCCACTTCCTGAACCTAGACTCAGCCCTAAGCTTTGCATCAATTGGAAATGAAGCAATCACTTATTTCCCTTCCTGAGGTACTGGTCTCTTAAACATTATTATTTATCTTTCCTCAGCTCCCTTTTTCCCATTTCCCCCAAACCAGCCAGATTCTGCAAATCACAGCAAATTGCTGGGCAGGAATCAGGACAATTAAAGTGACAACAGGGTGGCAAGAAATCATGACAAAGCTCTGGAGATAGCTGCCAAGACATGAAGACTTGGGACACTGGGACTAGCTCTGCATGCCGGGCATTGGGCTGGTCCCATCTTGCATTATCTCTAAGTACCAGGGGCTGGGCTGAGGGCTGAGGAAGGGGTACCATAGTCAAGGCAAGAGCATCACAGGTGAAAGCAGGTTATTGAGTAAGAACTAGACTGGATTCTGAACACAAATCATGGATTTGAGATGAGAATTTGACCAAGAGGGCAATGCACAGTGCAAATCACTCTTCTTGGCATTAATAAATACTGGCAAATTGACCTTGTCCTGTCCGAGGATGAGTAAAACAAACAATATTATCAGCAACAACAACACCAAGAGGCTGGTGAAAAATGACGCCAAAAAAAAAAAAAAAAGGTATGTGTGTTGAGGGGTGAGTGGGAAGGGAATAACTTCAGGAAGGCAGAGCAATCTTGAAAATGATTTTCCATAAAATCTAGATGATTATTTTAGACAACTGCACAGCATGTTCAGAAACTGCGTGAAGTCTTGGTCTCTCTGAAATGGAAGCAGACGTCTGAAGGCAAGATCTGGAGGGAAATAAAGGCAAAACATGGCTTATATCAGGGAATAATGATGGGATAAAGTAAGAAGAATATGCATCAATGGCTGGAATTAAATTCATGTGAGAGGCAAAAAGGGGCAGTATTGTTGTTCCCTAAACGTGTATCACTGCTGTGGAGAACATAGTTGAGAAAATCTTACAGAATTGAGAGAAAAGGGAACAAAGAGTGTAAAGAATGAAAAAAACAATAATCCCTGAGCTAAAACAAAGCAAACTCATGGTAGACAGAAAGAGCTGACCCCAGCTTAGGAAAACTCAAGGATAAGAGCCTCCCATCTATGTAGCTTGGTGAAACTTCCAGCCTAGTGAGACAAACACAAAACCCTGTAAATATCCAGACATAAAACTATGGGTAGTTTCTGAAGATAAAAATTAGCCTGGCCTTAGTCTTCTTCCTAGCACACCAAATGCCAGAAGACAATTTGGCAGCATCTATAGAGTTTGACGAAGAAAAGGATATGCACCAAGAATATTACGTATATATTCCAGTTAGCATTCACATACACAGGGAAGAGAATGATATCACTGGATATGCAAAAGAGACAAAATGTATTATCTATAAACTGATTCTATAAACTCTCCTCACACATTTTTTAAGACATACTGCAGACTGAGTAATAAAACACAATTAAGGACTCTGAACAAGATGGTTACCATATAGAAGGACTAGCAATAAGCAGTGATAACAATTCGAGATAAGTCTAAATGTCACTATTATGGCTCTAAAACTGAAATAAAGCCTGAAATCCATTCAGCACACAGAACATTTATAATGTTTAAAAGAATGTCGCAATAACAATCCAGGTCCCAAGACTTCAAAGAATTATTGACAAGGACTGGGAAATACACAAAATGGAATGTGGAGAAGAAAAATAAAGTGCTGAACTCATGTGTTACAGAAGACCTAAGTATTTTTATATTTGTAATGTGTTTATATGTTATATTTTTCTCCAGGTCTATCTATCTACTTTTTTTGTTTATTATTTCTTTCTTTTTTTTTTTTTTTTTTTTTGAGATGGAGTCTCACTTTGTCACCCAGGCTGGAATGCAGTGGCATGATCTTGGCTCACTGCAACATCTGCCTCCCTGGTTCAAGCGATTCTCCTGTCTCAGCCTCCAAGTGGCTGGGATTATAAGTGTGCACCACCATGCCTGACTAATTTTTATATTTTTAGTAGAGACAGAGTCTCATCATGTTGGCCAGGCTGGTCTCAAACTTTTGACCTTAAGTGATCTGCCTGCCTCGGCCTCCCAAAGTCCTGGGATTACAGGCGTGAGCCACCGTGCCCGACTCCTGTATTTTTAATTTTTTGAACACAAGTTAGTACATACTTGGCTAATAAAGAAACAGTGGAAGGTGAAAAACACAATAACTTACATGAAATAAAACACCCAAAGGTGAATTTGGTCTGAAAATTTGAAAATCTACTGATATTAGACTACCTTCTAGTCTCTAAGGAGCCATTTTTATTTGGTTTTTGGTTTTGTGTCTTTGGGAAAATGGCACAGAGGGAAGTTGGGGTCTGTGGGGAACTCCAAGGTGGCTACTGTTCTGGCCATGGTGTGATCTCACTGTTTCACATTTTCTAAGGTGAAGGAGGGAAGAAGAGAAGTCTCAAGAGATGGATTTAAGGTTCTCCATGTATTTGCAAAGCTCCGAGAGTGTGATGACCTCTATGTGACCCACGAATGCTCCCACTGAATTCAGGATTGAAAAAAAAAAAAGATTCATTTATAGTAGAGAAGTGGGGTCTCCCTACTCCCCATTTTCTATGGAGCAAAGTAGTATATGTGCGACCTCAATATTATTAGTCTATCTTTCGTGGCCTCTGCCTCCTTGCCTGGAAAGTGCAGATAATAATCTTATCTCAAAGGTCCTTCAGAACATTTAATTGAATCATGCACACAAAGCATCTAACATAGCAAGAGAAATGGTAGGTGCTTAACTGATGCTTCACCTTTACTTTCACAGCACTGTGAGATTTCTGTCAATGTAAATCTTGAGGGAAAGATGAAGGATCAATTGTCAATGGGATGGTTATTTGGAGGCTCTTGGTGTGTCTCTGAAAAGAAGGGGAGGGAGCCACAAAGGAGAGAAAGAATAATGCTACGGGAGGGATGCTAGGATCTGACTTCTGTGCATTGCCCAACAACCATGTAGTTGGTCGATTTTCCCACCCTTGCACAATCTCTTGGCACAACAATTCTACATTGTTTAGAAAATATGTTGGGAGAAAAATCCTTCCTCACTTACATTTGTAATGTGAAGGGCTACTGCTCTTGGTTTTAATAACTATAAAGCATAGCTTTCTTTCTCTAGGAAAGAAAGATTGCTCTCAGTTATCCATTTTGAACACAGAATGGTGAGCAAGTCAGGCTATTTATGGATACCTCTTCATTTGGTTGCATAAGATGAATGCTTCTTGGGAAGGCTGTACTTCCCTAATTCAGGTTCTTGTAGTCTAGAAAGGGAAACTCTCTTGATGAAACATTGACCAAGGCCAAAGATTGGCCAATTTTGATTTTTCAAAACCCAGTCTCTGGTATCATATTCTTTAGGAAGTCTTCCTGGATCCCCCAGTATGCTGGGTTATTTAATATCAACTCAGCATTATCCTCTCCTTCCTTTTATGTTCTTCCCTGCACGAGAGAAGCTAGCCTTGGACCACATTTTCTAGATTTTTGCCAGGAGGGTTCAGGGTTGGATTCTTCTAAGAAGAAGTGTTGGTGTGGTATTTTGAAGGCAAAAGAGAAGAAGAAGTTCTTATTCTCAGCAGCAGTCATCAGGGAGTAGGTGTCAATAGATGCAGAAAGTTTCCATTGGTTTTCTTCCGTGCATCTTCTTGAGAATTTTCCAGTTCTGCACAGCTTCCTGGATTCTAGCTTTTCCAGATTTCCTGACCAACGTGACTCCAATTCATCCCACCGTTGTTTAAGCTTTTAATTTCCTGTATTAAGTTCCTTTCTGCCTCAACCTTGCACAGTGTCCTGTCTTCCTATCTAGACTCTGAAACTCCAGATTGAGTTAAACGTTCTGTTCTTAACATTATTTTAGCATCTATTTCTTGTTATTGCTTAAATCCATAGCTTGCATCCATAGGCTGTGGAGTAAAGCAGAAACTTTCACAGTTTCTTCAGCTGCCAAGGGATGTCAAAGGCTCTTAAAATTTTGGCCAGGTGCAGTGGCTCATGCCTGTAGTCCCAGGACTTTGGGAGGCTGAGGTGGGCGGATCACGAGGTCAGGAGATCGAGACAATCCTGGCTAACACAGAGAAACCCCATCTCTGCTAAAAACACAAAAAATTAGCTGAGTGTGGTGGCAGGTGCCTGTAGTTCCAGCTACTCGGGAGGCTGTGGTAGGAGAATGGCGTGAACTTGGGAGGCAGAGCTTGCAGTGAGCCGAGATCGGGCCGCTGCACTCCAGCCTGGGCGACAGAGCGAGACTCCATCTCAAAAGAAAAAAAAAAAAAAAAAAAAAAAGAAAAGAAAAAAATTGAAAAAGCCCTTACAGCAAATCAAGAACCTGTGCAGCTGACACATATTGGGCACTTTCAGGAACACTAGCAGCATGAACACAGTGACTGAAGATTGAAACTAAGGAAACTAATAGTAGTAAAGTCAGGGACTCTGATGAGTCATTTCAGTATCACAAGGTTAACCACTCCAATGTATTGTGACTCCTAGGGTCACTGGCTTTTTTACTATGCTTAAGATGTAACAAACTTATCTACCAGTAGAAAACCAGTTACATTTCTCCACTGCCTGCCACGTAACATCAATCACTATTAAAAAGAAGGATGGAAGGAATTTAGTAAAAGGTGATCCCCAGACTGTTAGAAATGCAGAGCATATGCTCCTCCTTCTTTCAGTCATTCTTGCAGTTGTACACCACTTCATCTTGGAGATCTGGAGAAGAAAATAGGATGTATAAATCATCTCTTGACAAAATAGCAAACACATTGTAAATCAGAGGTTGGCCATTGTCTGTCTTTCTTTTCTTTCTTTCTTTCTTTCTTTCTTTCTTTCTTTCTTTCTTTCTTTCTTTCTTTCTTTCTTTCTTTCTTTCTCTCTCTTCCTTCCCTCCTTCCCTTCTCTTCCCTTTCCTTCCTTCCTTCCTTTCATTCTTTCTTTCCTTCTTTTTTGATAAAGACAGAAATAGTAAATATTTTCAGCTTTACTGGATACAGAGCCACTGTCCTTCCTGCTCCACTCTGCCATTATAGAGAAAACAGTCGTAGATAATAGGTAAATGAATGAATGAGGCTGTATTCCAATAAAACTTTATTGACAAAAACAATGGATGGGTCAGAGTGACATTTGGCCCATGGGCTGTATTTCCTCATCCTCTGCCCCAAAGTAGATCAACTCGGCAAAGCTATTTTCTTCTAATCTGAAGAATACTCTGCCCTCATTTATTTTTGTTCCTTGGCCTTAGAAGATGGTCCTGATAGAGGGGACAGATGATGTGAAAACTAAAAAAAAAAAAAAAAAAAGTATTAGGTAAAAGTGTAGAGATGGAGGAGAAAGTTAATATTTATTCAACCACTGCTGTACTTCTAACAGATTTTACAATGCCTAGCTTGAGACAGACAGACCCTCTCCTTCCTCCTGCACGATGGATCAAAAAGCAGAGGTTGGCCAGCATAGACACGGCATATCCTTAACTATAAAAACCTGCTTAAGAGAAGCACTCACATAGATTCTGCCCCCAAAGCACTCCTCTCTATGAAGCTCTTCTCATGGTGGTGGTTTGGTTGTGTATGAGGTGACCATTGCAGAGTGAAGTGAAGAATAAACAATAATGCAAACAGTGATGACAAAGAGAAGTGAAAATCCAGCAAAGCATAAACTTGCATCTGACATTTTCTACTACATTTCATCTCTCTGCAAATACACTTTGTATGGAGCACTGTGGGGGGATAAGGAGATGGAGAGTGGCTTTTTCAGAGCCTGGTATAGATTTGATGCTCAATAAATGTGAATGAAGAACGGAAGAATGAATAAATCCATGCACAAATGGATAGATGGATGGGTGGACTGATAAGGAAGACATGTTCACGATAGCTGGATTACAGTCTGGTGTCTGCCACAAAACTGTCTATGCAACCCTAAGCAAATCATGTCACTTCCATGGGCTTAAATTTCTTTGGGGGATTGAGGTGTTTAGGCTGAATGTTTTCTAAGATCCCTCTAATCTCTGAGTTTTAAATTCAGTATCTTAATTGGTAGTGGGCAAGAGAAGGGACTCTCCTCCTACCAGTCTTCACTGTGCCTGCCTCCACCCTGTGGTGCAGTGTTCAAACAGGTGTATTACAAGATCCTCCTTGCAGCAATGGCTATCTCCACCCAGAATTACAACTCTGACTCTACTCTCACCACCTATTCTCTTTAATGTGGATGAAGAACTCCTGCTTCTGGTTATTCAGGATTCTCGTAAGCTCCTCTTTCACAAAGGCTGAGCATCTGAGCACAAGAACCTAATTTGAGGAGTGTGCACAGCCTGCCTGATTGGAACCACTCTCCTGCAGAACCAGTGGTCCATTCCATCCCTTTGTACGTGGATTGTAGATTCCTTCTCCTCTACTCCAGCTTTCACTCCCTCTCACGGCTTTTCTCTTGTCTTGAAGATAATTTTAAAAAATCTTATTACTAATGCAATACACATTTTTTTGTAGAAAAAATGGAAAGTCAAAAAAATTAGGTATATTTATTTGTAAAATGATAATCCAATGCAAGTTACTATCAACTCATTGTATATGTTGTATATCCTTTTGGATATTTTTTCATGCATACTGTAATCTGATTTTTTTCTTTTCTTTATTTTCCTCCTCCCTCCTTTCCTTCCTTCCCTTCCCTTCCCTTTCCTTCCTTCCTTCCTTCCCTCTCTCCCTCCCTCCCTCCCTCCTTCCTTCCTTCCTTCCTTCCTTTCTTCCTCCTTCCTTCCTTTCAGTTTTAAGTTCAATAGTCTTAAATATATCCACACCATTGTGCAACCAATTTCCAGAACTCTTTTTATCTTGCAAAACTGAAACTCTGTGCTTATTATATGATAACTCCCTATTTCCTCCTCCTCCCAGGCCCTGGCAACAGCCATTCTACTTTCTGTTTCTATGAATTTGACTACACTAGGTGCCTTATATACTTAGATTCATATGGCATTTGTTATTTGTAACTGCCTTATTTCACTTTTGCATAATATCCTCAGTGTTCATCCATGTTGTAGTTCATGTCAGAGTATTCCTCCTTTTTAAGGCAGAATAATATTCCACTGTATGTATAAACAGGAAAAACACAGAGATTTTGCAGGCTTGGTTCCAGACCATCTGAATAAAGCAGATATCACAATAAATTATCACACAATTTTTTTAGTTTTCTAGTATGTATAAAAGTTATGTTTACACTGTACTGTGGTTTAAGTGTGCAATAACATGTGATATGGTTTGGCTGTGTCCCCACCCAAATCTCAACTTGAATTGTATCTCTTATAATTCCCATGTATCATCAGAGGGACCCAGGGGGAGGTAATTAAATCATGGGGGCCAGCCTTTCCTGTGCTATTCTCATGATAGTTAATAAGTCTCACAAGATCTGATGGGTTTATCAGGGGTTTCCGCTTTTGCTTATTCCTCATTTTCTTTTGCTGCCACCATGTAAGAAGTGCCTTTTACCTCCCACCATGATTCTGAGGCCTCCCCAGCCATGCAGAACTGTAAGTCCAATTAAACCTCTTTTTCTTCCCAGTATTGGGTGTGTCCTTATCAGCAGCATAAATAAGGACTAATACAACATGTTTGTAAAATAACAACGTACATACATTAATTAAAAATAGTTTATTGCTAAAAAATTCTAAAGATCATCTGATCCTTCCAACAGTTACTAATGTAATCTTTTTTCTGGTGGAGGGTCTTGCCTCAGTGCTGATGGCTGCTGACTTATCAGAGTGGTGGATGCTAAAGTTTGGGGTGGCTGTGGCAATTTCTTAAAATAAGGCAACAGTGAAGTTCACTGCAATTGATTCTTCCTTTCAGGAAAGATTTATCTGTAGAAAGCTGTTTGATGGCATTTTCCTGACAGTAGAATTTCTTTTATATTTGGAGTCAATCTTCTCAAACCCTGCTGCTGCTTTATTAACTAACCTTAGGCAACATTCTAAATCCTTTGTTATTTTAACAATTTTTGTAGTATCTTCACCAGGAGTTGATTCCTTCTCAAGAAACCCCTTTCTTTGCTCATCCATAAGAAGCAAGTTTTCATCTATCAAAGTTTTATCATAAGATTATAGTCTCATTCTTTAGGCTCCAATTCAAATTCTAGTTCTCCTGCTATTTTCATCACATCTAGAGGTCTTGAGCCTCTCAAAGTCATCCATGAGAGTTGGAAACCTCTTTCAAACTCCTGTTAATGTGGATATTTTGACTTTGTTACATAAATCACAAATGTTCTGAATAGCACCTACAATGGTGAAAACTTTCCAGAGGTTTTCAATTTACGTGGCCCAAATCCATTAGATGAATCACTATCAATGGCAGCTATAGCCTTATTAAATGTGTTTCTTAAATAATCAGACTTGAAAGTTGAAATTATTCTTTGAGCCATAAGCTGCAAAGTGGATGTTATGTTAATAGGTATGAAAACAATATTAATCTCCTTGTACATCTTCATCAGAGCTCCTGGGTGACTAGGTGCATTGTCAATGAGCAGTAATATTTTGAAATAAATCTTTTTTTTTCTGAGCAGTAGGTCTCAACAGTGAGCTTAAAATATTCAGTAAACCACACTGTAAACCGATGAGCTGTCATTTAACCTTTGTTGTTCTATTTATAGAACACGGGTAGAGTATATATAGTATAATTTTTAAGAGCCCTAGGATTTTTGAAGCGGTTTATGAGCATTGGCTGCTACTTAAAGTCAGGAGTTGCATTAGCCTCTAACAAGAGCATAGGCCTGTTTTTCGAAGCTCTGAAACTCAGCAGTGATGTCTCTTTAGCTATAAAAGTCCTAGACGACATCTTCTTGCAATATAAGGCTGTTTAGTATACATTAAAAATCTGTTGTTTAATGGAGCTACCTTCATCAATTATCTTAGCTAGATCTTCTGGATAACTTGCCATAGCTTCTATATCAACACTGTGGCTTCATATTGTACTTTTCTGTTGTGGAGATGGCTTTTTTTCTTAAACTTCATTAATCAAACTCTGCTAGCTCCAAACTTTTCTTCTGCAGCTTCCTCACCTCCCTCAGCCCTCATAGAATTGAAAAACATCTTCAGTCCTAGAGCTTTGCTCTGCATTAGGCTTTGGCTCGAGAGAATATTGTGGCTAGTTTGATTTTCTATTCAGACCATTAAAACTTTCTCCATATCAGCAATAAGATTGTTTTGCTTTCTTATCGCTCATGTGTTCACTGGAGTGGCACTTTTAAAATTTCTTTCAAAAGTTATTCCTATGCATTCATAATTTGGCTGTTTGGCACAATAGGCCTAGCTTTTGGCCCATTTCAGCTTTTGACATGCTGTCCTCACTAAGCTTAATCATTTCTAGCCTTTGATTTAAAGTGAGAGATATGTAACTCTTCCTTTCATATGAAATTTTTGCAGCCATTGTAGGGTTACTAATTGGCCTAATTTCAATACTATGTGTCTCAGAAAATAGGGCCATCTGAGGAGAGGGGAAAAATGAAGGAAGTGGTTGATTAGTGGAGCAGCCAGAATACACACAATGTGGATCCATTAAGTTTGCCATCTTACACGGGTGAGTTTCATTGCACCTCAAAACAATTACAGTGGTAATGCCCAAGGTGACTGATCACAGATCACTATAATTATAATTAAGAACTTTGAAATATTGTGAGAGTTACTAAAATGTGACAAGACATGAAACAAGCATATGCTGTCAGAAAAAAATGGTGCCATTAGATTTGCTCAACTCAGAGTTGCCACAAACCCTTGATTTGTAAAAAATGGAATATCTGAGAAGCACAATAAAGCAATGTGCAATAAAGTGAGTTGTGCCATATCACATTTTGTTTTTCCATTCTTCCATCAATCGGCACTGGGTTTGCTTTCGTGTTTTAGCTGTTGTGAATAATGCTACTATGAACACGGGTGTACAAATATCTCCTTGAGATTCTGCTTTCTGTTCTTTTGAACATATACGAAGAAGTGAAATTACCAGATCATACGGATTTTCTTTTTTAACATTTCTGAGAAACTGTCATGCTGTTTTCTGCAGTGGCTACACCATTTTACATTCCTACCAACAGTCCCCATTTCTCCACATCCTCACCAACACTTGCTCTTTTCTGTTTGTTCTTGTTTTATCGTAACCATCCTAATGGGGTGAGCTAGTACTCCTTTTTGTGAGCTAGAAAAAGTGGGATCGCACAAGTTGGGAACTTGCATTTTCCCCTTCAATAACGTACCATGTACATGTTTTTCAATCCACACATATTCATTTCGAGTACCATTTCTAGTGGCTGCAGAGCTTTCTGTTCCATTCCTTGCTTAATGCAAGACCCCGTGCAACTTGCTCAACCTCTCCCTGGCTCAGTTTCTGCAGTTCTAAAACAGGGCAATAAATACCTTAAGAGAATGTTGTGAGGTGCAATGGAGTGAAACATGAAAAGAACGTACCATGATTACCAGCACATTGGAGGCATTCATTTAATATTGGTAATTATTGTCAATAGTTTTACTATTTGTGCCCTGCATTTGTAGATCTACAGTATTCCTCATTGACCTTGAGGTTGTTCCTGAGTTTTCAATTCAAAAAAGACATGAAAGCTAGCTACATAATTGCAGTAATTTCCTTTTAAAAGCCACTTGGACAGGCCCCCTTTCTCAGAGATGAGTTTCTGAAGCAGAGAACTCCACCCTATCTGAGACCTGGACTCTGCCCTTGGCTTCCTTAGAACAGCTTTCTGTCAGGTAGAACAGGGGCCACCCCAGAACACACAGCTCTGGCCTTGGTTTTTAAAGAAGCCCTCTCATAATTCATGACCAGGCTATCTCACCTGCCGATCTGTGGACCTGAAGCTGTTCTTGGGGCCCAGCACAACGATGCATGTCTTGGAGAAAGTCCAGTCAAATGTTTACTGGAGTAATGCAGCATTTCCTACACCGGTCCCCTGAGTGCCATTGCAGGGGCTTATCTTTACCCATAAAAGGAAGCATGAGCACGTATTAAGTTATCAACACCAGAAAAATATAAGGTCTAGAATAGAATGCCTGGGAGACTTTCTGGTGTTCTGCTATATATTGTATCTGAGGGTAGAAAGGAGATTGCACTGGAAAAGGAGGGTGGGGGGCTTTCTGAGCATGATGGGTCTGTGAGGCCAGGTTTACTTAGCAGGTAAGGCATCAGACTTCTCATTAAACCGAGGGTTTCTTGAGGGATCAGAAGGCCTTCTCTGCAGTGATCTCTTTGCCTCTCATATTTGACTGGCCCATCAAGGGACAGACACTGCTAATAGCCAGGAAAGGTCCCCATCCCAAGCATATCTGTGACAGAAACACACATCAGAGGAACCTTGTTCTCTGAAATGAAGCCGAGTGCTGTGTGGGCCAGCCAGCCAGATGGCACTGGATTGAAATTCTGCCTCTGACAGTAAATTTTTAATATAGACGCTCTGAACTCTGCAGTCTCCTTGTCTATAAACTAGAGATGAGGTGACCTAAAATAGAGGCTTTGTGTAAAGATTAAATGAGATTATAGGTGCAACATTCCAGGGGTATAGTTTGCTATATAAGATAAAGAGTGGCCACGCTGCATTTGTAAATTCCCAGTCAAATGCATACAAACTGGGTTTGTTTGAAACCTGGGCACTTGCAACATGGACAAATGCCTGATTTTTATTACTTGACTTTTTAAAATATTGAAGTTAGGACTTCTAAAAGTCCAAAGACTCCAAGTTGGAGAGTATGAAAGTAGACTAGTATCAAAATACACAAGGCCCACAATGAAAGAACACATCCTAGTATAAACTTAAGGACACTTTATGATGTGGTTTGGCTCTGTGTCCCCAACAAAATCTCGTCTTGAATTGTAACATCCTCAAGTGTCAAAGGCAGGACCAGGTGGAGATAACAGAACCATGGGGGCACATCTTCCCCCATGCTGTTCTCATGATAGTGAGTTAGTTCTCTCGAGATCTGATGGTTTAAAAGGGGCTTCCCCCTTCACTGTGCACTCATTCTCTCTCCTACCACCCTGTGAAAAGGTGCCTTCAGCCATGATTGTAAGTTTCCTGAGGCCTCCCCAGCCCTGCAGAACTGCAAGTCAATTAAACTTCTTTCCTTTATGATTTACCCAGTCTCAGGCAGTTCTTCATAGCAGCATAAGAATGAACTAATAAACCATCATTTTTCTCCTATGGGGTGTCAATAGCATAAAAAAAGAAACTAGTTCATTTACACATTCATTTATTCCACCAGCAATTCTGAGTGTTTACTGTGTGCCAGGAGCTGTACCAGGCATTGAGGATCCCAGTTGAAGGAGACTCAGTTCCTACCTTCCTGGTGAGCCTACTCTAGTGGAGAAGAAAGATGCCTGAATCAACCATCTCATGTCATCAATATGTACAATAATAGAGTTGCACCCAGTGATAGCAGACAATAGAATTTTAGAATTGAGAGGAAGCTTTGAAGCTGATCAGTCCAAACTTTTCTGATGTGTGGAGTCCAGCTATAGGCATCCAGCTTTGGCCCCATCATCTCCAATCTCATGGAGCTCACAGCCCATCTCCATTCTCAGCCCTTGGCAGCCTTTGGACAGCTCTGACTGAAAGTTTTTTCTTATGTTGAGCCAGTATTCATCTCTTGGAAACTGCTACACAGCCCATGGAGTTGGTCCCATTTTTCTTCTGCATGACAATCCTTCAGATATTAAAACTCAGCTTTCAGGCGGCAGGCAAGCAGGGATGATCTCAGCCTCACATTGCACAAGGAAACAGTGGGGGCTCCTGGGACGCATCCTTCAAGACTTCAAGAAGGGACTCTATTTGACATTGAAGGTATGATGAGACTGCCTGAGTTTGGATTTATTTGGATTTTAACTACTAGTCTTGCCAATTTTACTGTAATTTACAAAGCACATTAGTGTTCATTATTTTGCAATGCCCACATATCAAACTGGTAAGATGGTCCAGAATTATTTATTATTTCCTTTTTGTTCACAAATAAAACAAGGCCAAGAGAGGTATTGCGCTTACATTATACAGCTAACATCTGCTAGATCTGGGAACAAATCTTGAGGCCCTGGGTGTAAAGAAAATGCCACCCTGGTGTCTTGTCCCTTCTTGCTAGTTGACCTACATTCGGTCAGTTCTTTCCATATTCAACTTTAAAGTCTTCCCTGAAATTTTTCTTCGTAAATATTGACTACATTGTGTCACTCCCTCTATTAAAAAACCTTCAGTAATTTCTTTTAAATTGCAGGATAGACCAGCAAGTCCTTAGAATGACATTCAATGCTCTCAATGCTGCCTGCCTTGCAGGAGTTTCAGGGATAGTAGGGTGGACAGATGAATTACAAAGGAGCACACACTACAGAGATAATTCAGAGGTAATTACATGCACAAGGTGTTTTGAGAATGGCAGAGGAGGGTGAAGATCAAAGGATGCTTCCAACCATTGGCGATGCCTGAGATGGAGTTTAAAGATATGCATGCCACCAGGGGGTCAACAGGAGTCAAGATGACCTGGAGAAGAGAAGAAGCTTGGTGGCTCTGTGTGCAGAGAAGTATAAGTAATTCTGTGTTGCTGGAGCCCTAGGTATCAGAAGGGGCTTGGAGAAACATGAGACTGCACGGAAGCTCGGGCCAGGTCCTGTAAGCTGTCAAATGAAGAGGTTTGGACTTTATCCTGTGTGCTGGGATGAACCAAACAGGACTTGAAGCAGGCCAGTGCCTACTGCATTTGGAATTTGCATTGGAGAGCTAGCCCTTTCGTATCCCTGGGGGAAGAATGGACTGGAGTTGGAGGTGGGGGCAAGCAGAGGTGGGTGGGAGGGGAGTCAGTCTAGTTGCAGGTGATATAAGGTAACATTTCATCATGATTCAAGTGAGAAATCAAGAAGAGTGACAGTAATCATAAGAAAAGGAAGGATTTTCACATATCCTTAGAAGAGGAAACTAGAGAAACTAATGAGACAAGTGAGTGGTTGTGGGAGATAAAGGAGAGGGAGAAGTCACACTGCTGTCATATCTTTAGGAACTTCAGATGGGGCAGAAGACACTGACTTGCTCATTGTCATTGTCATACCTAGACTAAGGTTTGCAGAAAGGACATGTGCAGAACCTATTTGCAGAAAAATTAATTTATTTAAGCTGATTGAATAAGAAAGACCTCTCTCACCTTTCTGCGTGGTGGCCAAGACTGCTGGCTAGCCACTTACACCCTCTCCTTCTTTTTCCACTCCACTGAACTTTATTTCCCGGTAGTTAGGTGAGATTGTGTAATGGAGCTCTACAAAGGAAGTAATATTTTCACTTTTAGGCCTTGTTCATACACACTCCTCCATGTTTTACCTTTCCTGCAGCCTGATGTGGAGGAACAGGGTGCAGCACTAAGAGAGAAGGAGACTGGTTCCTGGATTGCTTTGTGGATGAGAGCTGGCCACCTCTGGAACAGCCAGTTTAGACATTACACGAGCAGGGAATCAACTTCTATTGTGTTTGAAACACTATGCATAGATTTGTTTGTTACAGCAGTTAGCCTAGCCTAACTAATACACCTCTTCAGTTTCCTGTCTCACCTGGAAAGAGGGTGCTGCTTTAACTATTAGAGTGAGTCACTGTGCATAGTAGATTGTATACATTGCCTCATTTAATCTTAAATGTGTTCTGTGGTTTTTCAGCACTGTTTTGCAGAAGAACAAAAAACCCTGAAGCTTGTTAGTTTGCTTAAGGTTACACCATGTTTCCCTACACACAGTGCATGAGATGTGTAATGTAAGCAGTTTCTTCGGAGATTCTTTCTCTCTACTTCCCCTCTCATACTTAGAAAGTAATATAATCATCAAGAAAAAAATAGAAGGTGGAAGAGGAAGAGAAGAAGAAAGAAAAATTAGCCGTTGAACTTTTCATTGGTTCAGGTCTAACTTCCATAAACATCAGAGAGATTAACTGGCATTTGCATTGGGCTGACTGTATGCATTCACAACGGCTGATGCCATCACCAGTTAGTGCTTTGGAAAGCATTGCTATACTCCTGTTCCTCCATTCTTACATCGTTTCCACTTTGGGTCTCTGCTCTTTAGCCACACTGACCTCTCAGTTCCTTAAATGTGTTACTCTTCTTCCTGCCCCAAGGATTTTGCAAGTGCTGTTTCCTTTGCTGGGAGTATCATTATCCCTCCATTTCATTGGCCAATTTGTACTCATCCTTCTGCTTTCTCCTTAAATAGCACTTTCTCAGGGAAGCCCTCCCTGACCCCAAGACTGTGGTATGTCCCCTAATATAACCTCTTATTGCATTCTGGACTTCCCCTTTGTGGCAGTCACCAGAGTTTTTACTGTGTAATCACTTTTATAATTTAGTTTTTAGGTCTGTTATATCCAGCTGACTATCAGCTCCATGAGGGCAGGGATGGAATCAGTCTAGTCAGTTTCTCTGTACCTGGAACATAGCACAGTGCCTGACAAATAGTGTTGACTTCATAAATAGTGAGCAATCGTGAAAAAGCAGATTTTTCTTTTGTAGAACAATAAAACTCACACAAAGAAAAGCTGCTGTTTCAAATGGCTTTCTGGGAAACATAGTACACATGTGAAATTCTGAAATGAATCAGGCTACTTGGTAAGTAGATACTGACTTAAATCTAAACCAAGTAAAATGCTATTTCAAAAGGTGAGAATCAGAGTGCAAAGGACCAGTGCAGCAGATCCCTCCTGATGGTGAGTCAGTGTGGTGAGTCAGGCACCTCCCACTCACAGCCACCCGTGCACACTCTTGGGGCACATTCTGTTGGATGTCGACTTGATGGTGACTTGGGTGTCATAGGCAGGGAGTCCTTGCCCTAAAGGAGGGGGGAAGAGCATTGGAGTCAGAATCTTGTTCTGCTACTTTCGGGAGCTAAGCAATGATGGGCAACTCTGAGTCTCAGTTTTCTCACTTGTAAAATGAAGAGAATATTATATTTCCACAGCTTACTTGTTAAGTTGTTTGCAAGGCTCAAATATGCTAATGTCTTTTAATGGGTGGAAGTGCCTTACAGTGAGATAGGAACTTAGCAGCTACTCAAGAAATTGTAACTGACATCTAGTGCTCTCCCAATATTGGGGCTTATTTCAGATGCTTAGGACATGTTTTGTTTAAATTCTGTTAATAAGGAAAAGAAGTGAATCCTTTATCTTTTGCTAGTGGATTCAAAAGCTAACGTGATTTCTGGCAATGGCTGAAACCTGAAGACAGTGATTTGATTCCTTAATTGTGACAGTGTGTGTACCTTCTTCACAAAGTGTAAGGTATTATGCAAAGAGTAGTACCCTAGTGGGGCTACAGCCTGAATGAAATCTCTCTATGAAAGAACTTGTGGGTAGCTTGATCACCGTTAGCAGACAAGATGTTAAAGAGTTTATCTCCCTAGATTTTGGCATTCTTTGAGCACCACTATGCATCAAGTACACTCTGTTAAACACTTTTCACATGCAGTTTTGTTTACTCCTTACCATATTACTGTGATGAATTTATTATAATTTCTATATTAAAGATAAGAAAACTCAGATTCAAAGGGACTGAATAACTTGCCCTTAGTCATAAAGCTAATAAATAGCAAGGCTGGTATTTGAACTCAAGTCTCTCCTCAGCCAAATACCATGCACTTCAAAATACATTTTATCTCTAGTAAAACATCTTCCATGGAGAGTAAAGGCCAAAATTTAGGTAGGATAATCTAGATGCACTTTATTAATAATAACAATAAGTTAAATAGTCATAGCATTATTGCCTGGCAATTTTTAGGAACAACTAGAGTTTCCTTTAGAATGTTGTACTTTTCTTTTCTTTTTTTTAAACAGAAGCCTTTACTTGATGTTGTGTGAAACCCCTGAGTAGAGAGGATATTTAAAGGAGTGGACAAATCACTGGACTGGGGGTGGTTTTGGCCCTGAGCCTCTACTTAACATGACTTTGGGGAAATCACACAGATTCTCTGAGCCACATTTCTCCTCATGTGTGAAATGGGGACAATTATGCTGGTTACTTGCCTACAAATGTAGTTTTTTGTTTGTTTGTTTGATGGAGTCTCACTCTGTCACCCAGGCTGGAGTGCAGTGGCGCCATCTTGGCTCATTGCAACCTCTGCCTCCCGGGTTCAAGTGATTCTCCTGCCTCAGCCTCCTGAGTAGCTGGGATTACAGTTGCGCACCACCACACCCGGCTAATTTTTGTATTTTTAATAGAGATGGGGTTTCACCATGTTGGTCAGGCCCAAAATCCTGACCTTGTGATCCGCCTGGCTTGGCCTCACAAAGTGAAAGGATTACAGGTGTGAGCCACTATGCCCAGCCCATTGATGGATTTTGAGAGGCTATATCAAGATAATTGTACAGTGTTATGCAAAAGATGCCATGCTGTGTCAAGGCAGAGTTACAATATAGCTTCCACTTTCTTGAATCCTATAGATCTTCTTGGCATTCTATGCCTGATAAAAATTTATGGTTGATCAGGTCTAACAACAAAAGCTCTCTTCCTATGACTTACAGGTATCCTGAAGTATTTCAATTTTTGCATACATGGATGTTTTCTAATTGAGGGAGGTGAAATTCTACTTTGAGGTTGTAGACTTAAGGCACCACTACAATGGAATTTATTTGCTTTCATTGACATTAGGTGAATCCTTCATTTGTGGACAGCTGTGTTACACAAACTCAATCTGTGACTGCAGTCCATGGCCTTATCTCTTGAGTCTTGTCACTGTCAGAATCAAACTCAAATATTGCAGGGACTAAGGATTTCAAAGAAATGGTCATTTCTGAGATCACAGAAGCCTGCTTTGGGGGGTTTCTGTCACTGGCCAGAGACCCTTGATGGAATTACAGCCCTTTAGTTCATTCTTGCTTTTGTTTATTTTCTGGAAGCACTGTACTCAGCTTTCTTTGCCTTATCCGAAGAGACAGAGCCAGCCATGAGGTCTAGTCAATTGCATTTCTACAATTTTATTAGAATGGCTGGGTAGATTAGCTTTATTAAACATGAAATGAATGTCTTGGGTATTCATCAGAGTCTCCCACAGATCCTGGGGTAATTTAGTTTCTTGAGTTTTTTTGTTTTTGTTTTTATTTTTATTTTTTAGAAGCGTCCGTGGAAAGAGACTAGAACAAGGAGACAAAGGAGCCAGAAGACTTGGGTTGCTGGATTACAATTTTGTAAATTTTGTAAGTCACCTTGAGCATAGCCAGAAGCCTTATGATATTGGTTAGCCATAAGAGCAAAGTGCCATGGAGCTCAGTGGTGTGGCAAGGGAGTGGCAGGAGAAGATACTGTAGAGTTACATTTGAGTGAGATTTAAATTATTAACTTGATTTCTTCGGGCAGCCAGGGAGAGGAGCATTCTTCACAGAGGAAGCTGATTAAACAAATCAATGCAAAATGAAAGTCAATGATTGGTCTCAGAAGTGGGGCATCTTTGGCTGTGGTGGGAAAGAAAGATATACCAGCTGAGTTTGGAGAGTAGGATTTTGGGAGCAGGTCATGAAAAGCTTATAAAACGAAGCTTATGTGGTTACACTGGATAATGAACAATTCCCAAATGCTGCTGAGCATAGGGAAGTGGGGAAGGAACATGATTAGAGTATTTTCATTATGCAGCCAATATCCAATAAAACACTTTCAAGGCAGCTCAACGAATATCTTACTAGAAAACCAAAGGGATCATTAGCTCTTCACATTAGCCGTGCATGGTATGTGAACTCCAGTAGCTATTACTTACTTAGCAGATGCAGAAATTGAGACTTAGGGGCTGGGGGTTAAATGGTCAAGGACACTACTCAGATAACGCAGGAGTTAAAAATTATATTTTAAGATCATGTTATATATTTCTGTTTGCTAGAATCTAACTGAATCCATGAATTCCTATGAACTTCAGTTGGAGACTAGGTAACATTTGCTTTGATGCCTTACGAGGGTTCCCATCTCTGGTTTGGAAGTTCTTCCAAGATTCCAAAATGAAAAGAGGCCAACATTGCATCAGTAAAAATCAGAGTCATTAATACTTAGTAGAAATATTTGGCCTCTGTTTTAATCATTTCTTAGACCCATATCATTATTTTCATAGGCTCTAGGAGAGGCTGGAACATGTTGAAAGAATGCTGTGCTGCTAGAAATTTTGTAATTTTTCTACATCAGCTCTGATAAGGTAGGATTCAACCCCTGCTATTAATGCCACAGTGGAAGCTCAAGAGGTGCTGGAAGAACACAAGAAATATGTCTTCACAAATGCTTTCAGAGAAGATTATATATTTATACAGATTTGCAGATAAACGCAAAGAATCCATTTGACTGGACTAAGTTTCCTGAGGGTTACAATGTTGCATCTCAGAAAATGCAAGAGCAGAACTATGAAAGAACTGGAAATTTATTTCTTGAGTTGCCTTCCCAATGATTATAAAAATGAATTCTTGGTTTTGGGCATAGCACTGAGAGTTAGCCAATCCAGGTTGAAACATTCACTCTGAAAGTCATTTGTGTAAATTTTGGGAAGTCACCTGTTCTGAACCTCAGCTTTTATTCTTTTTAAGTGAGTTATAATACCATCTTCCATGTAAAGGTGCTCTATAAACGCAGTCATACATCTGCAGACTGAGCTCAGATGCATAGTAAGTGCTCATTAAAAATTATGTGTATTTGGACTTACTTCTTTTCCTTCAAGTTCTGGATATTTTAACTGAACTTTTGCTTTTTTTGAGATTCCACTTATAGTAATGCTAATTCTCTTTCAGCTCCTGGATTCCCTTCCAATCATTTGTAACATAGGAAGACTTTCCCAATCTCTGAGGACTTTCTGTCTTCCCTCTTTCCATATGAGATGCCTTTTCACCAGCCTCTGGAACTTCTGCATTCAGGGTCGTGTCTGAAGCCAAAGTCAAGTATTAAAAACATTCAGATATAAAAGTAAAGATCTCATTGAGACTAAGAGGAAGATCACCTTTTGAGAGTCCCCCAAAAGTTCACTTTATGTCCTACGATATAAATGCCATTCTAAAACATAGAAAAATATACTTGTTTACACTGTTGGTGGGAGTGTAAATTAGTTCAACCCTTGTGGAACACAGTATGGCAATTCCTCAAAGACCTACAGGCAGAAATACCATTTGACCCAGAAATCCCATTACTAAGTATATTCCCAAAGGACTATAAATTGTTCTGTTATAAGGATACATGAATGCATATGTTTATTGCAGCACTATTCACAATAGCAAAGACATGAAATCAACCTAAATGCCTTTCAATGATAGACTGGATAAAGAAAATGTGGTACATACACACCATGGAATACTATGCATCCATAAAAAGGAATGATATCACGTCCGTCCTTTGCAGGGACATGGATGGAGCTGGAAGCCATTATTCTCAGCAACCTAATGAAGGAACAGAAGAAGACCAATTATTGTGTGTTCTCACTTATAACTGGGAGCTGAATGATGAGAACACATGGACACATGGAGGGGAACAACACACACTGGCCCTGTCAGAGTGTGGGTGGGGAGGAGGGAGAGCATCAGGAAGAATAGCTAATGGATGCTAGTCTTAATACCTAGGTGATGGGATGATCTGTGCAGCAAACCACCATGGCAAATGTTTACCTATGCAACAAACCTGCACATCCTGCACACGTACCCCTGAACTTAAAAAAGATAAAACAAAATAAAATAAAATAAGAAAAATGTGCTTGATGAAAAATGAAAGTTTAAACTTATTTGTAAAGAGGGTTTTTTAAAGTTGACATAAAATAAACCATTATCCATTTATTGCAAAGGAACTGAGTTTACAGCAAAACATAAGTCAAGTTCTAGAATACTACAGGTTATTTTTTCAAAATGCGATGATGCGCTCTCCTCATCATTGGGTTTTGATGTGGGAAATTTAGTATCTTCTGCTATAGAAATTAACATTCACTTCTTTTTTGCTTATCCACAGCCATACCCACCCTCATGCTCTGCGTTCCTCAGAAATTCCAAGAAGTTTCCTGTTGCCACACTGACAGGAACAGGCTGGAATGTACTGCAGCTGATAACTGCCATGAGGTGCATAGGCCACCAAGGTAGGCAGGCCCAGGAACAAGTCCTAGCTCCCTTCCTTTCTGCTCAAAGCCTTTTTACAAGTTATTTAGCCTTGGTCATAGGTCAGGTTTCCTGGAGAAGAGAGCCCAAGACTCTGAAGTTTATGTGGAGGATGCTACTTGGGGAGTAGACTCAGGAACAATTGTTGAGGGAGGGAAGCAGGGATTAGGCAGAGGGAGAAGTGTGACCATGATGCAATTCAGTGGAGGCCTCCAGAAATCCCCACAGGGAATCCTGCCGCTGGGTTGGCCCTTCAGAACTGTCCCAGTTGAAGGCCGGGCACTGTGGCTCACACCTGTCATCCCAGAACTTTGGGAGGCTGAGGTGAGAGGATCACTTGAGGTCAGGAGTTCAAGACCAGCCTGGTCAACATGGTGAAACCCCGTCTCCACTAAAAACACAAAACTTAGCTGGGCGTGGTGGCGGGCACCTGTAATCCCAGCTACTGGGGAGGCTGAGGTAGGAGAATCACTTGAATCCAGGAGGAAGAGGTTGCAATGAGCCAAGATCACACCACTGCACTCCATCCTGGGTGACAGAGTGAGACTTTGTCTTAAAAAAAAAAAAAAGTAAAAAAAGAATTTGTCCCAGTTGAGAAGTGGCAGGGTTCTTGTGTATCCATTTTGACCAGTCATGAATGAAGGCTGCCTTCTGAGGAGGAGTAAAAATTGGAGTGAGGAAGTTCTACTTGGCTGAGTCTACAGGCAGCAGCCAGAGATTTTGGTAGCAGGTGAAATGAGTGTCTCCATCTGGGGGCCCCCTGGGGCAGCCTACTATACCTTCCCCTAAATGAAGAATGAGTCACAGCCTCAGGGAGCTTTCCTTAGTTATCCTACCTAAAATTTCAGTCCCTTAATCTCATACCCCTTCTACCCTGCCTTATTTTTATCCATGGTATTTTCGGTAGTAATTTGTTATAGTAATATGGACTCACCTACTTTATTCTAATTTGTCTATTATGTTTCTGGAACTGCTCTAGAACCCTGTCCAAACTACTTGAGGACAGGAATTTGTTTTGCTCGTAACTTTGCCTAGTTTCTAGAACAGGGCTTGGCATGGACTAAACTTTTTATAAATATATTTTTATTTAAGTGCAATAATTAAATTAATAAATATAATACAGATTGAGGGCTTACTTTATGGGAAGCACTCAAGTTCCAAACACTTACAGTAACTAATAAAATCTTCACAACTGTCAGGAGACCCTAGTATTAATTATCTCTATTTTACTGATGGAGAAACTGAGGCACAGAAAGTTTAATTATCTGGCCAAGACCTTGCAGCTAAGAAGTACTGTATTAAGGATCAGAGCCAGGCAATTGGATTCCTACTCCAAACTGCTAAGTCCTACTCCCTTTCTTAGCAGGTCCTCACTAAAGACTAGTCATCCCTTCCCTACCTACATTCCTTTCTTCCTTGTCACCTAGAATCTGTGCATAGTCATCACATAGTTGGATGCTCCAGATACCTTGGTTGAATCTTTGCTGTTTTACAGATTCAGTCCAAAGGTGAGAGCTTGGCTCAAACTCCTACCTCCTTTTGCCTTTTTCTCAATACTAGCACCTCAGAACTTGATCGATTCATATAACTTGTTTTTGTTTGTTTGTTTTTACAAAGCCATTGACAAGTTATGTTGCTGTTAGGTTTATGGTGCTATTTTTCAGGCATCATCTTATTTAATCAGCTCATCTTCCCAGGCATATGTGCAGTGCAAGAATGGTCACCTGCATTTTATAGATGAGGAAACAGCGGTTCTAAGAAGCTAGTTGGAAGCAAAGTTACTAATTCTAAGTCCCATATTTGCTCTATTTTTCTCTTTACTTTTCCTTGTTGGGGGCTAGGTAATAAGAATTAAGCCTGGAACTTTTCTGCTTTCCAGATTTAGTGAAAGTCACATGGAACATCAGTGAGCATTTCACATTTGCTTTTCCCTATTTGATAAATGAGGAATCTGAGGCACAATGAGGTTACATGATTTCCCCAGATCATAGGGTGATGTCGCTGCAGCTGGGATATTAGTTTCAAAGCTCAAGTGCTTTTCACCAACTCACCTGCTTCTTTTAAGTTAGCAGTTCTGAGGTCTGCTTGAAAGCCCCATCATCTTTCCTTGAGCAATGTAATAGGGTTCATGTTTAACATTTTAGAAATAATGCTAATTAAAAGTTTAAAATCTCAGTTTACTTTAAATGAACTCAAGATGTTATCACTCTGCTGGCCCCAGAAGATATTCAAAGAGATAGTCTTGGCAGAATTTACTTATTATAAAGATTTCCTTTTCTTCAGTGTGATCAGGAAAATTTTATGGTATTTCCAGAAACCTAAGGGATTGAAGGAATATTTCTTCTCCCCTTCAAATTTAATCTCAAAGCAGCACAGGCAATCTTCCTGAGGCTGAGCTCCAGAACACAGCTTCCAATGTGGAGAAAAGTAACTTCAAGGAGACTGTCTTACATGGGTCTGTGGAAAACCTGATGTCCTTGCTATGGGTCTACTGGTGTGATACTTCTCAGCTCAAGGGCAGGTGTGAGTGCACAGTGAAGGTGGCTGTCACCAGGCCAAAATCATATTTACTTCTTGAGAGAAATGACTAAGGGAATGCATATTAAAGTTCTGTCCTTATGGTAGAAAAACTCAATTCAGTCCCTGGACTATCAGAGCTCTTTATGACCACTGTTTGAGAACCATCCCTCCAATAAAAGCAATGGTAGCTGTGGAGATTTTAAAGTCATCAAGAGGTGGAGAGACTAGTTCCCTACGCCCTTGAAAAAGGGGAGGAATTTGAGACTTCTTCAACAAATAAAATGTGACAAATAAAAGTGACCTTAAGTAATTTCTGAGGTTAGGTTAGAAATGCTTCTGTAGCTCCTTTCTGGCTCTCTCTCTTGGAAAATGCATTTTTGGATGGCTACCCTGAAGCTGCCATGTTGGAGTGACCACATGAGGAGACCACATAGAAAGAGGATGGGGCCTGAGGATGCCAGTTGATGCCTTGTAGAGCAAAGATGAGTCTTCCCTGCTGAGTTTGGCCCAAATGGCATCATCATTAACTAAGTAGATGATCATTACTTATTTATGCATCATGTTGGGGGTGATTTGTCACACAGCAACAGGTAATCTTAGTAATAGCCAATATCATACATGGCAGATTGGAATGCCTTAGTCTCCAATAATTAACAGAGACAAATTCTACAAGTGGAATTTACATTCAAATAACCATGTATACAATGCATCAAATACAGGAGTCACTTCATAAAATGTTATTAAATGAACGGATGAATGAATGAGTAAATAATCTTAGGGAGATCTCTTTCAGAAGAAAAACACTTGAGGTCTATAAGGGACCACATTCATAATTGAAGCCAACCACGGAATGAGGTTGTTAAAAAGCCATAGAGCCCAATTTAAAGGAGTGAATGGTTTTCTCATTTCCTATAAAGATTTGATCACAAGTAAGTCTTACGATAGTTTTGGACATGGCAATTTAAGAGGATCTAACAAACTGAAGAGTGGCCAGGATGGAGTGCAACTTTAAAAACCTGTTCCATGACAAGTTGAGAGGTATTTAATTAGCCTGGAGAACAGAAAGGAAGACAAAGAATTGTTTCAGACCCTTAGAGGAGAGGACAGGCTTCTTTTCTGTTACGCACAAGTTGGAGTAGAACAAACAGTCCAATGCTATAAAATAGCAGTTGGTGAACTTTTCTATAAAGGAGCAGATAGCAAATATTTGAGGCTTCAGAAGCCACATGGCCTCTGTTATGACTGCTCACTCAACTCTGCCTTTGCAGCAGAAAAGAAACCATGGTCAATAAGTAGACAAATGAGATGGTCATGTCCAATAAAACTTTATTTATAAAAACAGGCAATGGGCGACATTTGGCCCCCTGATATAAAAAGATTGATTTTTTTCGATATAAGCTTGAGTTTCCTAATAAAGCTATTAAACTTCAGAATTGCTTTAGAGAAGAGTGATATTTTGCTAGTGTGTTTAAAATACACTAAATGTACTAGACTGTGACAAAATAGTCTCAACACATATATCTGGCAAACACTTCTAAAGAGAATATATACAATCTCATACAACTCAATAGTAATAAGACATTGTCTCTATCCAAATTGGTAAAAGTTTTGGACACTTCATAAAAGAAGATATAGAGATGGCAAATAGACATCTGAAAATCTATAGTACATAATCTGTCATTGGAGAAATGCAAGTTTAAATCACAATAAGTTATCAATATATTCATTAAAATGACTGAAATGAGAAAGACTGACAATATCAAGTGTCAGTAAGAGTGTAGGCAACTGAAATGCTCAACGTTGCCAGTAAAAGTATGTATTAGTCCATTTTCACACTGCTATAAAGAGATACCTGAGACTGGGTAATTTATAAAGGAAAGAGGTTTAATTGACTGACAGTTATGCATGACAGGGAAAGCCTCAGGAAAGTTACAACCATAGTGGAAGAGGAAGCAGGCACGTCTTACATGGCAGCAGGTGAGAGAGAGTGTGTGTGAGCACAGGAAAAATTACCCTTTATAAAACCATCAGATCTTGTGAGAATTTACTCACTATCACGAGAATAGCATGGGGGAAACCACCCCAATAATCCAATCCCTTCCCAATAGGTTCCTCTCTCAACACATGGGGATTATGGAGGTTACAATATGAGATAAGATTTGGGTGAGAACACAGAGACAAACCATATCAGAATTTAAAATGCCATAACAATTTGAAAGATATATTTGGCAGCTTCTTGTGAAGTTAAGCACTTGCTTATCATCAATCAGCCATTCAAATACCAGCTATTCTCTTTATTTACCCAAGAGAAATAAAAACATATGGCCACAAAAAGACTTGTACACAAATGTTCATAGCAGCTTTATTTGTAATAGTTTCAAACTGGAACAGTCCAAGTGTCTGTTAACAAACGAATGGATACACAAATTGTGGTATATATGTACAATTGAACATTTCTCAGCAATGAAAAGAATAAACTATTGATACTACAACATGAAATAATTTCAAAATATGTTGAGAAAAAGTAGCCAGACACAAAATACATATTTTAGTATACTGTACACATGAAATTCTAGAACAGGAAAAATTAATCTATAATGACATTTAAGATTTGTGCAAAGCAGATTAGAGGTTGTCTGGGGCTGAGGCCAAAACAGATTGGCTTTAAAAGTTCAGAAAGAAACTTTCTGGTGTCAAAGAAATGTTTTATATTGTGACTTTGATGGTGGTTATATGGTACAGTCAAACATCAGTTGTCTGATGTTAGACCAGCAGATAAATTTGCCAAAACTCATCAACTGTGTATATATGTATTTTATTGTATGCAGATTTTGTCACAATAAAATTGATTTTAAAAAGGCCAAATAGCCAGCCTTTGGGGATACAGTAATAATAATAATGATATTAACGGTTCATATTTATTGCATGCTTACATTGTACCAGATGTTGGGCCAGGTGTTTTGAGAGCTGATGCTCATTTAATTCTACAGCTATCTTTAAAGTAATAGTGGTGTTATCTCCATGTTACAGATGAAAAACCCAAGCCTCAGAGAGATTTAATAATTTTCTCAAGGCCATGCACTAGTTATTTGTGGAGGTGGGGTTTTAAATCAGATCTATCAGAGCCTCAGACTTTAGGCTCATTAGTTAGAAGGCTGAACCATGTAACTCCAAAAGTTCTTTCTAATTTAAGATTCTAGGAATATTCACAAACATCAGTTGTCTGATGTTAGACCAGCAGATGAGAATCATGTAGTCTGTTGCCTAATTTAAACATATTTTTTAGTTGCTGGGGAGTAACACCATTGTTGGACAGTTGAAATGACCATTTGATTTATTGGATGGATCATCTGAAACATCATTTGGAGCATGTGATTGCCAACTCTCAGGCTGAAAAATAAAATGTGGTTGTTTTTACCATTAGGCCTCATCTTGCTGTGACCTCACAGAGCATTTACGAGTAGACCTGGTGTGATGTTGATATAACGGTATCTGCATTATCCAAAAATAAATCAGACAGCTCCACAAGTCTCTTATTCCTGGATCCAGGCTAAAGAAGCAGCAGCTACTTGCACAGCTGGGTCTAGGAGTAAGAGAGTCTCCTTTGTCCTTTCCTCAGAAGATGACCTACCAGTCTCGTCTTCTTACACTCTTGACTCCTATCTGGATTTGCTGGTTCTTAAGGAAAAACCCCATGCCTCAAATAGACCTAGAGGTCAAACTGTAGGTCCTCGGGGGATTAAGATGTTGGCCTTCAGCATTTCTGATCTTTTAGGGCATTTAAGGATCTAAATATTATTTTGAATAACATTGACCTGTAGTCTTAGTAATCTTTTGTGATCTTGATGTGGTTAGGAAATTATTTTCAAATGGGGATTTATTCTCTGATGAAGGGGGTATGTTCTGTGACAAATCTCACTCCCATATCAGCTGCAACATTCTCTATGACCACATCACTTTGTGAACATCAAGCAGGAAAAATGAAGAGGCCTGGCCAAATATGCATTCCTATAGAACATTCAGCTTTCTTCTATATAGGAGGAATCCATAGGCTAAAGACTGTTAAACTCTGCCTTGAGAAAGCCAGTTATCTTGTCTGTTATATTGGTTGAGTCAAGCTTCTGTAGAATTGATTTTGCCAGTGATTGCATAATGTATCTTAAAGATAGTGAATAATCTCAGGTTCACAAGAGTAGATAATTCTCTAAAACTTGAGTAAGTTAAGAGACAATTGGACAGATATATAGCAAATAATGTTGCACTGTTGAGTACACTTTTGAACCAAAAAAAAAATCATGTTTTCTACTGGACCCAATGGACCAGTCCTATCTATATCTATCTATCTATCTATCTATCTATCTATCTATCTATCTATCTGTCTGTCTGTCTGTCTGTCTGTCTGTCTATCTATTTTCTTCATTAGAATGGAAAAAAATGGCAAGGTGATTTTATTTTCATATGTAAAAGTTAAAATTTGCTTTTCTACTATCTTCTCTCCTCCACTCCCAAACCCTGCCTGAAAGATTTATTATCAAGGCTCTGGAACTCTTAAAGCCCTGACTGAGCAGGTTCAAGTGTGATAGAATCCTGGAAAGAATCCCTTAAGGGCCTCAGAAAACTCTTAGACTGCAGCCCCAACAACATGGCCTGCCTGAATCACGGCAGAGGACATGGCTGTACATGGCTCCAAGAAAAGCCACGGAACCAGAGACTTGGAAGGAGCCTTAGCAATCAAGGGGCTCTAAGACCAAATTCTGTAGATGGGAGACTTGTGGCAGAGAGAGGTCATGTAACTTGCTCAAGGTCACACAGCAATGTAGGAGCAAAAGCTAGGATAGGAATCAAAATCTCCATACTTTGGAGGGCACCTTTTTTTTTTTTTCTATAAAAAGTTTCTTCCTCTTTTTTTGTGTGATCTGTTCACTGTTAGAGCTATTTTACATTTTCTTGATTTGTTCAGTTTTGTAATTCTCATTGGTTCCTTGAGTCAAACACACGGAGTTGTGGTGTTACATCTCATATTCTCACCACTGACATCTAATAATATGTACTAATGTTTTGCTTTTAGTAAAAGTCAATTTGGTGCTTAGAAATTATAAATCTTGGACAAATCCCTCTATTTCTTTAAGCATTGTAATCTAATAATAAATTGAGGAATTTGCCCAAAACTTAGTTTATAAAATAAGGCTGGATAATCTTGAACACTCAGTAGACCAGTTTAAAGATTAGAGAAATATATGTTACATTCCAAGCAGAACATCTAGCATGCAGTACCTGCTCTGTAACAAGTTGGCAAACTTCTTCCATAAAGGGTCAAAGTAAACATTTTACATCTTGTTAACCATTTGGTCTCTGCCACCACTGCTTAATTCTGCTATTATAGCATGAAAATATTCATAGAGAATGTGGAACTGAACAAGTATGGCTGTGTTCCAATAAAACTTTATTTACAAAAACAAGTGATGGGCCAGACTTAGCCCATAGGCTTTTGTTTACAGACTCCTACTTTAAATGGTAGCTACTCAATAGTTATTGCTGTGATTATGCTAGAAACTGATGTGTGTAGCAGATGATGAGTTTCCTTCAAACGCCTTCTGAAAAATTGATGATACGTTTTTCCTGGAGAAGCAAGCTGTTCATTGAGTCATTAAACACCTTATTGTATATTGTTGAACAGAGCATTGTTTTGTAGCCATACAGATTTGTAACGCAGTGATATTTCCAGGCATGCTGAGGAATGTTCTAATTCTGGCACTATCACTAATGCACTTTGTAATCTTGGGTGCACCTATTTTCATCTCAGAGCCTCAGTTTCCCTCTCTGTAAAATAAGAGATAAGAATGATTGTCTTACACTCTCATTCAACTCTAAAATATCATGAGTCTGTGATGCAAATTTTCCATGTAGAACCTATTTGATGTGAAAGTCTCATGGACTCTGAGGAGAAAAGACACATATCCTTAAGTCTTGGGGATCTAATTCTCCTATCTACTTGTGAATGTGGAAGGGGCAGGAGGGGAGAGGGTGGTCAGAGTACCAGTACTGTTTGTTTTTATACCACTTTATTTTGGATACAATCCAAATCCACTGGCTTGAAAAAATCAATGCTCAACTAAATACTTCTTAAATTGTCAAATAACACTTTCTTTAATTCAATAACACATGCCAATCACCTACAAAGATTTGTGTTGGGTGTTAAGGGAAAATCAATACTGAAGAGTCCGCACCTTTGCTCTCAAGAAGCTTTCCTTCTCATGGGAGAAGTAGACAATTGACTATAAAATAAAACCACATGGGACATATTCAAGAGGACAATAACAATAACTTATAATAGAACAATTATAATAACCAGCATGTCTTGAGTGCCTATTATTAGCAAGATATTTCTCTAAGCACTTCACCTAATCTCCTTTGATTCTGATAATGACTCTATGAGCTAGATGCTTCATTTGTCAGATGAGAAAACTGAGGCACAGCCAGTGAGTGGCAGAACTGGGATATGAACCCAACAGCCTGGCTCTAGAGCTCATGCTTTCAATCACTCTGCTATATCATTCCCCAAGGAGCCCAGGCTTCATAACATGGGAGTGAGGCAGAAGGAGAGACGTGTTCCACCAGAGAGGGAAGATGGGGTAGAGTAAACTTTAAAGGATAAGGATGAGAGCGAGAACATTTTTCCCACCATGTAGCAACATACTCCTTGTCACTATTAGGAAAACTGTGAGCAGAGATGTAATACATTGTGTCTACATTTTTATAGAAAAATAACTAGAGCTAGAACTGGAGCCCAGCTATCTTGCCTCTTCTTCAAAGCTTTCCTTATTTGTTTATGATATCTGATTTGAGTAACAAGTCAAGGTTTTTGACGCACTTGGAATCTATTTGTACTATTGATTCTTTTATATTTTCTAGATAGTGACTCTTTTTTTTTAACCTAAGTAGAAATATTACAGAAGAAAAATTAATCGTGATGACTTTTAATGGAAAACTGTATCAATTGTTATAATTATTTAAAATGTACTTCTAAACTTTACAACAAAAACATAATATTTATCCTTGTACCACTCAGAAGCAAATCCCCATATATGGTGGCACTTGAGGAGCTGCCCAGGGCTTCCGCCAGACCTGACTTGTCAAGGGTGGGCTTTGAAAAGTTGCTGCAAGTTTTCTAGACCATGCTCCATCCTCCTTCATCAAGAAAATGCAAATGAATCACACCCTGATCCTTTTGAAAAAACAGCATGAAACTTCTGTCCTTATTTTCTCCTCTTGATACACAAAAACTGCATCAGAAGCAGCCTTGGGGAAAGGAGATAATCAACTAATTTTTTATTCACATCCCAGTGTCTGCAGCATTTTTTGACCACCCTCAAGGGTACAGACTATTAGAGTGAGAGATAAATGCAAACATGATCCTCAGGGATCATATCTGAAGCTGAATTTGGGGTTACAACCCTGAGGAATTGGGCTCATGGTGACGTTGCCAATAACAATCTCAGCTGAGTAGTGTGGCTGTTCAGTTTGCTGTCAAACACCACTCATATTGCTGCATTGTTTTCCTCATGGTCACTCTGTGTGGGTGAATAGGCTTTTTAAAATCCTCGTTTTACAGATGAAGTTCAGTGAAGTTAAGCAATTTTCTAAGGTCACATATTTTGAAAGAAGAGAGAACACGTAAAATGAAGAGAATGTGGGGGCCAGGGGCATGTTTTTCTTTGGTTTTGCAGTGGCAGGTGAGCAAAGAGAGGGGCCTGAGAGTCAGATGGGAGGTAGCCTGAAACTCAGCTTACTCTTGTGTCTGCCAATAGAAGGTGGGGAGTGTCTCTCAGTGAATGCTGATTTATGTGTGAGTAACAGAGTGAAGGAGGAAAAAAAGGAAGCCTGGTTTCTAATTTTATCTTCTGTGGCACTTTACCAGAAAGTCCCTCAAGGTGGCCGGAAGTTGGAAGCCCTCAAGGGGAGAAGCTCTAGAGCGGCATGCAAAGGCTTGGGCAGATGAGAGGACACTGGGAGGTGACCCACCACGTAACCATCCACCTGGGCCTCTTCCTCTTAGACTTCTCCCCTGCTGCTCATTTGCATAATGGATCCCCATATGGGGTTGTTTTATTTACCTTCATAAGGAGGATGAGTGCTTTAGAAAAAGATGAGATGAGGAGCTTTGATTTTCCAAAGCCCTCTTTCTACTTCTCCCGCCCTCCCACTCCCACCCTCTCTTTTTTACTCTCTCTTGTCTTTGCTTTCTTATTGTCCTTATAAATGAGCACCTTGCTTCAGTGACAAATCTATTTCTTCCAGTGAATTGTTGCCAGTGGATGTTTATCTCTTTGAGAGGTTTATTCCAGGGGGATTTACAGCTATAGTGCATTTAAGCATCCCCAGCTTCTATTTCTTTCATGAAAGAGGGACATTTGGAAGTTTAGGAAGTATACTTAGGTTGGCTCTGCTTTGCTAGTTATCTAGGATTTCCTAAAATAGGCTTCCTCAATTTTGTGTAATGTGCTTGGTGGACCCTGGGCTAGACACCCAGAATCCAGAGTTGGAGAAAATCTGGTCTCTGCTTTGAATCCATTCAGCCTTTGCTAATGTACATCTTAGAAGTCACAGTTACACAAGAGGTACAAAAAAGAGCCCATGGAGGAAAGAGCTTTAGGAAATTTGTGAACTCCAGGAGATTTATTGTAAAATTTTATTTGCAAGTGCATATCTCTGGGGAGACAGTTCATAACTTTCACTGGATTCTTAAAGCATTTATAAATTTAAAAAAATTAAACTATGGCCTTTGCAATCACAGCAAAAATTTTAGATAACTTATCCCTAGTTATTTACAAGTAAGATCTTCTCTTTCTTGTCACCTGCTCTGACCTACTGAGTTTCCTGCATTTGGGGCCTGGTCAACTCACCTTAAAGTTTATCTTCTGAGAGTAAACCTCTTACAAACCAGGTCAATGTTTTGTCATGTCCTTATTCCCAGGACAAGGCCTTGTACTGTTAAGTTTTTACAATTTTTATTGCACTTAGCTCTGTATCTTTCAGGAGATACTAGCTCCATAAAAAGTGGTTTGCTTAATTATGCTCTTGTCACCCAATTATCTATATAGGTCCTTGCATGTCCCCAATTCTGCCTCATCTCTGGTCTCTGTGAGGTATTCTGATCTCTCCCAAGGCAGAGAGAGAATAAAGAACATTCCTTAATTGGGGTGTGTGCACACACACATACTTACCATGGAAGTTCTCGCATGCTAATGCTTTGTTGTTTAACTATCATGTGGAGAGAGGTGTTTGGACACCATATTAATAATAGCTCTTAGTGTGTATGTGGCACATTCCATATTCAAAGGCATTTATAAACATTGCAAGATGAAAGCTTGCACCACTCATCTTGGGAAAAGGGAATGTTAATCACCACCATGCCTGTTCGTTACAGAGGGTCACAGAATCTGAGAGCTAAGAGGGATGTCAGAGTTCACTGGAGCAACCTTCACACTCTACATAAATCTCCTTTCCCTTGGAGCATACCAGGGATGGTGAGGTTTTCTCTGCAATCTCTTTCTTCAGTCCAAGCAAACTCTGCCATCCTGTAATTTTCAATTATCTATCTGTCGGTCTATCTATTAATCCATTCTCTTCTCCCTCCTTTCTTTCTTCCTTCTTTCCTTTTATTTCTTCTTCTCTTCCTCACTGCTGTTCTCCCCCCCCCCCCTTTCTTTCTCCCTCCAGAGTCCTGTTGAAATTGTAGATACACGAACAAAATGTTAAGCTGCTAAATTTGGAGCGAACTGCTACATATCAGTAGATACTGTAACACCTGGGCAGACTGGGAGGTGTGATCGCCCTATGTGTGTTAATATTTCAGGCAGTGTAGCACCCTGCCACCTTCAGGTTGCTCCTAGCCCTGGTTCTCCTCTGCTTGCTATGGTTCTCTGATTTACAAGCACTCAGGGCTTCAGTTCCAGACCTTGCTTCTCTCAGCTGGCACAGCACCTTCAGATGTTACTCTTGAAACTGCTGCTCTGCCTGAGATAAGTGTATTAGTCTCTCTAAAGCACTGACCTAGAGAACACTGACCAAGTGGTCTTTTCTTTTTGGTATATTATAATAGTTAAAGTAAAGCGAATGTTTGTAAAATGCCTGATATTTCTCAGATACTGTGATAAGTACTTCCATGTACATATTCTTCATCAAAACCCAGTGAGGGAGGTAACATTTGTTATTGCACCTGTAGATCAGGAAGCAGAGGCCCAGAGGTATTTAGTAGCTTGTCCAATGCCTCACAGCTAAGAAGCAATAGAACTACGATTTGAATCCAGATCTGTCTGGATCTATAACACATACTATTAATATTAATATGGTATTTGTATGCTATTTTGATGCATACAGTGGGTATTTAATAATTATGATACATTCCCTTCCACCCTTTTAAACCAAGCATCCCTTCCACTATTTTTTTTCCATCAGGAACCTTCTATTTTTAGAGTCTATCTACCAAATAACTATATTTATAAAATAATAATTATTTTTTCCAGTTTCATATTAACTACAGAAATCGATCTTTTAAGAACAGCGAAATAGCTAGTATTTTCCTAGAATTTGTATAGTGCAGTGGTTTTTATACATATTATGTCACTGACTCTTCAATAACCCATGGAGGTTGATATTACCATCTCCATTTTACAAATGAGGAAGCAGAGTCCTGGTGGAGCTGAACTCCTCACAATCACACTGATACTAAGAAACAGAGCTGAGATTAATATTCTGTTTGACTCCAATAAGTCTGTTCTTTGGAGCAAACGCCTTCTTTTGGCTGATGGTTATGAAATGACCAGTGCTTCCAAACTGAGCTGTTGCAACTTCAGGAAAAAAAGGACAAATATTTTTAAAATTTTTAATAATCTATGCAGCTGCACTATGAATAACTGTATTATTTGCAAGGATCTCAGGTCTATTACACTAGATAACCAGTTAATTGCACTAAGATTATTTACAGAAGAGATATTAGTAACATCATTGCCAAACTCTGCATTCAGATTTAACACAATGTTTACTTAAGTAACATGGTTTTGTAATAATAGCAATAATAATATAAATAATATAATCATGACAATAGCTGCTACTTATGGAGAACTACCACATGCCTAGTTTCGTGGTAAGTACTTTATATACTTTTTCCCCTTCAAATCCTCCATCAAAAATCTGTCATCTTTACTTTACAGGAGTTCTAGTTTCTTCAAAGGTAAGTAAAATATACAAGCTAGTGCTAATATGGGAATTAGGTGCACATCTATCTGACCCCAAAGCCTGGGCTTTAAATCAGTGCAACACTGATTTAAAGTAGAAAAAAAAAAGCATCTAATTTGAAATAAGCATAAAGAATTTCTAGGCATCTTAACAAGGGAATCTTATACCTTGAGACAAAGGAAGACATTCTGAGGACATAGGGGTAGGAGTAGGGATGAGAGGCATAGTTGACGTTTCACAAATCCCAAATTCTAGTGGTGGCCATTCCCTTCCAAATCTTAGATTCAGAGAAGCAGTTATTCCAGATGGTTGGTGCTTATCTTTTTCAATTGATTGGAAGCTTCTTAAGGACAAACTGTTGGAAGACATTCCATAGACCCTGGGAACAGTGTATGGCATATAATAGAGGCTTAACAAATTTCTTCTGAGTTAGTGTGGACTTATGGGAGGGGAGATTGGAGATGTTGTTATTTTCACAGAATGTGGAGAGGCAGACCTCATCAACACAAATCAGAAGTCTCTGTGGTAGGAGAAGAATTTGAAATTGAAGTGCAGGTGAGATAAAGACAGCCTTTGGGCTCCTTCCTGCTCCGCCAGTGATTAGCTGTGTAGTTCTGAGTGAGCCCATTTTCCTTCTCTGGCCCACAGAGGATGACGTTAGCTGCTTATTTTTACAAGAGAGTTGCTATGAACACCCTAAGGCAGAGCATATGTGTAACTTAGAGTAGATAATAAAATGATATAAATACAACAGCAGTGACGTCAACCACAACAATGATAAAGAGAGCTTCCTTGTGTTGATTACTTACCTAGCATTTTCACACCTTGTCCTCACAACTACCCTGTGGGTTGTTATCTCTCCAGTTTACAGATTAGGAAATTTTGAGATATTGTCATTATTAATTATATAATTATTACACACACACACAAAGTCCTGACATTTGCTCAGTTTTCTGGGAGGTGGCAGAGTAAGAGAGTTGGGGAATCAGTGACAACACCTTGCTGGCCAAAGTAAACCTTCCAATTAAGTCTAATTCAGGTTGTGCTGGGAACATCTGGGCTGAATGGATTCACAAAAGGTTCTTGAAAAGCTGAACTTGCTCTTTTAATCCAACATTTTGCACAACCCGTGGTTCAGCGAAATGTCCAGGTCTTTCTGGAATCGGCACACTGGGGATGCCTGGATTAAATTAAACTGCTCATTCTGATGCCAACTGGCCACAGGCTTTGGCTAACTCCATTACCTCATCCTCTTTGCTGTCTTGAAGAAACAAAGATAATGACACTTTCCCAAGGCTGGGGCTGGGTAAGCCTTAGTTTGTGAGTGTTTGTAAATGGCTTTGAAGATGGCAAATGTTATTTAAGTACTAAGTATTATTACTTATTGTGGTTTCAAACACTGTTTCTCCTCCCCATTGTCAGTCTACAGAACAATAAAGAACAAGGGAGAAGAGCCTCTGAAGTATCCAAACATCTATAAATTAGGTAACTTTGGACTGAGCTCTGTGATGGTATCTGCAAACCTAACATTAGCTTTGCAGCATTTTCGTGTGGGCAGGTGGTTGCTTAATTTGCACTTTAACATGCCAGCAGCAGGTCCTGGCATGGACTGGGCACACACTGGTAATGCAAGTGCTCTTTGGTTAGACCTGGATTGCTGAGATCGGGCTTTCCTGTGTTCTCTCTGTGATGCAAATGAGGTTCTGGAGGTTCCCCTTGTCCTTTCATCATTAACATTTAATGGAAGCGAATTAACATTCATTGAGCCCTTCTTTGTGCCGGGAACTTTTATGAACATGATCTCATTTATTCTCACAATAATCTGCTGAAATAGATCTGAATGGTCCCATTTTACAGGTGAGGAAACTGAGGCGCATGGCAGTTAAACAATTTGTCCATAATCATTTAACTACTAGGGGACTGAGCTAGGATTGGAATCCAGGATTGTGTGGCTCCAAAGGCCTCGCTGTTTTATTACATGAAATTGTAGGCAACATGCCCTACTCTGCCTCCCTACCCCAACTGCCTGGTAAAGTTCCCTCCATCTGCTGCTAAAATATCTTCTGTGCTCTTTCATTGCTTTCAAACAGAATAAAGACCACAGCCCTAATATGGCCCTGCACAGTCAGACTCTGGATCCCCTTCCAGCTTTATTAAACCTCATACTCCGTTTCAATTCCTTGAACATGCCAGGACCTCTCACCTCTGGGCTTTGGCACAAACTGCCTGCAAAATTTTATCTCATAACTTCTGCTAAACCTAGCTAACTTCTGCTAAACTTTCACACGTCATTTTTTGGGGAGGATGTGTTCTCTGAAACTCCAGACCTATAGGTCTCTAAGTGTAGTTGCTGGACCAGCAACTTCAGCATCACCCAAGAACTTACGAAAAATGCAAATTCACAGGCCCCACCTGGACCTTCTGAACCAGAAACTCTGGGCATGTGGCCCAGCTCTCCAGGTGATTCTTTGCCTGGTTAAGTTCGGAAGTTTACCAGGGTTTCTTAACCTTGATACGATTAACAGATAATTTTTGTTGTTGGTGGTTGAGGAGTGGGGGACGGTCCTGTAGCTCCCCCACCCCAAACCCCCAAATCCTACATGGTAGGATGTTTAGCAGCTTTTAGCCTCTAACTTCTCAATGTCAATAGCACTCCTGTTCATTTCTTCACCTTCCCTCATGCAACAACAAGGAATGTCTTTAGACATTGCCTAATGTCTCCACGGGGGACAAAATTGCCCCAGTGGAAACTCGCTGCCTCAGACTAAAGTATGTCTCCCTGTGAGACACTCCTGTAGCACTCTGAACAGTTGAGATTATGACTTAATAACTTACTGGAATCATTTGTTTAAGGCACGTCTCCATGGCCACATTTTCAGCAGCTAATACGCTGCCCGACACCTAGTGGGTTCTCAAGAAATACTGTTGCACTGACTAATTGACGTAACAGCTCTGTGTTGCAGCTTCTCAAAAACCAAGATTGTACCTGAATTTTCGAGATGAGTTAGGAATCGGGGCTGGAGTGGGATCCCAGGCAAACAGGATCCATGAGATGCTTCCCAATTTGAAGGCAAGTGTTCCTCTTTCAGAACTCTAGGGACAGAGGGGCTATTGCATCTCTAGCTGGATTGGACCTACATCACTTCTTTTAAAATACAGTGGCAGAGAATATGATTAAATGCAGGAGAGAAAAAAAAATGTTCTCTTAGAATGATGCAGGAGGTCCTGACTAAAGATAGGCTGGGTGCCACTGGCACCGAAAGAGAAACAAAACCGCATGCTGCCCGCAAGAACAATAAGGAGATTGTTGGTAAAAAGAGACTTGACTCAGCATGCCTTGCCTTGGCTTCAGTCTGCCTTGGCTTCAGTACCAGGGATACATTCAAATTAAACAGGAAGGGAAAACGCAAATTCTGATCTTTTTGCCACCTCAGATTTCCTCAGACTGAGAAATTGTTTCTAGAAGGAAGGTAAAGGAGAGCTGCAGAGTTGAGGAAGAATGTCATTCTTGCTGGCATCCCTTTTCTAAGTTGATCATCAGCATCATCATCGTAGCTATGTGTCATGTGGCTGTAGATGTAACTGACTTGATAGGGGGGCTTATGGAGGTTCTTCTAACTATTGGAAGTTTGCCCCTTGTAAGGGCTCTGATATGGTTTAACTGTGTCCTCACCCAAATCTTGAATTGTAGCTCCCATAATTCCCATGTGTCATGGGAGGGACCCAGTGGGAGGTAATTGAATCATGGGTGTGGGTCTTCATGATGCTCTTGTGATAGTGAGTAAGTCTCACAATATCTGATAGTTTTATAAATGAGAGTTCCCCTGCATATGCTCTCTCTATCGCCTGCTGCCATGTGAGACGTGCCTTTCCCCTCTTTCACCTTCTGCCATGACTGTGAGGCTTCCCCAGCCATGTGGAACTGAGAGTCCATTAAACCTTTTTTTCTTTATAAATTACTCAGTCTCAGGTATGTCTTTATTAGTAGC